>NC_048595.1:305007265-305607265 GCF_003668045.3 Cricetulus griseus | reverse complement strand
CACCTCTCCCTTGAGTCTCCATTACTTTCTGAAGTATATGGAGAATTTTCTCATTTATATATTCCCTGCATATTTAGCACAGTTGAAAACATCCACAGATTTTTAAGTAAAACATCCTCCACTTTTCAAAGTGAGCTCTACTGAGACAGAAAAAACAAGATCAAGTTTGAGGTAGGAAGTTATAGACAAACCTAGGAATGAGTTAAATTGAAAGAAAGATTATGGTAAAAATCTTCTTACTCATTCTCATATAATTCAAGCTGGTGACTCTGGAATGCTTACATTCACTATGCAGAAATTTTAAGCTACAACAGCTACAACTGCCCCTACATAAGGTCCTCTGGGTTTATGTGAAGAGCATCAAAGCTACCTTCTCCTTCTCATAGTACTCTACCATGATTCCTTCTGGAGTTTAGGAGTGCTATGAAAATGGAAAGCTAGCATGAAATTTCAAACCCAGGGAGACAATGTCAGTAGAAAATATCTTAAGAATATTTTTCTTTCTTCTTCTTCTTGTTCTTCTTGTTCTACTTGTTCTTCTTCTTCTTTTTGTTGGTTTGTTTGTTTCCAGACAGGGTTTCTCTGTGTAGCCCTGACTGTCTTGGAACTCACTCAGTTGACCAGGTTGGCCTTGAACTCAACAGAGTTCAATCTGCCTCTGCCTCTGCCTCTGCCTCTGCCTCTGCCTCTGCCTCTGCCTCTGCCTCTGCCTCTGCCTCTGCCTCTGCCTCTGCCTCTGCCTCCCAAGTGCTGGGATTAAAGTCCTAAGCCACCACTGCCCAGCAAGGACAAGGACACCCACATGAAGGCCCAGGGTTATCCTCTTTGGACTCTGAAGAGAAAACACAGGCCTGCCCCTGGGCAGGGCACTACTGTAAGCAAAATGTAATGTGGTATGGGGGAGAGAGAGGGGGAGAGAATGATTCATGTCCTGTGGGTAGAGGAAGATATGTTGAGTCAAAAGCAGTGAGAAGCTTGCTGTGGTGGGTAACTTGTTTGCCACCCAGGGCCATGGTAATATCTGGAACTGGGCTGTTGTAACGGCCCATGTCTGGGTACATAGACCTGAGGGACCCTTGCTCTGTGTTGATGTCCCTGGCTTTTGGTACCACCAAAGGCCAAGAGTATTGTTCTGCACAGAGTTGGCCCTTCCCCTCACTGGCTAGAACAATAGGGAGAATTGGTCCTTACCTTTTCTGGTTGTAGCACTCTAGAGAGACGGTCCTACATCTCACCTAGGCAGTAAAAGAGAGCTGGCCCTGTTCACAAGGGTGTGAGAGAGCTGGTCCTGAAGGTGTGAGAATGGGAGAGCAGGTCATGCCACTCTTGTCTACTATGTGGTAGCATGAATGATGGAAAGATGCCCTCTGCCCATCACCTCTCACCACCTGCAGGGGGGATAGACAGACCTAACCCCTTACCAGATGTAAAACTCAGGAGAACAGGCACTGAGCCTCACCTGGGCAGCACAGTAGATCTAACCCAGTAGATAGGGGTGATCAGCTAGTCGACAGAGCATGGGATGCACATAGTTAGCACTGCCTCTCTTATCTGCAATGGGTTTGTGGGGATGAGGGAAAGATGCTCTCCTCACTTGCCACTACGATCTCCAGCTTGCAAGGGAGCCAACCCTCCCCTTTACCAGCTTCAACATGGGTGAGCCAGGCTGGAGAATGTAAGAGAGGGAGATCTGGTCCTGCCCTTCATCTGCTATTTGGTGGCATGGGTGGGGGAGCTGCCCTCCTCTCCCTCCTGCAGGTGACAGGTGGGAGAGCTGGCTGTGAGGTCATAAGAACAGGAGAGCAGTCCCTGCCCCTTACCACCTACAGCACTTGGTAGAGTGGCCCCTGCACCTCATGTGGCCAACAGAGCTGGCCCTGATGGTTAAGGTGTAGGAGAGATGACTCAGGCATGAAAGCAGAGCAGGCCCTACACCTTGTTCATCACTGCAAGGGTGAACTAACCCACAGCAACGAAGGAGAGCTCACCCTGTGGTGAGGAGGGGGCCTGACCAACCCTGCAAGTACCTAGGACCAAAACAAAGCTTATGAGTTGACCCATCCAAATATCCACCTCTTCTATGATCTGCTAGAGAACATGAAGGGGCCAGACATGCAGAACCAATGCTGCAGGATCTCCATGACACAGGGCAACAATAGGATATCCATGAGGAGTCCCAGTGAGGGTCCAGCATTGATGGTGTAGCAGAAGCCAGAGGCTTCAAACCAGACCAATGACTCTGCAATGAACACTTCCAAGTAAAGATGTGTGTAGAAAAGGGTTTACTGCATGACTCACTATGTCACTCCACAGCTTCCATGACAAGATTTTAACTTTTTTTCCTTTTTCTCTTTTATTTTACTTTATTTTGGGATGGAGAGGGCAGATACATACGAAGGGTCAGGGAAATGATGGTATCAAAATACATGATTTGAAAGAAACAAAGAACAAATAAAAAGAAACTTAAAAAGAATAACTATTTTTTTTGTCGGGACACAAATACTGAATATGATATTTCAGATACAGGCCTCAGCTGGATTCCAGGAGCTTGAATCTCCCACTGTCTTTTAGATGTGGGCTTGTTACCTACCTGATGGCTTGGCCACAGTGGAGAATGGCTTCTAATTTGTGTAACAATAGACCTAGGCCTCTGGGTGGACCCATACCCATCATGGGGGCTGGTGGGATGTGCCTGGGGACTAGTGAGGGACTGGTGAGATGTGCCATTACAGAATGTTTGAGGGCTTGTGTACATATGTTCTGGGACCATCCCTAGGATTAAAGGAAATATTTGATATCAGTTCTATACTTGATAATAGATGTCTTCTGCCAATACTCCCACTTTTGGAAAGCTATTTAAGAGGATGTTTGAATAAATCATGGTCTCCAGTACTGACTGAGAGCCCTCCTGAGATGACAAGATATCTCTGTCTCCTCCTTAAAGCTGTTGGGTAGTTAGGACTTCCTTAATCCACACTCAGGGTCAGACTCAGGGCTGTTCTACTGGTTCTGATGGCAGCCCCAAAAACATCAGTCGGGAATAGATGGCCTTGGAAGTGTGAGACTGATACAGGCCAGACCCCGGCACTTTTTCAGTTTCCTAACATGCTAAAGAAATTAGTAAAAATGTTAATCATATATTTGTGGACAAGATAGTTAAGATAATGAAGATACTAGTGTGATTATTTTTTAATTGTTTTAATTGTAAATAGATTTTTCCATACAATAATAATAAAATAAAGCAAACAAATAAAAAAGAAAAAATCCAAGAAAATGTATAAGAAACAAATGTAGATGCAGAGACCCACTCATTGTCAAACTCAGGAATCTCATAAAAACACAGAATTAAAAGCCAAAATATGCATGTAAAAGACCTAGATTAAAAAAATAAAACAAAAATAAAAAATTCAAAATTAAAAACAAAAGACCTGATGTGACATTGTGAGGCAAGGAACCTCCAAAGATGCCAGCCACTGAGTTCATTTTCTCTTGGTCATCTACTTCTGGGCATGCAGCCTGCCCTTAAGAGCAGTTTTTTGTTTAATCGGTGAGACCCCCAGGAGGAAAACTAAATTTTCATTTGCAAGTTTGATCTGTTGTAGAGTACTTCTGGGTTAGGGATAGGCCGTTTGTCCATGTCCCCTTATATATTACTTGGTCTTTTTAACTTTTAACCTTGTAGCTTTCAGTGTTTTGATTATTATGTGATCTTCAGAGAGGAAATTGTTTTCTGGTCCAATCTATTTGTTATTCTGCAGTTTCTTTTGTGTGTGTATGTGTGTGTGTGTGTGTGTATCCTCTTAAGGACCTCTATCATATTGATAAAGGCTATTTAAGTTCCTTGGCTTGTGGTTCATTTGTATTGAATTTCTAAGGGTCTACTGTAGTAATGTTGTTGAGCTCTAATGTAAACATCTTGTCCTGGCTGCTATTTATTTTGTTTTTATGCTGCTGTCCACACAGGAAAATTGTCCACACAGCTAATCTACTGTGCCAAAAGCAACCTTACATCTAGAATAGACTCAACAATTGACTGGCCTGGATTTGCCGTGAAGTTCTTGAAGGACTTTGCAGAGTGGCTAGAGAGGACAGGAATAGAAGGGAGGGGTTGGGGAGATTTCCAGTGCTGGAGTTTCCTGAAACAGAGAGAGAAGGTCAGCCAATCGCTCTGCTTTCCTTGGATTTTTCAGGTCTTTATCTCAATTTCTGACTCCTGAGTTTTTAATTATTCAAGAACAAATTAGGTAATCAGTTCATCTGTCAGCTGCAGCCATCTAAGCATCTGGGTTTGGAATGATTATAACTCTACATGCTGATATCTGGTTGTCTTTGTATGGCAGGTGTTCTATTCTTTGGTTTCTGTTGCTCGCACATGCTCTTAGGAGAGTGTGATGGCTGTGTGTTGCTTAATAGGGAATGCTTCTGAGATCCTGCCAGGTGAAGACACAGGGGGATCTGTATACATTGTGTTTTTAGATATTAGGAACTAACTCTTAGGAATGAGCATGCACTAGAAGAGGGCCCCAGGAGTTCTCAGGGTGGTTTGCAGGAAGAAATAAGTGTGTTCCACAAGGATCTTCTCAGTCCCTTGAGCATGGGGCCAAGAGTGAGGAGAGGCCACAGCACATAGTCTGCTACCAAACTGGATAAAAGTGGTGGATTGGGTTAGGAGGAGATGGAGGAAAGTGAAGATCTGAAGCTCACCTACCTGTTTCCCTGGACTACTTACTTCTCTGGCAAGACTTGGCCTGGCATTTCCCCTGCTGGTTGGAGTTGGGGGATGAGACAAAGGAATGAGTTCAGAGGAAGGTTGGAGGAGAAGATCTACATGATCCCCAGGAAATGAGGACAGATAAGAGAGGAGGCTGCAGTAGGTGGTCTGTTACAGACCTCTGGATAAGACTTCGGGGTTGAATTTGGTGGAAAAGTGAAAGAGGTGAAGATTGACTGTTGGCCTATCCTCTTCCCTGGCCAGTTTGGCTAGTAGATTCAAATGCCTTTATTCTCAAATGTTTAATTACATTTTTTATTTTTATCATGTTTCAGAGCTTGCCTTTGGAGGTCAAAGTACAAATGCAGGAGTTAGTTCTGTTCTACAATATGGGTCCCAGGGATTGAATTCAAGCCATCAAGCTAAGCAACACTGGCTTTTCTCCACTGAGCCATCTCACCAGCCATTGTAAGTATAATTTAAGTTAAATCATTCTATTGAGGCAGTAGTCCCTGAACTAGGAGTTAAAGGTCCTAGAGATTGCATAGATGTCAAGCAGATGTGTCCCTGTCTATAAGTCTATTTTAGTGTGGACTCTGGCCAATGTTATACCTATCATAAGCACATTTAAATAAAGGCAATAAAGTTTGAACAAGCTGTCCACGCATTAACCTTTCCATGGACCTGAATATTTCTTTAGAAATGTCTTTACAATTTGTTTCTTTCTGCTCTACCAATAAGCCCAGGAAACACAGACTGTCTTTGTCACCCTGGTAGGTCTTCCATTTATCAACTTACACAAGCCAAGCATCAAGAAAAATTATTCTTTCTTGTTTCCTTTTAATGAAGAGACAGAAAGAAGACTCTACATTTGTGTTCCCTTAAAATTCACATTTTGATATCTGATATATTGATGGGGTCGATAGGAGGGACTCTTAAAAGGTCTTAATGTCATGTGGGTGGATGTAATTGGCATTTGCTAGCAAACTTGTAGTGGTGGCCACACCCTTTGGGTATGGTTTCAGGTGCAGATGTGACCAATTATAGGGTAGAGGAGGGGCTGGCTCCCACTCTCTTGAGTTTTGGGGAACATCTGAAGGGCAGAGACTGCATCTTCTGGAGCAGGAAAACTGTGATGGTTATTTACTCTTATCTGTGTAAGTGCTTCCATAATAAATACCTATTTATCATTTATCGTGGATCTGGTGGACTCATTTAAAGCCTGCCTTCAGGTGGAATTTTCACTATGATTTGTCAATTATAATAGAGACCTCAAAGATACCACTTACTTCCTTGCACAATGTGTAGAAGCAACAACAAGATGGTACCACCATTCCTGGGGAAAGAAATGGGCTCTCAAGAGATATTGAATCTGCTGACACCTCTACCTTGGATTTGTCAGCTTCCAGAATCATAAGAAATAAATGTCTGTAGTTTATGAACTTTCCACTTAGCTAGAGAAGACTTTGAGAACACCTCTTACAGAATTCAAATTTTGATCTTCACCTGCCATTATAAAGGAGAGAGATAATAGAATAGCTCTTAATTGGAAGTTTTTTTTCATCTCCAGGACCAACACCTTTCAAAGAATGAAAGGGTAGGGGGTGGTGAAGTATGATCTTAGGCCAGGGAGGACTTCATGAGGCTCCTCCAAAGAGAACCCATGACCTCTCTCTGAAAGCAGAGAAAGAACAGAGTCTTAGTTATATTCTCAGGATCATACTGCTTCCCATGAAACAAAACAGTTCAAAGACTGGCTTGAAACCTTTCAGCTGAAGTTTCACAGGAGGCTGTACCCACAACCTCAAGCCTTTGTTCTCTGCTTGAGTGAAATGCCTACACACTACACAGTTTTCCATCAAATAGGAGTGTTCTGCACAAAGAATATGTAAAGTTTAAGCCAAATCTTTCATATCCCATGAGAAAACTCCTTAGATACAGCAATAAATAACTGACAAATCCACATCCAAATATCAGTTATGCTTGAAAATATCACAGGAAATTCCATTACAGAACATCTAGAGATTGATGTGGCCACTAGTGGAAGCAGCCAGTTAAATCCCTGCTATGTCTTATGAGCACTTTTTCTCCCCTGAGGGAGTAAAGTACTCTGCAAATGCTCTATACTCCCAGTGCAAACAGAAAGCATTAAGGTTACATAAGCTATGCACTCTTCATTGATTTGTGAATGGGAGTAGCAGGGGAGTAGCAGGTACTATTAATGAACCTCGTTGTGAGTCAATACACAGAGAAACAGTCTAGTAGTTTCAAGCTTCATGTGAAATGTAAGTGTAGCTATTCTAGAGATATTCTTCTCTTCCACCCTGAATAAACAGTTCAAATTAAGGCTTTAAAATATCTGTGCATTAGAATATACAAAACATACCATTGTGGTTCCTTTCCAAGAAATGTTGTTCCAAATAGAAATCTGTTTAGATCATCTTCTTTAAAAATCTGGTATCTTACCTGTGCTTTATAAAATTATAAACCTAGACAAAAAAGTAGTAAACCTAAATTACTACCATAATGTCTCAAACTTCAAGCTTTGATCAGAAATACACTGAGCATTTCTACCTGAATTATCCGGAAGGAAGAAAAATTGATAAAATGAATCATTTTCTTTTTGAAAAATATTTGTTTTCATAGGGTTCTCTTAAACTAATTTTCTACTTGAGATTTTTATTAGCTAATCACACCACAGGAAACAATTTTCTCTGTTCCTGTTTATTTATTAATTTGAGGACATGGTAAGGAGTAAGGTTTATTTAAAAGAAATGAGAGAAGATTAAGACTAACTTGCAGTAAAATGTGTTCAATATATGAAACAATGTTCTTTTGGCACTGAAACTTGGCCTTCGGCTTTCCTCATACCATACAGCAACACACTAGCTAAGGTCTACGTTAAATGAATGTTAGGAATTCCCTGAGGAAAAAAAAAGTCATTGATAGGAAGAATGGACCAGGAAGAATGGACCAACATCAATTTGATTATCATTTATTCAACACATTTTCTTTGCCTATGCTTGTGACAGAGTCTAGACACTAGAAGAGACAACCATGGAGTGAGTAGGGAATGATTCTTTCTCTACTGCTGCAGAATTCATCATGGTGTCTGTTGATTTTTATTTCATTCAGAGGCCTTTCACTTTCTTTATTTTATGTGTTGCCTACGAATAAATGCTAGGAAACCTATAGTGCCAGTGGGTTTTCTTTTTCTTTTAGTATTTTTTCTAGAGAACTCCTTATTCAAATTGTTTCTTTTATTGGATCTTCATTTCTTATGAAATGGCATTCATTTAGGGACAATATCACGTACTGAAGATATATGCATTCTAGTAGATATTGTGAATTATCAATTAAATCATATTTAGCATTTGTGTATGTGTATATATGTGTTTAATTCTGACATTCAGAAGATAATTTTAATTTGGAGCTAGAAGTTATGGGTTTTAGATCAGATTCTATGATTTTATTGACTGAATTTTGAACAAGTCATTTATCTTAAATCTCAACATTCTCTGAGGATCACACATTTCACACAGTTGTACAAGGTAAACACAACTGAGAAATAAATGCTGTGCAAACTGCTAGCACTATTTTAAGAGATTTATGATGCTTACTTTCATAACACAGAAACTTAATTGCTTCATTTTTTAGTTGAAGATCATATAAAAATCAATACTTCAGAAACCATCAAACTTCCTAGGGATTATAAATTGTGACTACATGAAATATTGGCTGATGAGATAACTCAGCAAATAAAGGTGCTTAGTTCAAAATATGAAGACTTGAGTTTGATTCCCAGGATCCACATGGCAAAGGTGAGAACCAAATCCTGAAGGTTAGTCTCTGACCTCCCCATACATGACATGGGATATTTGCCCATGCCATTAACACAATATAAATAATAAATGCATTTGTAAACATCTTAAAGCTGTAAGGTTGTTGCTCAAACATATGAATAATAAAGCAATTGGAAAATACTTTTATAAATTTAAGAACATTTTTCTTTCTTAAGGTTCAGTATATTTATTTTCAACTGTAAATACTAAGTCAATGGGAGTATTTCATTTGCTCTCAAATTTCTATAACTAAGAAACAGTAAAATTTGATAGTGTGAATATATATATATAATATATATATATATATATATATATATATATCATTTCCCACTCTGGTTAGCACAATAATACCAAAAGAGATAGCTTTGCTTTCTCTTTGGCTCTCCTTTAATCTGTTATCCAAAAATAAGAAAAAAATCAAGTAAGTTGCATCACTCCTCTGTTGACATTCTCCACCGGCTCCTTTCTATACCTGAGATAGAAAGCATCCTAATTTGTCTTTCTTGCATCCTTCCACAAGGTCTGATGTGTCTGTTCTTTACCTGATTTCACATATTTTTTAAACCACTCTGGCACAGTATTTCTTTCCTCCCTTCTAAGATTCACCCTGAGCCAGACAATCAGTAAGCCTGCTGTGAATAGTCTCTCCTAGAAATGGCTACACAAACACAACTATGACAATAGAAATGGCAGTAGACATGCTTTTGTGGAAGGACAGAAATTTTATAGGATCCTACTCATGTAAAAAGAACTGTAAGTAACTAATGACTGCTGTAAGAGGGCTAATTAGCCCCTTCTGAGTCTTTATTTGTTATGTACTACAAAGTGTTCAGCCCCTAAACTATATACAGACTGACAACAGAAGTAGACCCACAATGTTGTTTGCATATATGTACATATATATGCATATGTATGTGTGTGACATTAACAATCAAAGAAAAAGAGGCTACTAACTTTGAGAGTGGGGAATGGAATGGGAGTGTTTGGAAGGAGGGTGCTTTGGATGAGCTAAAGGGAGGAAAGAGAAGGGGTAAAGTGATATAATTCTATATTCATTAGAAATCAGTTTTATAAATTAACAGAAAAAGAACTGTGGTTATAATTACACATGAAGTGTGTTATAAGATAACAATAATTTTCTTAAACAAAATATGAATTTCTACTTAACAGTATCAAAGTAATTTTAATGTATTCTATTGCCAAAAAGTTGAGATGGGAAAACATAATTTTCTCAACTACTTTTCAGTAGCTTCCTTTATTTTGTTCATCTCATTTTGAAATTGTTTTATTTGAACAACTTGTTTGTAGATTTAAAAGTTTAAAATATAATTCACCAGGTAAATGAGGCCTTGAGATAATTGTTTAAGCCAGTTTTTTAGAAAGCACTAACTGCCCATCTTCATTTGTGGAAGTGGCATCTCTCTCTCTCTCTCTCTCTCTTTCTCTCCAAGTGTGTGTTAGTATAAACACAGTAAATCCAGAAAGAATATTTCCAAAGTCCATTATGCTTACTGTAAATTAGAATAATATTTCATTAAAAATTTACCAAAATTTTGAGTATCAACTTGAACCTTGATGACTCTTCTCCTTATATACATATATGAGACACCTTCCTCTTAGGATTTTAGGTCTTTTGCTACACTTTGCTTTTACATGAGTGCTAGAAATTAGAATTCAATCATGACATCTTTTCTCCCACTAAGCCAACTCCTCCAGCCACAGGAAAATAATCTTAAGTGTTAAGATTTCTGCTGATACACAAGAAGATTTTCTAAGTCAATATTAGTTCCAGGTCACATTTTTTATTTCAAACAAGCATCACAATATCAGCTGTTTTACAATTCAAATTGGTATTTCCAATGAAAAACTCAACACATCACTCAACAAGCCTATCTAGTGCTTTATCAATGATGTTTCAGCTGGGCATCTGGCTGAAATACTCAGCCTCCTTGACATGCCTTCTATCCACTCAACAGAGCCTACATTCTGGCATGTTATTTGGAACCAACAATATGGCATGTTCTCTTCTAAGAGACAAAGGAAGGCAGAAAAGTATATGAAATTATTCATAGCAACTTAGGTTTGATAAAATATATCTGCTACTCTTGTTTTACATTCCTTTCCTAGTTAAATAATGACATTTTAATTTCCTAAATAAATGTAATCTTGACTCAACTTATAAAGATAGCAAGAAAATGTTTATTCATTTCAAAATGTAAGTTTATTTATGGATTATAACAAAGTTTGTGCTATGGGGAACTGAGCTATGAATCTTATTCACTTTCTTCATTGGTAATTGTATTATATAGAAAAAATATGTACTAGTTAGCAATAAATTGGAGTAAAAAATCCAATTTCTTTTGTATCTTCTTGAACAATAATGAAGAAACACACAGAATCAAATTGAAAAGTTTCCATATCACATCTTAGTGATGAACTGGACTGTGCCTGATAAAGAGATGTGTTTCTACAAGGAACTTGCTTTCCCAACTGCAGAGACAGCTTCTAGTTCCTGCTTCACCCACACTGGAAGGTCTTAACCATTCTCTCACTGAAACAGTAGATGGGATAAACTCCTGGTTTTGTAGTGTTTTTACTGCCAAATCTGCTCTCTACATTTGTATGTGTTCTCTTCATAAAACCATTCAGGACTGTCTTTATTAACTAAACCCAGGCCATTCTCACTGCCCTTGTGGAATATAATCCTTAGAGTCTTCCCAAGATGTATGAATGTATATCAGTTGGCTCTTGCTTCTTTCATCATTGGTTTTCCTCTCCTTAATGCATAGTCCCCATGATTGGTTCTTCAAATACAAAAAAAAAAAAAAAAAAAAAAGAACTATCCAGATTGATGAGATAGACCAATCAATAGAGTGCTTGCTTTGGAAACCTGAGTACTTAAGGTCCCCAAAAACTGTAGAAATACTGAGTGAAATAGACTGTTTGTAATCACTCTTTTAGGGATATAGAGACAGGGGGATCCCTAGGTTCTTTGGATAATCAGTTTAGTCTGACTGGTAAGCTCCAGGCCAATAAAAGACCCTTTTCAAAACAGGTGGATTATATTCAAGAAAATGTCACCCAAGGTTGTTGTCTGTTTGTCAGATGCACCGGCATGCATTTTTGTACACACACACACTACAAATGAGTGTCTTTCAACTCCAGTGTTCACTAACTTCTACCCTGTTTGTTCAAGGTTTTTCATAAACTTTTAACTTTTTTCCATTCATAGCTTTTAATGCATGACCAAGTTGCTTTCACTCCAGACATTATCTGATCAATGAATAACTTTATCAAAGCTCAGGCTTATTTCCATTTTGCAAATGTTAGTGGATACTTTTTCAGTGTTCCTTAGCTTCTTAGCAAAATTAGATGCCATTTAACAGTTCTTTCTCCTTAAGAAAACGAGACTTCTCTTTTACCTTATTTGGCTGCTCATAGCCCTCTCCTTTCTTCTCTACACACCTCCTCCGGGAGGGCATCCATTTGAATGGCCTTTAAATCATTTGTATCTTCCTGATTTATAATTCTAGCCTGATTGCCTTCACTAAGCTCCAAATTCCTATCAAGTTTTTTTCCCACCATTGGATTTACATCTTTAGCAGGGGTTTCAGCCTTTAAAATGGTTAAAATGATCTTGATTATTCCTAGAAAAAAAGTTTTGTTTTTCAACCATCTTTATTTGGCTCAACTATTCCCCAAACTGATAATCTTTTTAATTCGCACTCATATCCAGTTTATGGATAAGATCAATAGATTCTGCTTCTAAAATTTATATAAAGTTTGACCTCTTCCTTTTTAAAAACTGTCCTTATCCTCATCCAGATTATTGTCTCAGAATAAGAAACAGTCTAATTATTTCCATACTTCTGCTTTTTAAATTATTTCTTTTATTTTTGAGATTATAATTATATCATTTCTCCTTTTCCCTTCCAAACCTTGCTATATGCCCCTCCTTTTCTCTTGAAAATTCATTGGTTCATTTTTAATTGACTATTGTTACATACATATATGTCTATGTGAGTATGGTTATTCCTAAATTTATAAGTACAACCTACTTAGTGTATATAATGTTAATTGTATGTATATGACTTCAGGGCTGTTTGATATTGGATGACCAATTGGTACTTTTCCCTGAAGACTATTTCTCTTGCTCTAAGCATTCCATAGTTAGTTGTCCATAGCTCCTGGTGTGGGTTGAGAATTCATGGGCTTTTCCCCATCCACTATAGTATGTCTATTGTTGTTCTTGTTCAGCTCACATTAAGGCAGTCATTATTTTTGCCTACTTTTACTCTTGAGGTCTCCACACAACAGAAAGACTATTGTCATTTTATAGTCAATTTAAGTAATTACTTTCAGGAATCATGGAACTCTGATGGAAAAGAAAGAGTCCTTTGAATATTGAAAGGTATTTACATTTTGTCTCTTGAAGTTTAGGGGCAAACTCCAGGATAACAGAGGAGCTTTTGCAAAGATATATAAGCAGACAAGTGTAGGTGAGTAACTGCATATGGGTGGGTGTCTCTATGATTACATCAAGGAATATCCTAGAAAAAATGTATTATATAAGAGAGAAAGAACTGGAGCCAGAAAGAGAGGCTCAGGCTTTCTGCTTAGTATTTAAAATTCATTTGGTAATTTCATTTCATGATGAATTGAAGGATGAGGCTAATTTTGTGATTGTGAATGAGAAGCAAAAGTAGTATAAATATATGAAGATTATGTATGGTGTATATTAAGTGATGGACCAGCCATGAGAGCCTGCTTTGTCATACATCTTTCTGGTATTTATCACATTGTACTGGCTCCATTTTGGAGTCTGAATGTTGATAATAAAATGGAAATTAGTCTCATACCCTTCCTGACTTTTTTCTTTGACAGACAAAATTTCACTTCTCATTGGAATAATTAACAACCCATTACTAACTTGCTGCTTGTGCAGTGTTTTGTTTTTTGTTATTTGGTGGGGAGCTGTGGGGGAGACAGATAGAGACAGAAACAGGGAGAGAAACAAAGAGAGAATTGAGATCATATACTTTTGTGAAGTTAGAGGAAGGGCTTGTAATTAAAAGCACACTTGCTCCTTCTATAAGGGATCTAGTTTTGAGTGCTAGTCCCCACACAGAAGCTAACATATGTATGTAACTCTTTTTGGCATTTACAGGCACCACATAGGCATGTGGTACACATATACATGCAAGCAAGAAAAATACATATAAAAATAATAAACTATTAATGGAGAATATATAGTTTTCTTTAATCATAAATTTTGTGAAGAAAGATAGTCTGCATCTATCCACATTTAATACATGTGTAAAAATACTAGCAGCTTTTTGTCACTGATGCAAGATTCAACATCTTGTGGTGACTATCATCTGACTGATCAGTCCACCTAGATGAGTGTGAAGACATGAGAGAAATGAAAACATCTTTCAATTTCAACTCCAACTTTGTAGTTAGTACAACTCTAATGAATTCTTCTAATGAAATCACCACCCTTGACCATTGCCAGAACCTCCAGATTCCAAAAGCTTTAGAAACCAGAAAGTCATTTTATCCTAAAATAAATACTGGAATTAATTAATCATGACAAGGCCCCTGAATTAAATCCCATGGGAATCTCTGATGATTATATAACATGTTACCATGTAAATATTTTTGTAAATGTGTAACTTAATCTGGCATCAAATCCATTCATAACCTTTTAGTACTTGGAGCATTGGTCAGTAAAACAATTAACACTGGGAGGTCTGTAGCCAAAAGTTTTTATTGGGGAAAAGAAATCAATGAGGCTTGGAGGCTCCTGAGCAATTTAAAGATTCCAATTAAACATTGCAAAGATAGTCGATATAATTTTAAATAACTGTATTGGCAAGAACATGTGTGCACAAGCCGCAAAGGTCAGTGTATAACCTGCCACAATTACAAGTGTGTGTCAAAGTTTAAAACATCAAAAAGTTCAAGTATTTTATGTAAATTCAATTATCCTCTGATCTCATAATTTTAAACACCCAGTTGGTGTGTGTGTGTGTGTGTGTGTGTGTGTGTGTGTGTTAATTAAACACAAGAATTTCACTTTTCTAATTCAGTGGTTCTTCACATACAAGAAGAAAAACAAATGGGTTGTGGGTAAATCAACCAAAATATATTTGAAACAAGAATGAAAACTCTTTAGGATTGATTCCACTTGTATTCAAGAAAGACTCTTTTACCTCTGCCACTACTTTTGGTTAGTTCTCATATTATCAAGTGTTTATTTTTTTTAAGTGTTCAACAATTTGGTTACTGGGATATAATTCTTTGTGAAACTATCAGGGATGACCGTGAGAAGGTAAAATAGCAGCAAAGTCTCAAATGAGCTGCTGTTCTCCCAGCCAGGTAAAAGCAGCTTTAAAAAGAATTGCTGAAAGTCCTGAAAAATCAGTTGTACAGGATTGTTCCTGGTCTTCCTGGTTCTGTATTGTGAAGAGGATTACGTATGAAAGTCATCACAAAATTGTTAGTTAAAAATTGGTTAAAATGCTCAAAGAAACAGATGTGTCCAGACCGTTGAGAAAAATTCTATAATAAAACATTGTTATTGTTTTCTTAACTAAAATTTTCCCTGATCATCTTGTCCACAATCTGAGAAATCCTGCCTGGACAGCATCTCAGAAGTCTTCCTTTTTCCCCCCATGGGGAGTGGGAGACAAAGAGAACTAGTTTATCAGAAATCATGCAACTGAGATAAAGCATAATTGCATATTTTAATGTCCTTGAAATTTTATAAGATTAGGAAGTATCTCAGGAGAATGGAAGGAAAAAAAGTCCTTGAACTTCAGTGTCCTAGGCATAAAGAGGTTATGGGTTAGTTACTCAAATAGTTGCCAGAATCCAAGTTTCTTCCTGTGTAAAATGTGGATTGTGGAAGTTACTGTTAAGAAAAAATGCAGTACTTTTCGAACACAGTATTTAATCATTCAATCATTTTTTCTCAACAATTAGAAGTAATCATTGTGTTAAATATTGCCATTCCAATATTCAAGTTATACACTTATAGTTTTTGAAACCCTTGTTGTTCAATTAAGGAAATCACATTTTAAACAAAAGCAATGTTAAAACGCATGTAGTGTATTTTGGTAATGTTTTCACAGGGGTGTGGTACTATGTGTTGTTGTTCAAGAAAAAAACAAGAGCCAATTTATGAATAGTCTATGTAGTTAAGATGGCAGGAGCTGATTCCAGTGCCAATAATTCATTTTCCATCATTTTGCAATCACTAAACTTAATTTTCAGCTGGGCCTACAGAATACCTTAAGCACACTCCATATTTCTCACCTTCCATGCAAACAGATATTACCATATTGGTCTAATTCATGAGAAATAGAGTAAAAGCAGAATAGATCTGATCAAATTTACATTTGAACATTTAAAAGAAAGGCTCCCTATCTTTTCTCTTCTTTCTCCTTGCTTCATGGAAGACATCCAGGGTATAGAGGACCTGGACATTGTGGATCAGCCGAGTATGAGGGACATGGTTCTCTCAGCTGGTAGCATACCAGTTTTTATAGTCTAGCCCCAAAATTATGTCGAGGAAAGAAATACACTTCTTTAATATTTAATACACTGACTGTCATGAAAAGCCTTTTTAAATACAACTGTTAGATTGAAGCACAGAAATTATCCAGAGGCCAGTGGGAGTCAATGATAGGTGTTTCAGAAATAATTTCATCAGATTTCCATTTTGAAATCTTTCTTGGTCTGGTATAAAAATCAATTGAGAGTTCATAAAATAAGAGTACAGGAGGTTTATATTGCATCATTAATTATATGGTAATATTATGGTATAAACAGCCAATACAGAAGAAAGAAAGCTTAATGCATGTTTCTCTAGAAATAAAAATGTAACTAGGTACAGTGGAAAGTGAGAATGCCAAGCATTTCATGGTTATTTGTTTTCAGTGATAACCTCTTTGAAAGATAGATCAGAATAAAATTAGCCATTGTCACATAACTTACAAACATGCAAAAAATCATAGCAAATTGTCTCCTGTTATTGTCCAGACGAGACACTCCTGTGGGTAGAAAATCATATATATGTATATGCACACACATATTTGCTTTTGCTCTGGGAGTTTTGCCAACATTACATCATTAAAACATTAATTATTAACATTGGATTATTCAGTACCTCAATAGTTATATTTGTCTGATATTTACTAGTATCTTACCTGGGACAATAAGTTATGCTCAGTATTTTCACAATACAAAAATGGATGATATGTGGTATCCATCCTTTAGATAGTCACTATCTAGTAGAAATCATGGGCATATTAGACCTCATGTAAAGACAAACTATAATGAAGACTGAAGAAATTATGGGTAATAACAGGTATCAATTGATCTAAACAAGAATGGTAAAATTTGGGGGGTTGATATTTGGAGTGGGGCATAGACTGAAATATGCATTTAAAGTTGATCACACTAATGACAATATGGAAAATTATTTTGAAAGGGAAAAACTAGAAAGAGACATCTCTAGTGACTGTTCGAAAGAAAGCCCCAATGACAATCTGAATAGATAATGTGATGTTTAATATCATTTAGAAAGAGAGTATCAGCTGACTAATAAAAAATGACTGTGCCTTAATGTACTATCAAAGATTAAAATAGTCAAAATAATGAAAATTATTCGTCAGGCCTGATAAGTTGCTGAATCAACCTGGATTCTTCACTTAATATGGAACCTTGAACATTCGACATCTCTTCAACCTTCTTTAGAGACAAATCTGTGACGTAATTATGTGTAACATACTCAGATCTAGAACCTTGGCTTGGACACTGGGAACCAAAGTGCCCTATAATCTACCTATAGAAATGTTAGTATGTAGCACTAAGACCCTGAGGGTGTTACAGAGAAAAACAGATGATGAAAAAGGCCATCTTTGGAGTGGGAAAGCAGTGCAATGGTAAAGATTAAGAGGAAAAGAGAGAGAGGTTGGAGACATAGCTTGGAGGTAGAGTACATGCCAGCTAGGCTCTAGTTTCTGGGTTCAATCTCCAGAACCAGAGGAAAAACTATAGGAAAGAAAGGGGTGATAAGAAATGTGACAGAGCTTAAGAATGAACCACTAAGGCTGCAATGAAAACCACTGAAGTTTTCAGTCTTGAGAATTAATTTTCATCTTGTTTGAATTATACTTTGCTTTCCTTTACATTTGCAACTGAGAGTATTCCAACTGAACCATGAAGCCAAGCATTATAGGCACAGGACTTCAGTCGATTCACAGGAGTTGGTATTATATGTGTTGCTTCACTGAGTACAGAATTGGACTACAATGATCTCTAACAGACTTCTAATTCATTACAGGTATCAAGGACAAGATAAATTTAAAACCATGAGTAAGAGATCAGGAATCTATTAATATTGATAGTGCACATATGGAATGTGGCTTTTGAAGTTCCTTTGTATTTTCCATACTAAGTAGCATCTATAGCATCTAATCCATAGAATATGCATAGATGTCTGTCCAAACTACTGACTCATATACAGGATGATATAAAGAATTCTTACACAAAAGTCAACAAATGATGGCATGCCAACAGAATGAGACAAGGACAGTGGTCCATCCTACATACCCATCAATCATGGCAGAACCAGAAATGAATATACAGCCTTGTTCAGAAGTGTCGAACAAAATTGCTTTAGAACACTGAGCCATAAAGCTCTTAGCTTAATGAGTTGGTAACATTTTGCAGATTTGCTTAAAACACGTTGCTTTCCAGACTGTGTTAACAGACTCCAACAGTGCTTGCCAACACACTCATCCTAAACAATTACATTAAGATCCATAAGGCCGTGTTTACAGTTCTGAGAAGCGAATGTATTGTTAATGGGCCATAAACTATCCTCTGATTCAATGCTTTGGCTCTTTGAAATTTGTGTAATAGTCAATGGAAATTTTCCAACATCTACTTGGCATCCAAGCAGAATTGGCTTCAGGGAAATAAAACTGAATGCTGAGAAATATCCTTTCCACACATTTCTGATCTGATGTGACTTTTTTATATAAAATAAGGACAATTCAAACAGAATTTTGAAAGACCATGCCTATAGTTTACAATAGTTTTGTATGTTATGGAAATAAGCAAATATCATGATAAACCATTAAAAAAATCATATGTGTACAATAGCCCCCATTTCTCCTCAAATGTTCTTTCAAACCTCTTGTGAAATAGCTGCATCAGTGAGTCCCAAATAGTCTGTGAAGACACATTCATTGTAACTCCATGCTTATCAGGCCTGTTATAATGTGAGGCTGTTTTCTGGATGCCAACCAAAAGCTTAGCTGTTTAAACTATTGTTGAATTCTTCCTATGGAACTCTGACTGCTCTCATACCAGTTTTCCATCTTTTTAGCCTTCTCTCACTTTCCTCTTTAGTCTGCTGTCTACATTTCTGCTTCAGTCCCTGCTCATTCTATAGACATTTGTCCTGTGTCTGACTAATATTTCTAAGTTTTTTTGCCAGATGGTTCCACTTTCTATTATTGATAATTTCCATTATCTCAATATGTTTTTAAAATTAATTCACATCCTGTTTTGCAAGCCTATTCCTTGTTTAGCTGATTTTTCTGGATTTCAGTTCTTTCAGCTTTTTTATTCAATGATTCAATAATTTAACATATATATCATGATATACAACTTTGTGTAAGAAATTATCATGATATTTACTTGCTGACATAACATATAAAACTATTGTGAACTACAGATTTGATTATTCAATTTGCAAAAGAAATTATGCCAGGCTTTATTCTATTGAAGCACTGTATTAACCCATTGATTGTCAAAATAATCCTATTAGATAAACACTATTATTGCTCCAGCTTAAAGACAGAAAATTTAAGTTGTCCCAACTCAAGCAGAGATAAGCAACAAATCCAAATTCTACCCCATGGCGTGTATCTGATGCATTGTGCCAATTTTGCTTATTCAATGTCCAACAGTTCCTTGGGAGAACAGACAAAGGGTATCCAAAGAATAAAGAGTATTTATATGTTGTACCACCTGAAAAGTTGAAGGATGATTTGTGAGAAACTAGATAAACATAACCTTTTTGGATAGAGTTTAAAATCAATACCAAAGCTGCTTTACAAGTCTTTGTGAACAGAGTAGAAGCCATTTTTACTTAAATGCATTCTTTGAGAGTTAAGAATCAGAATAGAAAACAAAATTTTAATTTAATTTATTTACATAAAAGGCAATTTTATCAATTATGTAGGATTCTTATTAGCACACATTATTCAGTATATGTAAAACCCATTAACAAATGATATTTTTATTACTACTATTATTAAATTAATACTTTCCCTTAGTAACAACCCAGTATATTTTCTATTTTAGAATATATACATTTGATGTTTTGCTTTATCATTTTTAGACAAAAGAAACACACATACCAAGGTTTGCAAGTAGAGGTCAGAGGACCACTTTGTGGATTCAGTTCCTTCTGCCTTTAAAGTGTTCTAGGGATTGGATTCAGGTGGCCATGTTTGGGCAGCCAGCGTCTTTACCTGCTGATCAATCTTGTTGGCACTTGCCTTTTTTTGTTATTGATCCCTGTCTTTTGACACAAAATCTCCTGAACTTTCTGCAAATGTGCTTGTCTAACTTTCCCCACAGCTCCAAGATAGAAGCATGGCCTAGTTGTAAGACTATCAGTAAATCTTGGGCACTATGATTGTTTCAGTATAAACAATGTGACTAAAAGCAATGCAGTTCAAACAATGAGCATTTATCTTAGACTTTTTCTAAATTGGATGAGGCAAACAAGTGGGATTTGAAGCATCTAATGTCACCATTCTGTCACCTGAGAACAATATGTTTGGGACTGAAGTCATCACTAATAAAGCAAGGCAAAGCCGGGTTTTGGTGGTGCAAGCTTTTAATCCCAGCACTCGGGAGGCAGAGGCAAATTGATCTCTGTAAGTTCAAGGCCAGCCTGGTCTCCAGAGCTAGTGCCAGGATAGGCTCCAAAGCTACACAGAAAAACCATGTCTTTAAAAAAATTTAAAAAAGCAAAGCCAAATTTACATGGAGAAAAAAGGTGGGAAGGAGTTTTAGAGAATCTGAACACAGCATTGAACTCCTTTGGCATAGGAGTCAACAAGTTCCTTTGGTTTAATAAAAATTTAACTGTTTTCTCATACATGTAACTAAAAAACTTTCTCTCACCATCTCTCCTACACTATTCTTCTTCCTCAGTTTTACTTTTCCTGTCTTCTGTAGTGAAAGGAGCTTCCATGTTTGACTTTTATTGTAGAAAAAAGTCTCCCATAACAGTTTATGAATTGGAAAGCTCTAGATAGCCTAATATTTTCACCCAAATTCTCAGTGTATTTGGTGTCACAGAATATCTAACCTGAGTAAATATAATAGAGTACATTGGCCTGTGGGGCTTATTTGATGTCAGCCTTCAACAGGAAAATCAAAGGTTGAGATTACTGCTTCTGAAGAACTATGCAAACAATGGTAATCTACATTAATACATAACTTATTTAGCTGGGTTGTATGTAGCTTTATTCTTTATATTATGAGGGAAAGTAAAAAGTAGCTATAGACATTCTGATATTCTGTTATATTGACTATTGGTGTAATTTTAACTCCCCAATATATAAAATTTATTCAGACTTGTTATTGGTATATTTATAATGATGTATATAATCTAAGATCATTTCCAGAATGAATAAATTGCTGCTTTATTTTTTTAAGTATTTCTCTTAGAATCCTAACACCAAGTCATAAGGGTAGGTCATAGCTAGAAATGGCTAAGACAACAGGAAAAATCAACTTTGGTTGAAGAAGATAGGAAAAGCTGATGGAAGCAGAAGCAGAGATTCACAGCTAAGCTGAACTCCTGGGAGTCCAGTTGTAGAGAGGGAGGAGATTTAAGGAGGTGATTTAAGGACAGAAAACCAATTACCTGGCCAATAAGTGCAGTTTTCAGTAATATTTAAAAAATTAAAGACAACGGTCAGTGCAGAAGACACATAAAATCTAGAACTTTACACTTCCATTCCATTGGGACAGGCTGCTTTCTGCAACAGCTCTTCAGCACTCTGGATAGCTCCCAATGCGCCAGAGCTCTTGAATTACATTCAAGCCTTTTTTCTTCAGCTATAGTCCAAGCTGTCAGCTGGATTTCTGTTTCAACAAATTTTTCTGATCACTTAAGTTATGTTATTAGTGTTTCTGAGGTCTGTGGATTAACCATTAAAGACTTTTCAATTTGGAATCAAATCAGAATCATGAATTTGCCTCCTGGTCATCATTCTGTGAAGCACAAAATTTATTCACATTTATTCACTTTATTCACTTGGAATGATCATATAACTCATATTTACAATACCCGAAGACATCTAGATGTATGAGGATATCGATTAAAAAGTTGCTTGACAGATGGGGATACTCACCACTATAATAACAAGGAAGGCAATTGATGACTACCTTAATGCTATCATAGAACCTTCATCCAGTAGCTGATGGAAGCAGAAGCAGAGCTATTCACAGCTAACTGAACTCCTGGGAGTCCAGTTGTAGAGAGGGAGGAGAGATGAGCAAAGGGGTCAAGGACATGTTGGAAAAACCCACAGAAATAGCTGACCTGAGCAAGTGGGAGCTCACTGACTCAAGAATGACAACTGAGGAATGGAATTAGGCCCTCTGAGCATGGATGTCAGTTGGAGGACTTGGGCAGTCTATAGGGTCACTGGCAGTGGAACCAGTATTTGTCCATAGTGCATGAACTGGCTTTTTGGAGCCCATTCCCTATGGTGGGTTACTCTCTCACCCTAGATACACGGGAAAGGGCCTTGGTCCTGCCCCAAATGATGTGGCAGACTTTGATGATTCCCCCGTTGAAGGCATCACCCTCTTTTCAGAGTGGATGGGGGTGGGATGGGGATATTATAGAGGAAATGAGAGGATGGGAGGGAGAGGGAACTGGAATTGGTATGTAAAATAAGATTGTTTTTAATTTTAAAAAATTAAGTCGGGCAGTGGTGGCGCCTGCCTTTAGTCCCAGCAGTTGGGAGGCAGAGGCAGGTGGATCTCTGTGAGTTCGAGACCAGCCTGGTGTACAAGAGCTAGTTCTAGGACATCCTCCAAAGCCACAGAGAAACCCTGTCTCAAAAAACAAATAAAGTAAAAAGTTCTTTCAAAGAGTTATGAACAAAAATGAAATATATATCAAATTGTTAAAAAAAAGTTCCTTGAACTATCAAATGCACAGAAAATGTATAGTAATTTATAAGTTCATTACAAGTTGTAGTATATCTACATAAAGAATATACGTATATGAAATACATCAATACACACACACACACAATCACTAATGTACCATTAATCCTATTGTCATTTCTGTTTCTGTGACAAATCATCCTGACAAAAATTAGATTCATGGAGGAAGAGATTTATTTCACCTGACAATTTCAACTACATTCAAGACTATAGTCCAATATTGTGCAGAAGTGAATGCAAGAACTTCAAATAGTTAATTACATCACATCCACAGTCAAGGACACAAAGTAATGAATGCATCCATGTTCACTTGTTCAATTGCTTGCACTCAGCTCAGTTTCTCCACTCTTACACTGTTCAAGATGCCATGCCCAATCAATGGTGCCACTCACAAATGGCTAGTTTTTGATATATAAATTAACTTAATAAAGGCAATTTCTAACAGACATGCCCACAGGCTAACTCATTGTAAACAATATCTCCTTGAGACTCCCTTCACAGGTGACTCTGGGTTATGCTAAGTTGATGATAAGACAACAATCAAAGTTACATTTAAACATGGAAAGCAAGTGAGAACTGAAACATAATGATGTGAATAGAGTATTTCAATTTATGTAAAACCTTTATGCATTTATTTGTATACATAATATCCCAAAATATAACACTCCAGGATTAGCTGGAAACTGTTACTAGACTATAGGAAGAAATCCTATGGAATTTGTTTAATTTTTTATGTACATGCATGCTAACATGTACATACATTATGTGTGTGCATGTGTGTGTGTGTGTGTGTGTGTGTGTAGACTGAAACTTACCAAGTAGGCTGGACTGACTGCCAAGCAAGCTCCAGAGAGCTTCCTAACTCCCCTTTCCCAGAACTGGGATTAGAAGCATATGCCACCATACCCAGCCTTTTTCTAAGGGTCAAACCCATGTCCTTGTGCTTGTAATGCAAACATTTATACCAGCTGAGCTATCTTTCCAGTCCTATAAACATACATTTTCAAAAGTAATATTTACAGGAATATGCAGTTATGACTCAGCCATCATAGATTAATAGATAAAGAAACTCCCTTGAATCTCAGTCAAGAAAAGTTTTCTGTAATGCATCATATTTTTTAGTCCCTGTCTCTAACACTTAATAAACAAATCAGCTGACTCACAAACAGAGAAAATATCAAATACCAGTAACCCTATCTGCATCTTCACAGTATTTATTGTGACTCCTTGACACAATTAGAAGAACTCTCTCCAGCATTACTCACAAACTTCCAGAGAAATAACTATGTGTGAAAAGAAAACCACAGACATTTCTTGTAGAAATCATTCAGTGCTTAATTTGGTTAAGGACTTACTGTCATAGAAATCAGCTGGCAGTTGATTTCTCAGAACTGCCTCTCCCTGATTATTGCATGATGAGTCATTGCATCGGGAATTTGAAAGTTCTGAAAAAGAGCAGGTCCTATGTAGCATTGGTTTGTAGTATTATGGGACCACGCCCCCTAATCAAGAAACCTCACTTCATCTGTAAGCTTCAATTAAAATGGGAATCTTATCCTAAAGAAGGATTTTAACAATAAGAGGTCATGTATGGTGTGTTCCTCAGATTTAGGTTTGGAAAAAATTGTGAGCCCTAAATCCCCTTATTCCAAGAAAATCTAAATTGAGAATGGAGGCATTTAATATCCAATAATGAAAATTGGTAAACATGGGTATGAAATGGTGACTTTCTCTATAAGGAAATACAAACATAAATTTCAGATACTTCAGAGTAACACAAACACCCAAAGTGTGAAATGAACCCAAAGTCTACATTAAAGTGTCCAGTACTGCCATGATCTCTTTAAAGCAAAGAAACCTGATAATAGCCTCAATGTTATCTCTAGTGAGGCCATGCTTTATCTGTGCTTTGCTATCTCACATACTTTTTGTATTTCTTTGATTCATTCATAGTCATGCATTTATTATTTTGAAGCAGAAAGCTAATTATCAGTTGTTAAAACATGCAGCAGTAATTTCACTGACTTTTCTTTATGATATTCTACTATACTCATGAATTGGTGCCTAGCCCAGATGTCAACAGAGAGGCTTCATCCAGCAACTGATGGAAACAGATGCAGAGACCCACAGCCAAACATTAAGTGGAGCTTACAAAACCCCAGAGAAAAGGGAGAAGAGGGATTGTAGGAGTCAAAGGGGTCAAGGACACCACAAAAAACTCACCAAATCACTAATCTGAGCTCATAAAGACTGAAGGGCCATTCATGGAGCTTTCATGGATCTGAGGTAGGTCCTTTGCATATATGTTATAGTTGTGTAGCTTGGTGTTCTTATGAGACTCCTAACAGTGGGAGTGGGGACAATCTCTGACTCTTTTGCCTGCTCTTGGGGCCCCTTTCATACTGCTAGGTTGCTTTACTAAGCCTTGACATTAGGGTTTGTGCTTAGTATTATTATAACTTGTTATGACATGTTCACTTGATATGCCTTGGATGCCTGCTCTTTTCTGAAGGTAAACCAAGGAGGAGGGTCTGGAGGAGAGAAGAGTGGAGGGAGGCATGGAGACAGGACTGAGAGGAGTGTAGAAAAGGGAAACTGTGGTCGGGATGTAATGTATAAGAGAAGAATAAATAAAAAATTAATAAGTGGTTCAAAAAACATAATAATCTAAAATTGTATTTTACTTATTTTAATTATAGAACAGCTTAATGAGAACACTAATGAGCATAATATACACTATAAATATAATAGTAATTGTTTGGCACCTTTAGTTGCTAATCCAACACCCATATTTAAATTGAGTTGTGTATTGGATACCACTACTTAGATTTCAGAATACAAAACAAGCCATTTTTTTCCTGTGAGACTTTGTTGCCAATCATTGATCACTCTGATCCATGCCTCTTGGGGTTACAACAAGTTATAAAGGGTATTCATTATGCTCATCTCTATGTGTATGAGGAAGAGAAGAATCTTTCTGTTTGATGTGCTTACTTTAGACAGGGACAGAACTCGAATGTCTGGGCAGCTTTAGAATCCCAGCATAATGTTAAGTTATAGTAAAACATTATAAAATATTTACTTCTCTTCCTATGTTATGTATTTATTGTATTTGAAATTTTACAATACTCTTATTTTACCTTTATCTGTATTTTATCCATTTTTGTTAAAATAAAATTGTACCATTTTACACTTTCCCTGTCTTCCCTTCAGCCTCGTCTACATACCCTTACCATCACCCTGTCCCTGCCTCTTTTTCTATTATTATTGTTGTTGCATATATGTATGAGTATAACCTTAATTGATAAAATTATGTATTATAATTGAATATCCTGTAGTAGCCCAAAACAATAAGTTAATGTGAGATCAATGACAATTTTTTGAATATTTTATTGAGTAAAAAATAATGTCTCAGGGGTAGGCTCCCTCTAGTGGCATGGGTGTCAGGCTGGACCAATCATTGGTTGGCCACTCCTACAAGTTCTGCAATATGTTTACCCCAGCACATCTTACAGGCAGGACAAATTGTAGGTCTCAGGTTATATGAGTGGGTTGGTGTCCAAGTCCCTCTACTGGAAGTCTTCCCTGGTCTCAGGAGATGGCCAGTTCAGGCTAACTATCCCCTAGTGCTAGGAGTCTTAGCTAGGGTCAACCTTGCAGATTCTTGACAACCAAGTCCTGATCCTGATGCTGCATGGAGCATCAGAACCCAGAGGCTTGATGGCCCAGAGACCTACAATAGAACAAAATAAAACTGGTTGAAAAAAAAGTCAGTGTAATGATGGCTAATGATATTCTGCTGTACTCATAGATTGGTGCCTCAATTATCATCAGAGAGGCGTCATCCAGTAACTTATGGAAACAGTAGCAGAGACCCACAGCCACACAGTAGGCAGAGCTCAGGGTATCCTTTGGGAAAGAGGGAGGAAAGATTGGAGGAACCAGAGGAGGAAAGGATTTCACAAGAAAACCCACAGAATCAATTGACTTGGGCACACAGGGATCACAGAGACTTAACCTAAAACTAGAGAGCCTGCATGGGACTGAACTAGGATAGATAGATATAGATATAGATATAGATATAGATATAGATATAGATATAGATATAGATATAGATATAGATATAGATATAGATATAGATATAGATGTCACAGTTGTGTAGCTTGGTCCTGTTGTAGGATGTCTCACAGTGGCAGCAGGGGCTGTCTCTGGCTCTTTTGGGACCCTAATCCTTGCAGTGGGTTGTCTTGTTCAGCCTTAATGAGGTACCAAGTCTTATGGCAACTTGATAAGCCATGTTTAGCTGATATCCATGGGGGGTCTGCCCTTTTCTGAATAGAAATGGAGGAGGAGTGGAGGGGCCCAGGAGGAAGGTGACAGGAGGGACTGGGAGGAGAGGAGGGAAGGGAAAATAGTCAGGATGTAAAAAATAATAATCATAATTTAAAATCATTTAAAATACATGTCTCACTTCCATTGTCCTTTTAAGGTTTTGGTAAATAGTTGTACGTGGTGGAGACTACATTAGGATATTTGCTAGTTTTTTAAAACTTAAATTACTATATATTTGAACTCAATACTGTAACAGGAAGAACTATGTTTTCAGAGAGAAGAATTACAGCATTTGGAGGGTCAGAGTCCCTGACATTTAATATTTGTCCCATACACTTACTGATGGTTCCATCTGTGGTATTTTTGGAGGAGAATAATACAGGGACTGTCTAAATCCACCTTGGCTGCTGCTTTCCTTCCAAGCTCAATGAGAAACATGACCTGATGCTATCAATGACAGACTTTTGCTAAGTTCTTCGTAAACCAACTCTTCCAAGCTCCTCTTCTTGGGCTTATGGAGAAACTTGGTGGCAGAATGCTAATCTAGAATGGATAGAACTATGGATTTCATTCCAGGACTAAAAAAGTTTTAAACTTTCTTCCAGTTTCTACTGTTTGAACAGTGAAGTAGCAGGTATGTGACTTCATTTACTGAGTTATCAATTTTGGATTATTTGATTCTAATTCTGTTCTACCTAAATTTCTTCACTCTCCTTTTCATTTTAGCACTATTCATTCCTCTTCTACCTATACTGGTGAACCCTTATATTCTGAACTTTCATTTTTCTGACTGTAAATACATATATTCTGTCTAAATATTACCATGGTTATATTCTTAACTTCTAAATTATGCACTATAATATTTTATGTTCAGTAAAACAAGCTAAGTTGACAATAACCTGGTTTTCAGTAATTCATATGTTTTGATTAAGATTGCTACAAAACTAATTTTATTTGGGATATTTTATCATCTCAAAGAAAAATAAATACATTTATTTCAAAATAGAGTACTTTATTTGGCAGCGGTGTGGAGTATTGGTATGTGTGTGACTGTTTGTTATTGCTTCTACAAACAAAATAAGACTGGACAACATAAACCCAAAGAATGAAGTGCTTTATATTAGATACATGTTGCTAAAGTCCATATATTTTAGAATTAACCCTTGTGCTCTGCCCATCTCAGCATGGCTTTCCTCAAGCACTTCCTGCTAAAGTGCAAGCTATAGCACAATATATAATTGAGGCCTATAGACAATTCTTTTCAACAAAATTTAAATAATCTTGTATTAAATTGTCATGTATTTGGAATAGCATAAAGAGTTCAGTGATATGCTATCCACCTTATTTGGATATCTCTGCAACAATTCAGATATGTGTACTAAAATAAGATGCCTAATCTTTCTGAGTCTCAGTTTCTCATCTAAAAAGCTGAATACTACACTCAGTATATAGTGGGTAGAAAATAGATGTTAGTTTTTCTGTGCTGTATCCATTTCTTTCCTTTCTCCTCCTTTTCTTTCTAAACCAAAATGGCATATTGTGACACTCATATGTTTTATGTGTCACTAGAAACAAAAAAGAACTACTTTTGTAATCTGCATTTAAATTATAGGTGTTTGGGGGTTATTTTTGATATTTTCTTGCTCATTATTAAGTAGTATTAAATGTCAACCTATGCTCACCATATTGAAAAATGGTAATATTTATCCAATTAGCTCAGTTAACAAGAAAAATTCTAAGAGCAATGAGAAATGTCCATATAATAGGAAAGGCTGACATAAATATGGGAAATTTTAATTTTAAGAACCAATGTATAGACTTTTATAGTTTGGACAAGATTTACTGATGAAATAATTTTCAAAATGTGCACGGTCCTCAAGAACCTAATGGGTTAATGGAAAATTGACAGATAATCAGGTATTTATTAAAGTTCATTGTGATACTATTATGACATGTAGGCAGCAGTATTTAATTTGAAATTTGAATGACAAATGCTTCTAGTAATCACTCTTTAAAGTTGTATGGAAAGTAATGTGTCTTCAACAGATTGGAAATAAGGCATCTTCTAGAGTTCAGTGACTTACACAAGGTCACCAACCTTAGACAAAGTCCCAAAATCAAATGTAGTTGCTAAACTAGTGCTGTTTCCCAAGTGATCAAGGCCTCAATTGAATCTATATGAACCATTCTTCTGCTGGTTTTATTTATTCTTATATATTAGTTTTTATTTTACATACTTATAAACATGAAATTCTTCAAATTAGTGGATCATACCTCCAATTTAAGCACATATACACACTGTCTAATGTGCATATCTGCCTCTTAAAATATTTGTCATTTCATCATAGTAACTTTTTTTTTTTTTAGTTTTTCAAGACAGGGTTTCTCTGTGGCTTTGGAGGATGTCCTGGAACTAGCTCTTGTAGACCAGGCTGGTCTTGAACTCACAGAGATCCACCTGCTTCTGCCTCCCAAGAGCTGGGATTAAAGGCGTGGGTCAGCATAACCAGCCATAACAATATCTTTCAAAATGCTCTGAAAGCCTGTTTAAGTGTACGGCACATCACTCTTAAACAGTCACCATTCTTTCTGTTGTTAATGGTTTTTTGTTTTCTGGGGTTTTTTTTTTGCCCTCGACAGGGGCTCCCCAAAGTCCACCACATCATCCTGGGCCGAGCTTAGGCCCTCCCCCATGTGTCCAGGCCAAAATGTGGGATGGGCTCTCAAAGTCCCTTCTTACACCAGGGAAAAATACTAATCCACTACCAGGGTTCTCCTAGAGTACAGAGGCCTCCTCATTGACATCCATGTTCAGGGGTCTGGATCAGTACCGTGCTGGCCTCCCAGACAGCAGTCTGGGGTCGATGTGCTCCCCCTGGTTCAGGCCAGCTGTTTCTGTGGGTTTCACCAGCCTGGTACCAACTCCTTTGATCTTCATTCCTCCCTCTCTGCAACTAGGTTCTAGAGTTCAGTTCAGTGTATATCTGTGGGTGTCTGCCTCTGCTTCCATCAGCCACTGGATGCGGGCTCTAGGATGGCATATTTGTTTATTTTTTATATTATGTGTGTAAGTGATTTGTCTACATACATATATGTACACCATATGCAGACCTCCTGCTCGTGGGAGGTCAGAAGAGGGTATCAGATCCCCTAAAAGTGAAGTTATACATGATTGTGAGCTGCTGTGTTGATACTGGGAACCAAGTCCAGATCCTCGGTAAGAGCAACAGGTGCTCTTAGCCACTAAGCCATCGTTGCAGACCCATTTACTTTCATTTTTAAGTTGACATTTAGCAATGTCAAGAGGCTGAGATACTGTTGTTCTCTTGTATTTAGTGTAAAAGGAGCAATAGACTTACCATGTATAATGCTAAAATAACATTCTGAATCCACCATCAGAGGTGGAAGTTTACATTCTCTCAGTTTCATGCACAACATTCTTCCAAAGAGATAGGATTACAGAATATTTTATAACTGCTATAGGCTTAAGAACACTATCAATGAAGACATGGTTGCTGGATAAATAAATGGTCTAGAGAGCCTCCTTCTTCCCAGAGCAATAGTTTTAACTACTCCTACAGTTTCTAATATACTGGATTGCATATGATGCAGGCCTACATAGAGTGAACTGATACAATGCTTCTGTTACATTCCTTTAACAAACAGCTTAGTGTGAACATTGGTCATGGAGAGCATTCTCCCAATAGACCCTCCCAAGTATTTGCTTTAAAGTGAAAATTCAATAGGAGCTTTTGAAAACTGGAGGCATTCTTCCAACTCAGAAATAATGTTTGGTGGAATAATAAATTTAAACTTGTGACATTATATGCTTTTTCCAATATTTAGTAGGGCTACTTCATTCCCCATGGATTCTCTGCTACAATGAATGTCATTTCCATTCACTTCATATTTCAACAATGCTTATGAGGAAGTACAAGGAACAAAAATAAGGAATTGGTGAATTTAAGGCACTTCTTATGACAGAAATATCCTATAATTGAAATTAAAATTTCATTACAATTTCTAAATGCAAGCTGCGATTATGCACTGTGAAAGCTTCTTTGAAGCATTAAACATTGGTGTGATGTCCTTACATTTTGCACTTGTCCTCATATACATGGGGTTTATTTCCTGTACCTTGTAAGATAAAACCAAGGTAAAAAGAGAATGAGTAGGAATTAGACTTATCTGCATTCTTTGCAATGTTATAGAAATGCAAATCCTAATCTGGTAATTATGTACTTCAGAGACCCTTGGGCGTAGCATGTTGAGATATAGCATCGTAAGGCTTCTAGTTATCAACTAGAATGACAGTCTTCTCGTCTACCATTGACTTCATTTTATACAATAAAAATTTTATTGCTATTCGTAGCACTTTTTCTATTCAGTGAGGAAGTTTATCAGCCTAAATATATCCCCCTATTTGAATTAATTAATACTTTACATAACTATTGGGCCGTATATAATGTCAACTTGGGAAAAGAAGCACAGATATTTGCTAACACCACTCAAGTATAGACTGAAAAAGCCGGCTTCAGGAAATGCTTGCGTCAATGTTTGTATCCTTCTGTTCTTAGGGACATACACACAGAGTTGCTGACAGGAGTAGGATGGAGTTCTGCTGTCTTTTTACTCCAGCTGTTCACCTTGTCTCTTTTGTAGTACTTAGGGTGTTAGGCCTGGGCAGCAGCAACAATGGCTCCCACAAATGTCAAATCAGAAGAAATATTAAGAAATGGTCCTGAAGCTTTCCCTTTCTTCATCTAGCTCATTGTAACTAGAATGGTCTTTCTGGACAAGGCGTTTCTCAATATCTCTTTAAAGGGGGAAATTTAAGAAGCCATACACCCTAAATTGAAGTGGATTGCAAATGAGTTCGTGAGCTAGTGAATGGAAAAACATGACAAAGCCACTGTGGCTGTCCGAGAAGAAAATGAGATGAAGAAGAGGAGGGGACATTTCATAATTAATTCTCATCTTACAGAAATTTCTGTTGAAAGTGATGATAACTAGAGGAAATGTACATATTATTCACCAGTAATTTCCTTTCTAGAGTCTTCTCTGTAGAAATTATCATCAAAAAATGTTTTTGTCATTAAGAGAAAAGTTATTTGATGTAAAGGACCATTTCACAGAGAGGATACTGAGCATCCTGGGTGCTACCTGCCAAATGCCAGAAATAAACCTGAGTTCCCCAACGTGCCTTAGGACGTGATAATGGCATGGCATTTTGTTTAGAAACAGATGCAAATAATGTAGAAATAGGGGTCTGGTAATAGACAAGCAAGTACACACAGGCTCTCTCTCTTCTCTCTCTCTCTCTCTCTCTCTCTCTCTCTCTCTCTCTCTCTCTCACACACACACACACACACACACACACACACACAAATATGTTTCCTTTGTGAACTGGTTCTTAAATGTGATATAAATTGAGCCACAATGAACCAAAAATACATTTGTATAATTATCCAATGTACTGTATGTTTAACAATATATCTGGTACACTATTTTATATGTATAATAAAGTGTGCTATATAATGAAAAAAGACACATCTCTACAACAATTAAGTAGTCTTCAAGGTAACACTGGAAATTGGAGGAATGCTGCCTCCATTTCTGATTGCCTATTATGCAGTGTAATTCACCTTAAATTACAGGACCTATATCTAACCCTAGTATGATATATAGCTCTCAGCCCACAATATGTTAAAGTTTGAAAGGGATTCCAGAAGGTTCTAAAAAATTAAATTTATAAAATGCCTTAGAAAATACTAGTGAAAACTATATATATTCACATACATATATATTCTAGCTTTAAAGTCGGCATCCAAATGCCACGAATTACCCTCCCAGACCTAATTTCATATTACCAACCATTCCCACTAACAAGAGAGTTGAGAATACATTGAAGAAGAAGAAAACATCAACAGAAACATGATATTCAAAGTTCAACTGAAGTTTTCCTTATTTTTCATTTCAGTTATGTTTTGGAAAGAAATGCCTATTTTGCTAACATTAATTCCATAGCTTTAATTAGCCACCTTTGTTTTACTTTCCAAAGGGAAAAGCTCTGAGCACAACTCAACTCCCTCTTTTGACTTTCCCATCTGTAAGGAGTGAACCCCTATTTGTAACCCCTGCTGAGTGACAGTATGACACACCTTGTTTCTCTGCCTGCTGTCTGAGAAGTAGTTCAAATCACAGAGGCAGCTGGCTACAGGCTCCCCAAAGCTATTTATTGTCATAGGGGAGGTTTACATGAAGTCTCAAGAGCTGAGTATAATTATTACTGCGAAGTTTCTCTCATCAGGGACACAGAGAGTCCTGCTAAAGGTTGAGGCCATCACTAGGGCATTATCTCTTCCTGTGGTATTTCCCTGCAGTCACATGCTTTATGGACAAACTTCACCAGGGACATCTCCATGTGCAAATTTCTAGGTCAAGAAACAGTGCTCTGACTTGCCATTGCTGCCAAAGGGACTCCCCAGTTTCCCTGGGCTCAGCAGGAAGTCTGCCAAACCAGATAAGATGCAGGGATTCTACTTGATAAAAATCACTCCCCTCTCCAGTGTAAGCATCACAAATTCAGTGCACCATTAAAGATCAAATCTTTTTATTTAAGCATTATCTTGAAAATACATTTAAATTGCCATAGCTGAAAAGTGCTCTGAAAGGCAAAGAATCAAGGTGTGCCCAGAAAACGGCTTGCATTTTAATGTACAAAGATTTTAAAGTGGCAGGTGGTAGAGTTAAGAAAAAATTATTAATGACACACAAAAAAGACCAAAGTTGTTTTGTTGAGTTTTGATTTTTGTGTGGGTTTTTTTTTGGGGGAGGAGTCTTTTCTCTCTTTTTTTCTTTTCCTTTTTTTATGATTTTATTTCAGGCATGACAATGGAGAGTCAATACAGGCTGGCTACTAAAATGCATTTTGTAGTAAAGGCTAAAGATTAGAAGTAGGGTATGGTAAGTGGACAGAAAATTGCTAGGAATAAACTCTAGGGGTAAGAAAATTCTAGTTAAACTCTTCAAAGCCAACATGCTCAAACTCTATTTGGGTGATGGGGGAGGTGAGAAACCTGAAATAAGAGTGATGGTTATTAGAGTCTAGGGGAGAGGAATATGGCTAAGTTGACACCCAGAAGTTTTTGCTAAGAGTTGGCAATGCAGAGATGAATACAAAAGTTGGAATCTAAATAAGAATTTTAAGAGTCTGACTAAATCTTGCATTTAGAGTTTCAATGGTATTGATAGAGAGAATAATAATTCTGTCTACTGTTGTCTGTCTGGTAGTAATGACTTAACATTTTTAGTCAACTTTGACCTAGCTCACAAATTGTGTGTGTGTGTGTGTGTGTGTGTGTGTGTGTGTGTGTGTGTGTGTACTATTTAGACTTTTGAAATGTTCCAATGTTAGATGAGAGAGAATTTTTTTTTACATTTTTTTCATTCATTTATTTAGCTCATAAATAAAGTCATGCACAATTATAATACACAATACAATATGTTCACAATGGCATAGCTAAATTAAACCAATTAACATGTTATATCACACATATTCATCATTTTTGTTTTGAGAACACTTAAAGTATACTGTCTCACAACTTTTAAAATATAGCATATTGATATCAACCATATTTATCATGCTCTCAGTAGACCTCAAGATTTCACAGAGTCCATGCCTCTTGTACAACTGCAGTTTTATATCCTTAAACCAATCGTTTCCCCATTGTTAAAAGACGCACATTGAAGCCTAATAGCTACAATTCTGCTCTCTGTTCCCATAAGTTCATCATTTCTAGGTTACACATAAAATTGAAACTGTGTGACATTTGTCTTCCAGTGTGTCACTTATTTTTTTTTTTTGGCAAGCATATAACTTTACTACTTACTAAAGATGAAATCAAATTTGCATGCACAGGTGAGCACTCTCTGAAACACCTTGGATTCATCACATATTTGAGTTTCAATTAGCATATATATATATATATATATATATATATATATAGAGAGAGAGAGAGAGAGAGAGTAATAATGGCAATATGTTATGCATCAATAGCAGCAACAGCTTTTCCAGGATCTGCAGTCATTTGAACAAAATTGTAGAGACATCTAGCACACTCCATTTAAAAAACAAAAACAAAAACAAAAAAAGCAAAAAAACAAATAAACAACAACTAAAAAGTAAAAAGCAAAATCCCAGAAAACAGCCCAGTTCTGTTACTCTTGTGGTACTTGACACCATTTTTTTTTTAAATTAGCTTCTCAGTCATTATGTGGGAGGAAACCATTCTGAGCAACATCATTGAAAACAGCTCTGATAAAGCATGGTCACTACTATGTATCATAAAGCAGGTCCACATATGAGTGAGTACATATCATGTTTGTCTTTTTGTGATTGGGTTACCTCGCTCAGAATGGTTTCTTCGAGTTCCATCCATTTTCCTGCAAATTTCAAGATTCCATTGTTTTTTTCTGCTGAGTAGTACTCCATTGTGTAAATGTACCACATTTTCTCTATCCATTCTTCGGTTGAGGGGCATCTAGGCTGCTTCCAGTTTCTGGCTATTACAAATAATGCTGCTATGAACATAGTTGAACATATGTCCTTGTTATATGAATGTGCTTCTTTTGGGTATATGCCTAGGAGTGGAATTGCTGGATCTTGTGGTAGACTCATTCTTGAGGAGTCGCCATACTGATTTCCACAGTGGCTGTACAAGTTGGCACTCCCACTAGCAGTGGAGAAGCATTCCCCTTTCTCCACATCCTCTCCAGCATAAACCATCATTGGTATTTTTTATTTTAGCCATTCTGACAGGAGTAAGATGGTATTTCAGAGTTGTTTTGATAATGTATTCTTTAGATTAAATACTTTACTTGTCCTTTAAAAATTGCGTTTAGTTTTGCAACTGAGCTTGTACATAATTAACATAAAGAAGAACGTGCATATAATCAAGGAAAATTATTGGCTTCCTTTAGTTGATACTAAACAAAAAATAATGACATCATTCTTTTCTCATCACTTAATCACAATTTCTTTGACAACCATTAAACAAAAAGGGAATCATATGTGGATATTCCCATGGTTCTATTTCTACTTAAAATGCTTAGTAACTGCCTTTTCTTTACTTACTAAACTCATCACTCAATTCTCCAAATGGCAAGTCCAGCTCACTGGGCAATGTGGACAATCCTCTCCTCTCAAGGTTCTGGAAGACTTCAGTAGTGTTTCAATAAGGCTTTGAGGACTCTGGTCACTTTTTTTCTATATCTTGGTTTTGTTGTTTTGTTTTTTGTTTATTTTGGTTTTGTGTTTTGAAACATGGTTTCTTTGTGTAGCTTTTGCTGTCCTGGAACTAGCTCTGTAGACCCTACTGGCCCAAACTTAACAAAAACCCACCTGACTCTGCCTCCCGAGTGCTGGGATCAAAGGTGTGCACCATGACCACCCAACTTTGTCAACTTTTGTAATTTATTTTTACCCATGCAGATACCGAATATCGGGGAGAGAGAAATTGTTAAGAAAGAAGTTTCATTTTTTTTAAATTGTTTGTATGTAGGCGTCTATGTAAATGCTTCATGTATACAGATCCCCATTGAAGCCAGAAGGTGTCCAGTCTCCTAGAGTATCTACATGACATGAATCCTGGGAATCAGACCCAGGTCCTCTGGAAGAGTGACACATGCTCTTAATCACACTAACCTATCTCTTTAGCCCCGGAGATTCTGCTCTGATGACTATGTAACATTTTAAAAAGCCCATAAATGACTTTTTAAGGTCCAGAAAATGCATCTTAGTTCACTGAGAATTCTCCAATTGTGAAGTTGAGCTTTAATGAAGTCTAAAAGACCATCTCTTCAGTGTTCCTTATTCTTTATTTAAAGTGCCTTTTTGAATAAAATAAATAATCATTTCAAACTTACCACACATAAACCAGAGATAGTCTTTTTGTGTCACTGGGCTGGCAAGATCAGTCTGCTGAAGGGCAGTTCACACTGCATAAATTGTACTTGAATCCCCTGAGTCAGACATCAATTTCCAGCCACTTTAGAAGAGCTAAAGTATGTTCCTGCTGTAAGCCTCCCTTGCCTATCATGTTACAGTAGCAAGGTGGTAGATTTCATTTTGTTAATTTTTTTGTTTGTTTTTAATGAAACAGGATCCCACCCCATAGCCCTGGCTAGCCTCAATCTAGAAGAGGTCTACCTGCCTCTGTCTCCTAAGTGCTGGTATTACAGTTGTTTACCACCTCACAGAGCCTCGTTAATGTTTTTAAATATTCATTCCACATTGAGCTTTATTTGATGAGTATGTCACGGTAATTACATGTAATTCTTGTTTTTTTTTTTTGACAGTGTTTCTCTGTGTAGCTTTGGAGCCTATCCTGGCACTCACTCTGGATGGAGACCAGACTGGCCTTGAAGTACAAGCAATTCTTAATGATGGTATATTAGGTACAACTGGATCTCAGAAAAGTTTATAATGTGAAATAATTTAATGAATACAATAATGAAATGAAACATTTTATCATTTTATTTCACACAAATTTACTTCACTAAGACAATATCTTTTGTTTTACTGAAAATGATTGTTAAAAAGTATATTTTAAGCACATTTTAACCTCCCTCATCTCCTACCATAGGTGAAATTAGTCATGTTCACTGTTGCATATTTGCTAAGCACCTAATGAATACTTGACTGTAAAATAAGTAGCACAGAGATTTTAGGAAAAGCAAAGTTTTACTATTGGTCTCTGTGAATCTTCTATCTAAAACAATTAAGTATAGGTATGTGCAGTAGGTAATGTAAACAGTTATTGGTTCAGTCAGGAGAGTAACAAATAACAGAGCATTTTAGATGATTCAGTATCTAAGAGAGTGGGAAAGGACCTTAGAAATGATCTGGTTTCATTTCTCTTGATTTATGAAGAAACTGGGACTCATAAGATGGAGAGCTTGCTTTATCATGGTCAGTTGGCAGTCAGCTTGATGTCCAAATTCATTTCATCTAAATGAGGTCCACGTACACATGAGATTCCTCTAGTCAGTCTCCATGATCCTTTGAAACAAATAGTCCTTTGAGTTTCACACACATGTACACATGCATGCACTGCATACTGCAGCAATTGTAGAAAAACCACAGTATATGGTAGACAGTCACATATACAACAAGAAAAATGGAAGCATATGGTAATCACTGGCATCATTCTTGCAGTTCTGAAATTCAGCTACATAGATATCAGCACATAGTGGAATGTTGTGCAACCTGAATCCCAAGAAATGATGCTTCTTAGACTTTTGTTTTTCCCTTTGGGCTCTCAGTTACCTTCTCTGGAGCATCCTTTTCCATGGGAAATGAGCTTGTTTGTAGTTGAGTAGTTATCCAAAAAGACTTCTGTTGTCAATGACTTTACCACTAATAACATTACTGAACTATTAAAAAACAAAAGCTAGTTACCATAAAACGGGCATGTATCAAACAAAAGATTCATTGACTATGGTGAAGAGTTTTAAGTGTTTATAGTGTCATAAAAGACAATGAATGGGCTCTCCGGGGGCTGAATCAAGAGAACCCAAGCTGAAGCTCAGCCTGGGCTAAATATGGATGTACTATTTAAAAATAAAACAGAAAGAAACTTAAGGACTGGTGATACAGCTCAGTAGTAAACTGCTTGTGTAGCCTACCATGTATGAGGTCCTCAGTTCTGAGTCAAAACAAAAAGGTAGGAAAATTAAATATTTCCAATGGTATGATAAACAGTGTCACACCTTTTTCTTAGAATGACATCACTATATTAATTAACCTGAGAGAAAAAAGTAGTAAATTTTAAGAACCTCATCTTCTCTCAGGTAAATTGAAAATGTTGTTGTGATACATGATTTAATTTTTGTGATTTGAACATGAAAATCTTTGATTCATAAAATATTCTATATATGGTATCACTTTATAATGTAAAAATAAACCAGATTTTTTTCTTTTTCCTTCTTAGAAGATTTTAATTCTGAATTAATACTAAATCAACACTGTACTTGAAGCATAGAACTAAAGGAAAGTGTGGTTAATGAAGTGTCTTTTATGGAGGACAAAACTTCCATTTAAATTGAAGGGCAAAATAGAAAACAAATCTGCAAATTCAGAGATGAAACACAAAAGAAAAGAACACTGGTAAATACCCTCTTTCTGAAGCTTTATGGCTTTTTCATTTGCTCCAGACACTACAAGCACAAAAGAAATTTAAATGTCTTTGCAAAATGCATGAAATTTCAATTTTTTCCTTCCTTTTATAGTAACAATCTAACAACTTTTATAATTAGTCTGTGAATACTTCACTTACTAATAAATTTTAAACTTATGTGAAATGACTCATTTTGGTGATATATACTTTATTTTTAAGATGTAATTCCTCAAATTTAGCCAATTAAATTAACAGTTGTCATGCTTTGTATACTTCAAATTCAAATAAAAATGTGATGCCACAGCTTTAGTAAGCAATGAACATTTTGTGACATTTGTTTCTTCAAATTAGCCTATTAAAATTGTACAAAATTACCTATTGATTGAAGAATTCTGTTTGTTCTAACAGAATTAACTTAGGCCATTATTGCAACTAGCCAATAATTTGTTTTAGCTTCAAAGTTCATGTTGAATTTATAAAAACATCATAAATGTAGATACTTAATATGAATAGAAGTATACAGATTTTGCTCAACTTCATGTATGGTTATCATCACTGGTAACTTGACTAGATTTGAAATCACTTAGGAGACACATCTCTGAGTTTCTGTGTGAGCATTTCCAGAGAGGATTAATTATGGACAGAAAACCCACACTTAATGAAACCAAGTATCTTAGTACTATGTATGACCCCCAATCTAGAATATCCTTTAAATGAACTGTGTTTGGGTTAACAGCACAATAAAAAAATGGTCAAAACATGAAGATTTAAAGATAAATTTTTCCTAGTCAGCCCACTACTGAGATATTTGCATAGTGACATTTTTTTACATTATACACAGTATTCAAGATATGGAACCAGCATGCCCATCAAGTGAATGCATAAATAAAATGTATGGTGATATTTTGTTTGTAATCTAACAAATAAAGCTTGTCTGAAGAACAGAATGCAGAGCTAAGCCACTAGTTAACCATATACCTAGTTAAGAAGTAAGCCACTAATTAGCCACACACACATTGAGCCACCAGTTAGCCACACACCTAAGCCACTATTTAGCTACAGAGGACAGGTAGTGTCCTTTTAATCCCAGCACTACGAAGACAGAAGCAGACAGATCTCCACTGGTTCAAGGTCACCTTGGTCCACATGAGAGTGAATCAGTCTAAAAGAGAAACAGAGCTCACACCTTTAATCTCAGCACTAGAGAGGTATATAAGGAGCTCAGTGCAGTCTCAAAGAGCAGTCTAGGATCCTGAGGCTTGTTGGAGAGCAGTGCAGTCTGGAGATGCAATCTAAGGTTCAGTGGATTGCCCCTTCCAACTGAGCATTGGTAGAAGTTCGAACTCTCTACTGACTTGGCCGTTTTGCTTCTCTGATCTTCAGCTTGAACCCCAGTATTTGTCTCTGGAATTTTATTACTTGTGCTATAAAAATGTTTACACAATAGAGTTTTATTTAGCCATATACAAATTGAATGTCAGGAAAATGAATGGATGTTATAATGTGTATCAGTTACTTTTCTCAATAGTGTAATCAAATACCTAATGAAAGGAAACTTTAGGGAGGAAGCCATCAGGACTGAATCAGGACTGGCTTGATCTGTGGACTGACAAGGAAACAGGAAATGATCCCTATTGTTTTGAAGGCTTCCTTATTCTCCTTTTGTCCAGTCTGGGGTTCAAGCACAAGGGATAGTGCTAACTAGTGGCTTAGCTCTTAACTAGGCATGTGGTTAACTAGTGGCTTAGCTCTGCATTCTATTCTTCAGGCAAGCTTTATTTGTTAGATTACAAACAAAATATCACCATACATTTATTTATGCATTCACTTGATGGGTATACTGGTTCCATATCTTGGTTACCATGAACAATGTAAGAAAAGTCAGTATGCATATCTCTGTGGTGTGCTGACTTGGATAATCATATCTTTTTAATCTTCATATTTTGACCAATTGTTTTTGATTGTTCTGTTAACCCAAACATATTTCATTTAAAGTGTATTTTAGATTGGGAGTCTTACACAGTTCTAAGGTATTTGGTTTCAGTCGCAGACTTGCACATACATCAAGAATAAAAAATAAAGAATAATTATTATCTATTAGTAATTAATGGTTAAGTAATCATAATTGTGAAAGTACTGATAATTGTTTTTACCAAATTGATCTAACTGATCTTTTGAAATCAATTTTGCTTAGTGTTCTTTTAGCAATGCAAATACTTTTCTATTTTTATTTTCTAGAATATTTGAACTGGGATAACTGGGGTCCTTCTTTTTTATTTGCAATTATAAAGAAAACTTGGTGAATTAATTTTTAATGGTTCATTTAGTTTTAGGATTTAGTTTCCACATAAGTTTTGTTTATTGTTTGCTGTAGTCTGAATGACAGTCTTTGTACTACAACCAAAATATGGAGGGTTTAGAGAAGTATTTTAATCTGTTAGTTGATAAAGCAAAATACACACACACAAACACACACACACACACACACACACACACACACACACACACACACACACACACACACACACATTTATCCCAGTGCTGAGGCTGGGAGTCTAAGATTAAGATACTTCTCAGTTCAATGTTCAGCAAGTGTGATTTTGAGCTTAATGCATGCAAGCTGAGGAAGTTTCCTTGCTCCTCCCTACCAGTGAGGATACAGATTCTACCCTTTCTGTCAGACAAATCTACTGGTATTTTAATCATAGATATTCCGCCCTTTGGAAATGTGAGCAATAAATTTCTGTTGTTTATGAATTACTCATTCTAAGATATTTTGTTATGACAAAACAGCCAGAAAAGATTAAAGCATTTATTAACTAAAAACGGGGGTTAATTATGTGAAATGAATAAAGAAAATGGGACAACATGATTGAAAGGAAAAGAGAGGGTAGAAGTTACAAAGAACAAGATCTAAAAAAAAAATCACATAAGATTAGAGACATACAGAGAACCCACAGTGATCTTGTGGTATATACTCTTAGCCATATAATGACAGAATAAACTATGACTAAGATCAAAGCAGCACAGATAAAATGCCCTTTAACAGAGCTAGACAGAAAATTCATTATGAAGAATCTAACTAGACCAGGGAATAAAATTTTATTTTATGTCATTGGCCAGTGTTTTGTTGCAAAATGTTCCATGAAGATCTCATGATCCATAAGAAAATGTTTTGTTGTGGTTGGAGAGAGAGCTTGGAGGTTAGGAGTACTGACTGCTCTTCCAGCGGTCCTGAGTTCAATTCCGGCAACCATATGGTGGCTCATAACCATCTATAACAAGAGCTTTTGCCCTCTTCTGGCATGAAGGCAGAACAGTTTATACATAATAAATAAATCTTAAACAAAAAAGAAAGAAGCTTCTTCAATGAAGTTGGAGAAGCACTAATTATGCCTGCCTTTGAAAAGACCATAATTCATATCATCATATTATTATGTGTAGGAATATCTAGGGTAACAGAGCTAATGAGAAGTAGTTAAGGCAATATTTGTTTATCTTATTCAAAGACAGAATACTTTTTGAATGTATAAATCCCAATTTTCATCCTGTTGTCAATATTCAAGCTATAAAGTAGGAAGATAAAAAATCACAAACTAATATGATAGATAAATGAAACTGACTTGGACTAAAAGCATCTCAATTAACATGATGTAACAATCAAGAAGAAGATGAGGTCGTACACACATATATAGCTAGAATAAAAGTGTATGCAAAAAGGTAAGAGATCTTACATCAAAGACATTGCTCATGACAAAAACACAGGTTCCTTTGAAGTTACCATCCATTTATACTATGTCACGTTATGGCTAACCTGGACAAATCTAAAATCTGATCCACAAAAAAAATGACTTGGCCATAGCTAATCAGATAATTTAACTTCTATAGTTTGAATTAAAATCAGACGATAAACAGATTCTCTTCCAAAAGTCTCAATGTGGTAAAGACACTGATGGCAAACAGATATAGCTGTATGTAGATACATAGCAACATATATGAGAGAAGAGAGTGATTGTATGCAGTATTCACTTTTCATGCTCAACTGCTATGCAACCCTACTGAGGTTTGTTGATACGTGAAATACCAAGAGCATAAACGTTACTTTAGCAGTGAGTTACTTAGAAATACTAACATTTATTTGGGGGGATTTTCCATCTGCTTGTACATGATCTTCCTACCAGAAAGGCAGAGGTGTCTATATTATCTCTAAGTAGGGTTTTTAAGACTTTGGAGGAAAAGAGTTCTAAATAGAAATATAGAAGGGAGGGCTGAAAGTAAGAGACCATAGAGTTTATGCTATAAAATGAGATTAATATAGCAAATAGTAAAGAAATAGGTCATTTCACATGCATACAAAAAAGAAGACAGAGAAAGAATACAGGTCTGTTCTCACTAAAAAGGAGAGAAGGGAGAGATAGAAAAAAGAAATAGAATGACTCCTCGCAGCAAATTCAGGTAGAGGAGATGAAAGAAACAGACAAGGAGTGTGAATCACTCTGTGGAGTGATATTTTTGTTTGTTTACTTGTTTAGTTGGTTGGTTGGTTGGTTTTTTTCTTCCTTATTTTGGTAAGTTGTTCATTTGTATGTTTGAAACAGAGTCTCACTATGTAGTTCTTACTGACCTGGAACCCAATATGCAAACCAGACTGGCCTCAAATGCACAGAGATCAACCTTCCACTGCCTCCTGAGTGCTAGGATTAAATGCATATGCCACAATGCAAAGCTCCTGTGGAGTAAATCTAGATCCTCATGGTGAAGCTGCCAATCACTGCTGGCAACACCAAGGAATGTGTGCAAACTACTTCTCTGAACAAAACAGAAGGTCTCTAGTAATAGCATAAGACTTCTACCTATAGATGGAAGTTCTAACTTAAACATACCAAGAATATTTGCCTGTATTTTCTGGGTGGGTAGTCACAATAAAATACCATAGAGCAGGTAGTTTATACAAAATAAATTATCAAAGTTTTGAAGGCCAGGAAGTTTGAAATTCAGGAACCATCTGATTTTGTTCCCAATGAGAGGTGTCTTCTCGGGGTCACAACTAATTTCCTCTATCTTTAAATATCAGAGAGACCAAGCTCTCCAGAGTCACTTAGAAGGATTTAAATCCCATCACATGGCTCCTACCCTCATGCCTCACTTGAATTTAGTTATCTCCTAAATTTACCCTCTGCAGATACCATCACATTTGGGGAGGTGAGGGCTTCAGCCTATAGACAAGGAGCTTCCAGTTCCTTGGAGGTTCCTAAGACTCCTAAACCTATGTCCTTTTTGCATACTAAGTGATTAGTTATATCCCAATATCTCCAAATGCCTTAATTCTTTAACTAATTCCAGCCAGCAACTCTTAAGTTTGAGATTTTTTTCTAAATATTGCATAAAATACAGTTAAGATTAGACATAATTTATTAGGAGACAAAATTCTTTTAGCTGTGAACCTATGAAACCATTGTACTGTGATGAATAGGCATCAATGGAGACATCCCAGTTTCGAAGGAAAAACTGAGAAGGAAGGAATAATGGCTCAGAGGCAAGCCTAAACTCTAGAAAGACTGATTGTATCTGGTTGTAAGCTTGACTCTAACCCTAATTGTATGGGTTCTCTGCCTTTTGGACCTCCTGAGCAGCCAGTTCTATCTTTGTAACTCAGTGGTTTATTGGAGACCACAAAGCTTAAGACCAAAACCTTATGGCCTGATGTATCCCAGGAAGTAACTTAGATAGTATGTAAATAACTGCCAGGGTCCTTCCCTGTTTTCCAAGAATAACTCATATTCTCTATGAAATAGCTCAGTCATCCAGTTCTATTAAATCCACCGAATCCCACTGACTTACTTCATTTCATCTCATTTTTTTTCTGCTCCTTCCATTTCAAAATGGCAGTATTCTGGCTTGCTCTGTATTGTTCCCATCCTTAACTTCTTTTGAAAAGACTGATTAATTCATGAGTCCTGGCAAAAGGCTCACTATCAAATGATTGTCCAGCCACATACTCTTAAGAATTATCTTGCTTGCTTTTACAACTTCACCTTGTAGGCTGAGAGATTTCCTGAATTCAAATTTCTGCTTAACTTGTCCCCCTTAAATTCATCCTCTTTTCACAATTTACTGTGGATATTCAAGAAAAAACATTCACTTTCCTTGTAAACCTCCTTAAATAAATATCTAATGTTGGTACTCATCAATTCTACTTCTACAAAGCACTAGAAAAATATTCAACAAAAAATTCTTTGTTGTTACCATATAGACAGAATTAGTTTTTAACCCATTTTCACATCTGACTCCTCAAAACTGAACTACTCTTTACCTAGTTCCCAAGTTCCTTCATATGTTGGTGATTGTTAGAGCAACCTCCCAAATTTTATTACCCAAGTATGTTAGTTAAGACTCTACAGAGAGACAAAGCTCGTCAGAAATACAGAAACAAAACAAGGATTATTAGAACCAATTGGTTTGAATGGCTTGGAAAATGAACAATGCCCAAGATCTATAGTAAGAAAGCATGAAAGAGAGTTGATGGTGTCTAAGATAAGAGAATAAGGAGACAAAGAAAATAAGTGATATAAATTCTTATCTAACGCCTAGTCCAGATGTCTCAGCCCAAATAAAAGAGTAGAAATAAGTTCTCCCTTTCTCTATCTTTTTGTTGTATTTAAGACCCCTCAAGAGTCTATGAAGACCACACAGGTTGGTGAAGATGCTTTGCTTTACTTGCTGAAATTGTTTAGAAATTAATATGATCTAAAAACACTCTCACAGATACAATCAGAATAATATTTAATCAAATATCTGGGTTCCCTGTGGCCTAGTCAAGCTTCCATTTAAAAAGTGATGACATAGACCCTGCTTGAAAGGACACTCATGAGGCTCCTAAACTAGTCACGGTAAGCCGTCATTGTGAGAAAGCAAAACTCCACCACCAGTCATTGGTTAAAAAGAGAAACTGGTGAATTCTGTCCCTGTTAGACAGTAAACATAACAGATGTCCTATAAAAGTTTTACATTGAAATTTTATTGTTTTTATGAACATAACTGTAGAAGGTCAAGTGCAAATCAGAGTAACAATAAAGCAGAGTGAAAGTAAAATCCACTCAAACTGATAACAATTCATCACTTGGTTTACTGCAAACACTCTGGACCTGAAGACCAACTATGTGAGAGTAATTAAAAACTAAAAGACAGCATTCAACATTTCATTCATAACAAGCTAATGTTTCATTCCTTCCCCTGGGTGTGCTTAGCTACTAGCTGCCAATGTGGCTTAGGGTGAGCATCCTATGAAAGATTCCAAAGTCTGGTATTTACAGTTATAGTTTGCTTTTGGTTCTTTGTTTCATTTTTGAATTTTGTCTATTTGTTAGAGGGGTGCTTTGAAGGGGGCAGTCCAATGCTGCATGTGTGTGAATTTTTGCTATTACTTCCTTCTATATCCTTTTCCTATTATCAGTACTAATGCTTGATGGAAGCTATAATTTGAGACCCAAGGGTATACAACTACTTTTCTGAAACGTAATTCTCTCTTTTCTTTACCCACATATAATATTTTGGTTTTTCTATTTATTCTTTTTAATGACATTGCAGTTCTATGTTTCTTCAATTGAATTTTCTGAATAAACAACTTTCCATATTTGTTTTTTTTTTACTTTTAATCAGAAACAAACTCCTTTTACAGGTCAATTTCAGTTCCCTCTCCCTCTCCTCCTCCCCTGACCCCCTGTCCCAACCCCTTTCTGCTCCCCAGGGAAGGGAAGGCCTTCCATGGGGGATTGTCAAAGTCTGTCATTTCATTTGGAGCAGGGCCCAGACCCTCCCCAGTGTGTATAGTCTGAGAGAGTATTCCTCTATCTAGAGAGAGCTCCAAAGTCCATTTGTGTACTAGGGGTAAATAATGATCCACTACCAGTGACCCCATAGATTGTCCAGACCTCCAAACTGATCTTCTCTTTCAGGGAGTCTGGAACAGATCACCATGCTTTAAAGTTAGAACTCAACAACAACACAAATTGCAGAAAACCTGCAAACTCATGGAAATTGAATAATGACCAATTGTACTATCCCTGGGTCAGGGAAGGAATAAAAAATAAATTAAAGATTTCCTAGAATTCAATGAGAATGAGGACACAACATACCCAAACATATGTGACACTTTGAAAGCAGTGCTAAGAGGAAAGTTTATAGCACTAAGTGCCCACATGAAGAAATTGGAGAATAGGCACACACTAGAGAATTAACAACTGAAAGCTCTAGTACACAAAGAAGCCAATGCACCCGGGAGGAATAGACACCAGGAAATAATCAAATTGAGGGCTGAAATCAATAAAGTAGAAATTAGGAAAACAATACAAGGAATCAATATTAAGAAGAGTTGGTTCTTTGAGAAAATCAACAAGTTAGATAAACCTTTATCCAAATTTACCAAATGGAAGAGAGTAAACATGCAAATTAATAAAATCAGAAATGAAAAGGGGGACATAACAACAGACACTAAGGAAACCCAGAGAACATCAAGTCATACTTTGAAAACCTGTATTCCTCAAAATTTGAAAATCTAAAGGAAATGGACAATTTTCTAGATAGATCTCACCACAATGAAATCAAGAACAGATAAGCAATTTAAATAGATCTATAACCCCTAAGAAAATAGAAGCACTCATCAAAAGTCTCCCAACCAAAAAAAGCTCAGGGCCAGATGGCTTCAGTGCAGAATTCTACCAGAAATTCAAAGAACAGCTAATACCAATTCTCCTCAAACTTTCCATATTTGTAACATAGAGGCTAGACCTTCTATCTTACAAAGTCAAGAAAAGTTTCATGACTTTGACTCTGACATACATGATGAGATCTCCAGAGGTTTGCTCTTATTCTCAATCTCTCCTTTACCTCTGGCCCAACACAAACAAAACCCAGCACCTGCTCCTGTGTTCATCTGTGCTTGCACTGAATGAACATTCCAATAACACCTAGTTGTCTTTCTCCTTGTATTACTTCTTGTCACTCATTTGAAATATTTCTAGAAAGAAAAATCATGCACTCTACTCCACACCATGTGGCACTCCAAAGGTATGATAGGAGAACCATATCCAGAAGCAAAACATCACAGGAATCTCACAGATACCTAGCATCATCTTCCTCCACTGCTCTTCATGCTGAACTTCATTTCCAAGGATACACTGCCAGCTCTTCCAATGCCTTTTTCTTCCTTCAGACTATTCTCCTCAAAATATTCTGCCTTTTCAACTTATGTTTTATTACTCAATTCAACCGGATAACTTCACTGTTTACCTTGATCCTCCTTCCCCAAGACCGCTGGATAGAATTAGTTATGGTTCTGTCCATTAGGCAATTGCGCTAATGACAGACTTCTGCTAAAGCATCTGTTGAAATGCATTCTGAGTTTGCAAGTGTTGTGTAACTCAAGAATCTCGGTATCATCTGCCAAATTTAAAAAGTATAGTTAATAACTTATCAAATATCCTGTGTGTGTGTGTGTGTGTGTGTGTGTGTGTGTGTGTGTGTGCAACCTACTTTAGAAGGGAGAAGATGGGCTTCCTCATTCTTTAGCTAACTTAGTTTCTTTTCCTATTGCTCTGATAAGCTACTCTGACAAAAAGCAGATTAAGAGAGAAATTATTTATTCTAACTCATGAATCAAGGGTTAGCCCATCATGGCTGGCAGGCTGGTCAAGGCAGCAGGGTCACACCACATGCATATATCCATATTTCAAAAGAGAAATCAATGAATACTTTTGCTCAGCCCACTTTCTTTTATACAGTTCAGAACCCAAGCTCCAAGAATGGTATTGCCCACTTTCTGACTGGATTTTCTCACTTCAATTAATGGAATTAAGATAAGATAATTCTTCATAGGTATTGTATTTTTCCCCAGGAAATTCTAGATTCTTTCAAGTTGACAATTGACCCTAAACATCACAAATAGATGGTAAGGGGAAGAAAAGGAAATAGAAAGCAGTGACTGGCTGGAAATAAGCAGTAATAAGTAATTTTTTTCACTGAACTTGGTATTTACTGATGATGTGTCAGACAGAAAAGGAAAAATATTATCAACAAGCTTGCAATTGCTGCCTATGGGTTAAGATTGGGTTTGTTATTCATTTAGAAATATCAAGCCAGGGTTGGTGGCACACACCTTTATTCCCAGCATTCAGGAGGCAGAGGCAGGTGAATCTCTGTGAGTTTGAGGTCAGCCTGGTCTACAAAATGAGTTCCAGGACAACCTCCAAAGAAATACAGAGAAATTAAACAAAAATTTAATTAAAAAATCATAGTTATATAAAAATTGTTCATTCCTTTCTCTTATTAAAATCTAGACAAGCAGTCCTAGGGTTGGGGAACATATTATGGTCCATGTTATGTCTCTGTCACATGGAGCTTCAACCTCATTGTCCAAACTGAGAATGTGCATTCAAAGAAGCCATATAGAAAAAAGAATAAAGAAGCTCATTGCAGAGATAATATGATCATTGTCTTTCAGGGTGATCTTCTGGAAGACCTCATATAACTGCCAGTTGCCTTTTGTATCTCCATTCAGTGGCTAATGGGGGGGGCGGGCTATAAGGTTGACTGAGCATCACTGTAATAGATCACTGAAAATAAATTAAGGAGGAAGTGCTGTTTTAGCTCATGGTTCCAGAGAATGTAGTCCATACTAGTTAGCTCTGCTAGTTCTGGCCCCACTGGGGCAGAATGCCATGGTAATGAGAGGCCATTTTACTCTTTTGACAGGAAGCCAAGAACCAGGAAAGTCTGGGGACCAGAGATAGACTTCAACCATATCCTTAACAAACTGCTTCCTCCAGATATGTCTGACCTCTTAAAATTTCCACCAACTACGAAAGCAGTGTCACCATCTGGGAACCATGTATTCAACACACAGATATTTGGGGAATCTATCTTTTTCTGAGCCTGAATACCATAATAAAATCTTGGCTAGGGTCCTGGGACTCCCTATGTAGACCATTCTGGTCTCATACTCACAGAGATCTGTCTGTCTCTGCTTGCTAAGTGCTGGGATAAAAATACATGCCACCTTTAAACAATTTAAACCCTTATACAATCCTAGGGCACAGAACTTGTATCCTCATATGTGAGCTTTTCAGTTAAAATTCTTTTTAACACAAATTACTTTTTATACACAAATATGAATATAAACATAGATGGTTATTACCACTACAATCAGTAAATATTTTGTAATAAATATCATTATGAGTATTCACTCTCTAGCACCTCTGCATCCAGAAAAACAGGACACCTCTCCTCTTTAGCTTTAGGTTAGGATTTGAATGTAAGCTTCCATCAGTCCCTAAACATCACTGGAACTGTGTCCTAAAGTTGATAAAGTAATGACCACTAAGTGCCTGATAAGAGACTGACCCTCTCAAGGTATTGGTCTAACACTGTTAAAGATGTATGGAGTAGATTTGATTAAATGTTTTTCTGTTGTATCCTTGCTTTTTTCTTAAGAGAGATGACTCCTATTATAACCTCTTTAGCCTGAGATAAACTTTCCTCTCATAGAGGCATCTTGATCTTTACTTCTCAAATAATTGACTTCGACATCCTACATTAGTGCACAAAACATCAACATTACCGAGTAGCCATTTTTATAATGGGGTTTAGAAGAGTCCTATACTTTGCTAACTTGATGACACTTGGAGTCTTGTCTCCTTTATTCAAAGAAATTCAAAATTTGACAGTAATCTGTAAAGGGTAAGTGAGCCATTTTGAAAAGTTACAAGACATTCCATCTGTAAGATAGGACCCAGGGCTAACTCCAGGTAAGCTTCTCTCTGATGGCTTATGAGAAAACCAGTGCACACATCAGAGCAGGTCCTCTGCTTTCTGACAGCATGCAGCACAGGTTCTAAGGAATGCCTTCCTCATGTTCTGTGCCCTTAGCTACAGTGATCACAGCTCTCTACATGAGAAAGCAGTCCTGGAGCTTTATTAATGAACCCATCACCTAAATTACAGTCATCATTAAAACTGCCAGGTAGTGTCAAAATGTTTTGACTATCAAATTCAGAAAGATTAATCATTCTTTTAAATATGCTCTACTGGAAACCTAATTCCTTTTTTTCTGGTCTGATATGTCATTTAGTATGGTATTTGTTTCTTACTAGCAATTAAGTGAAGGACAAGTGGGTAGAACAAACCTTTGGGGGAAATTTTCCAGATGAGTTAATGATCCATCCCTTCAGCATTAGGAACTGAAGGTGAGTCACAAAAATGAATAGCATTTATAATCAGTGTTTGTGATGAGCTCTGGTTAATCGGTAGCAGTGCAGAGGTATTTCAAACTAGAACAGGTATTTCAGAGGATGAAAACCTCTGCCAGCAAATCATCTGTGACACCTTGTTCAAAAAAAAAGAGAGTGTTCAGAATGCTATAAAGTGGTGAAAGTCACAGTTTGATAAGCTGGAAAAGAGAAAATATTGACTGAGAGAGCAGGGTTTTGTTATAAAAATTGACAGGAACTTCAAGATACATTTGGCAATGATTGAATTGGGTTATATAAAATGACACATCTTGCTATCTTTCTTCTTTTCCTTATCAAAATTGAGACTTAGCAAATTGCACCATTTTTATTTGCTTCTGTTTTCCTTCACACGTTTGCCATAAAAAAATCTCTGCTGCTTTCTTCAATCTCTGAAACATTACTGGGATTCATTTTAAAATGGATTAAGTGACAGCTCAAGAACTTACTGGAGTTACAGAAAATACTGTCTATTTAAATGAAAACCACTCTCTATGGTTTTCCAGCAAGATAATCTGCCCTGATCAATTAGTGCAATTTTTTTATTGAAGCCAGGAATAGTGTGTGCCACAAATTTGTGGCTTCTTATGTCAAAATCTATCAAATTCTAATTTTTGAAGTGTTCCCCAATCAATTCCTTCTCCCCCTCTCTAATGTGAGAAATGAAATAATTAAATAATCCCTCATAATAATAATAATAATAATAATAATAATAATAATAATAATGCCTTTTAGCCTACAGTTAAAGACATCTTAACCTAGTAAATTAAAATATATAAAACATCCTTGGAATTTAAACCTAAATTGATTACTATGATTCTCCTACTTTTAGTTTAGAAATCAGTAGCCTTCACACTTTTCATATTGGGTCTACAACACTAGACACAGCATAGAGGGGCCTCATAAAGGTCACATCAATACATGCTTCTTTCTTCTGTCATCTCAGTTTCTCCCTTGGGGTCTAAAGCAATATGATGCATTATCAATGATTGTGCCATTATAGACATATGGTCAGCTTGTTCCTCGTGCCCCAGTCCCATCTTTTGATGTATTCCCTATGATGTTTTATGTAAGTCAATCAGGAGATGTTGGGGCATTAAAGGATCCATCACATACCATCCCTATACTTTCCTTCTTTCTTGGGCTTTAAATTCTGTTTGAACAAGGAAAGAATTTCCATTTGTTAAATGCTTCTTTAAATTCCATACTTTACATGTTTAAAATTTCATTGATCCTCTCTACAACACCTTTATTCCTATTTCACATATGAGGAAATATAGACCAACAGAGGTCAAGTAAATTTCTATGGTCATAGAAGGAGAAGACAGAGAAGCTAGATTGATGAATTCTTTTCATTCAGGAAATCATGTCAATCTCACTTGGACCTCAGAGTTATCTGAGCTATGGACTGCAGGGGAAAAAAAGGACTATTGAGAATGTTAAATTACAACTCATTTATCATTTATCAACTTATTTTCAAACTAACAGGTGAGCAGATAACACTTTCCTTAAGAGAAATTTAGGAAATCAAATGTTTATAAGAATTCAAAACCCCACATGGAAGGCCTCACCCTCCCTGGGGAGCAGAAAAGGTATGGGATAGATAGGGTGTTAGTGGGGGGCAGGGGAGGAGGGGAAGGAGAGAGAACTGGGGTTGACATGAAAAACAATCTTGTTTCTAATTTAAATTTAAAAATGGAAGACAAAAAAGAATTCAAATATATATTAACATGAAAACATTTATAAGAGAAGTATTTTTCTCTACAGTATGGACTTTATATGTTTTAGTGTATGGAAAAAAATACATATATATAATGTTAAAAGTTTTGTGGTCCAATTATAAACTTTATATTCCATTTTAAATGTATATTTTGTTCATTTTAAAAACAATCTTCTCAACACATATTTCTATTCTTGAAAACATTCTGGTCAATAGGCTAATTTTATAATCTTCATCAATAGATTAAAAGCTTTCATATTAAGTTTCATCTTGCTGAATGCTCATCCAATTATGACTCATTCATTTTCTTCTGGACTTCTCACAAACTATGGTTACCAATTGTACAATAATATTGTTGACAGCTGATACAATTTTCAACTTGTAGAAAGTATAGCAATACTGATTTTATTGTACTTATTATGACTCAAGAAGAAACACAGGACCATATGTGTAAACATAAAATGCTTCCATACCCACTCATTCATAAACCAATCCTACTAAAAACGCTTTTATTCATCAAGAATTTTATAAATTACCATTTAAAACACAGTTTTAAAAGAGCCATTCCAATTTTGTGAGCTAATATTTATTTTATGACATTTTTCTTTTTATGTCAAGTGACTTTTTAATTTTACAACTTAACTGGTACTCATGGTAAAGCAAAATGGCTCTCTTGGTATTCTTTGTAATTAAGTTTATTAGAGGAAAGTGGTGGGGGGAAATGATATAGAAGAAATTTTGGAACCCATGCCTCCAGCATAGTCTGACCACCCTAGCCTGTACCTCAGTCAACCTCTAGGCTTCAGCCATCCTAACTACAACCACCCACAGGTTCCTTCTCCACTGTGTACAACCACCCTACTTATTACCCAGAATTCCTCCAAGGTCTAGTCTGATGACTCTTCATTACTACCCCATCCATATTTCTCCCCAACCAGCCATATCTCATCTTGGATCCATATTTAGTGCCTTGGCATAATGTAGCCTCTCTTGCCTTTACTACATAAAAGCTCTAGGTCCCAACCCATAGGACCCTCCTATGCCATTTCCAGTCTTTCCATCCAGGCAGATCTACCCTAAAGCTCCAGGTGTGGGCCAAGAATTATGTACTGTACATCAGTACATACTGTACTGTACATACTGTACTGCCAGCCTCTAGGGCCAATGTACTCACACAACCTCTCTTCTCCCCAAGCTGTTCTGTGCACTACTAACAAAAAGAAGTCTACATACTCAGATCCCATTGCAAAAATATCAACAATATAAAAGTTATATCTATTATCTGTCCTCCAAAACCCATGAGTAATGTAGAAATATCTGCCAATGAGAATTACTTATATGAAACACATAACAAAGAATTTAATAGAACAATAAACTTCATTTAAAAAAACTTCACAGAGTGTATAGAAGACACAAAGAAACAAAACAGTGAAATTACAGAGAAAGAACATGATAGCCAAAAACACCACAAACATAAGGCTGATAGAAATGATGAAGACAAGCCAAGACTTGAGAATGAAATTCAAACAGGAGATAGAAACATTGAAGACTCAAAGTGAAATGAAGATGGAGTTGAAAACCCCAAAAGCTATGTTGGAAAATCCTAAGGAAACCCTTACAGTAGAATGAATCAAGAAGATAGAATATCAGAATCTAGGCCAAACAAATAGTAAGTATGGAAAATTTAAAAGCAATCATGGGAAAGAAACATACAGAAAATGTAGGTCACAATGGAAAAACAGACAAATATTCAAATTAGAGGCATAGATAAGGGAGAAGAATCCAAAGTCAATGCCATGGACCATATCTTCAAAAAGATCATAGAATAAAATGTCCCCAAACTAAGGAAAGACCACTGATACAAATAAAGATACAAGAATTATACAGAACACTAAACAGTTAAGACCAGAAAAGAAAGTCCCAACAGCTTATCATAGTGAAAAGATTAAGTATGCATAACAAAGAGAGTGTATTGAAAGCTTCAAGAGGAAAAAAAAGGAAGTCAAATATAAAGGGAAACCCATCATAATTACAGTTTCTCGGAGGAAATTTTGAAACACAGAAGAGTCTAGAGCAATATATTTAAAGTTGTAAAAACCTATTATGGCCAACCTAGACTAATAAACCCAGCAAAACTATCTGTCATAATTGAAAGACAAAGAAAAACTTTTTATGACCTAAACAACCTAAAAGAAATTTACAAACAGTGATCCAAACATAAAGAACATACAGCATATAAAACACTATTTCACGCTGAAGAAAGGCATGAACATAACAAAAAACTGTGGAAGGAGTATGAAACCACAATTGTTAAAACACAAAATACCATTAGTAACACAAAACACCCAAAGTCACCAATATTTTGACCATTATGTATATAAACATATCAATAATAACTGTAAATATCAATATCCTCAAGTCTCTAATTGAAAACACAGGTTGACTTAATGTGTCAAGAAACAAAATCTATCTGTTGTCTATGAGAAACACATCTTAGTATTAAAGATAGGTACTGTCTTAGAGTAAAAGAATAGACAAAAGTATTCCAATTAAATGGGATCAGGAATCAAACAAAACAACCTACAGCAAATGTTGGAGGAGATGGGAAGAAAATGGAGCCCTCTTTTACTGTTAGTGGGATTGTAAACTGGTGCAGCCATTATGGAAATCATGTAGAGAATTTTTAAAAAGGTAAAACTAATAGTACAACATGACCTGGTTACATGACTCCTTGGCATATACCCACCCAACGGATTTGACATAGTACTCCACAGATACTTCCTTAGTCATGTTCTATTCAATAGATAGAAAATATAAAAACACCTAAATGTCCTCTATCTGATAAATGAATAAGAAAAACATGGTGCATTATACACTATGTAATACTATTCAGCTAAAAAGAAAAATGAAATAAAGACGTTTTCTAGTAAATGAATGCAATTAGAAAAGATCATAATGATAGGGGTAACCCAGACACAAGAAGGCAAACACTACATTATAAGCAACAAGAAGGTACTTGTGTTCACAGCCAAGTATGAAGGGAAACAAGAATGTTAAACATATAGGGTTGTCTCTTCAAAGGGAGGCATACATAACTTGATTTTTACCCAGAATGCTGGGAGCAGACATCATTAATAGCCCAGTAACCTTTGCACTAACTGTGTGGCCAAGAACATACTGGATTCTCCTCCTGACCCTTATAATGAGCATGCCAATCCATAGAACCCATCTTTATGGAAACTGTCACATGTCCCTTAAAAAGAATTTCAATGTAGTCATGTCTGAAGTTTTGTTTTGTGCATGGGACTGAGTTAGTCATCACCAGAAAAAGTTTCATCAAATTGTGCTGTGTTCAAATATGCCCAAAATAAATTACTTGGAGTTGGACTCCTGAAGTGTGAACCAACAGTGGTTACTGAGTCATGTTGACTGAACTGCCTTCTTGCTCCCTGCAGATCATTGCTCTGCTGTCTACAGTGATCACAGAGAGTACTGCAATCACATGTTCTTTCTTATTGCAGGTTGCTATTGTTGGATCTTCAGATGTAAGTACATAGCTTGGAATAACTGAGAGAAACTAGGAAATTAAATGAGACCATTGCCGGGATATGGGGATTGGGCACAAGTGATCTGATAATGGAAATGGGAAATGGAGGTTCTATAGGAAGGGGAAAGGTGTTAAATACAGAAGAAGGAGGACGGTAAAAGGGACTAGGAGGACACAGGACAGTGATGGGGAAAATAAATAACAACAAGAATGTCCAAAAAAACCATAAGAAATCATACTATTAACAATTTACCACACATGCACACACACACACACACACACACACACACACACACACAAACATAATACATGCAGTTTTGTGTGTGTTTAATGAACTTTGCTGGATTTATGGTACTTTCTCCAAGAGCCAAAGGCTACCTAGAAAAAACCCCAATAGCAGACAACTGAGTAAAGCTGGAATTGGAAGAAGTGGTCCTCAGCAGGAAAGAGTACATCAATTGGTTTTCCATTGTCAATCTGTCAGTCCTGAAAACACTCACACACAAAGTTACATGGACTGAATAGGTCATATGTAGTATGTATGTTTACACATATACATACATGCACACAATAAGAATTAGTGAAGAAAGATGGGAGGGTTTGGTGGGGGGAAATGGAAGGAATAAATGTAACTATATTATAATCTCCAATTTTGGACTCTTTTTCTTCTGTTTGTTTTGAGATATTCTGATTTGCTTGTTTTTATTTTATATAATTTTTTATTATTTTGGAGATTCTTATTTGTATTCTAATGAAAGGAAGGAAGGAAGGAAGGAAGGAAGGAAGGAAGGAAGGAAGGAAGGAAGGAAGGGGAGGGAGGGAAGGAGAGAAGGAGGGAGGGAGGGAGGGAAGGAGAGAAGGAGGGAGGGAGGAAGGAAGGAAGGAAGGAAGGAAGGGGGTTTGGGTGTGTGGAAGTGAGGAAGTGAGGAGGATCTGGGAGGAGTTGGAGGACAGGAAACCATAATCAGAATATATTATATAAAAAATCTATTTCCAATAAAAAAAGAAAATGCCCCACACACATGCCCACAGCCCAGTCTGGTAGAGACAATTCCTCAATTGAAGTTTCCTCTTTTAAAAAAATAAGTAAAATTTTAAAAATTTAAAACTATATGTAAAAATCAAAAGAACAATATTTTTAAACATAAAAAATGAATTTCGCTTTTATCAACCTGATGACAAGAATATATGTAGTGAATATAGCTTCAGTTTATCCAGGCACACAACTCCTATCAACATCAAATTCCTTAACATATAGCTAGACTGTGAAACTTTCCTTTTATATATTCTACTCACATCCTACCAGCTTTCAGAATTATCCATACACCATTCCTTCTCAAATCCCATTATGATGAGTTGAAATATTTGTTCATACTTCCTTGTTGTATTGGATTTCATTACTCTAAGTAAAGAATTGCTCATATGCAGGGCTCATGCAACCTATTTTCTCACTTTAATCAGGCAAATAAAGTTTTCTATCTAATGGTGCTGAGTGTGCTAAACAACAATTAATTCCTTTTCTAAAGTTTAAGAATTCGTTAAAAAGGCAGATTTAGGATTATCAGATTTAGTAAATAAAAATAAAAAAACAGTTAAACTTGAATTTCAAAAAAAAAATGTCTTTTTTTTTTCACTATAACATAGCCTATGATCCCTAAGGTGTACATATGCTTTAAAATTAGTTATCTCACACTAAATTTTTTAAAGATTTCATTTTAGAAAATTTAAAATTAAACATGTTTGCCATAAAATCAGTTGTTTCTAAATAAATTCATAATGTTTCTCTACATCAGCTCCTAGATTCACTCCAGGTACACCAGCCTACACCTTCCTACACATACATTTTAATGCAACAACAGAATTATCTATCCTACATCCTATTCTCAGCTCTACCCTGAAATGCTCTTGCTGAAATTTGTTACTTACCTGAAGTTCAAATTTTGCTGATACCAGGGTTTGCAGGAAAAAAAAAAACAAACAACAAAATCCTGATAGGTTTTCATATGAGATGTAATTTTCTTCAAATGAAGTGGCAGACAGAGGATTTTTGAAGCTTGTGTTTGCCCATCTGTGATCCCATGCATCTATGCTTAGCACATATTCACACGCTCCTTGCATTGTTGTTTTGTTCCCCTAGACAACTTCTCATACATCAATTTTAGTTGGCATAGACTAAATATTATAATTGTGTTTTCTTCCTATAAGGAAATATCCTGCACTGTTTATACAGATGCTGAAGGCAAAACAATGCTGAGTCCTTTACAGAGCCAAGCTGTTTGATTGCTATCCCAAACTCCACAAGAAACTCTATTAGCAAAGTTGCAACACTCATGTCTAAAAGGAAGAAATAAAAAAAAATTCCCCCATGGAAATGAAGAAATGTGTATGTATAATTGGATATTACTGATTCAAGAATTCTTTGCTCTTAAAATACGTGATTACAATTTGCTCAGGGGATTGTGACCCTTTCCCCTTCTCCAGGGAACAAAGATTGTCTCTTTAAGGGTCCTCCTTGTTTACTAGTTTTTCTGGCAGTGTGGATTGTAGGCTGGTAATCCCATACTCTATGCCTAAAATCCACATATCATGTTTGTCTTTTTGTGATTGGATTACCTCAGAGGGAGCTACGAGGATGAGAAGGGAAGAAGAGGAAGGATGCAGAGGTCATGAGGGAGCATAAACATTGAGTCAGGTGTAGATTAGAAAAAAGGATATGTGATAGGTAGGGTTTTAATTGGGAGAAGGGTGGTAGGGGAGGAAGGGAGGGAGAAGGGAACTCGGATTGTCATGTAATTCAATCTTGTTTGTAATTCAAATTTAAAAAAATATGTGATAACAACATTAGTTGACCGGATTTAGGTTTTTAAACCACAACACCTGTTCAGGGTAAATGCTAAACCGAAGCACACCCCTGAACAACAGGCACGAATAGAGAAATCTGTGAACAAGCTTTGGGTATGTTCACTAAGATCTCTGTACATAATTTTTATATGCCCAAAGGGCATATATAGACATGTATAGCACATTAGTCATCTGAATGACCATGACCAGAATTTACTGGATATTGGCTACGTCCCACACATGCACTGAAACCTAGTGAAAATTTTAGGAAGTGTAAATTATTCCTATTTTCATTTATAGTGGTCAACTTGTGATCTGGAAAAAAATAAGATTTTTTTCTAAATTGATGAAGCTACATACTTAAAAATGAGGATTTGCATTAGTTCCATTTAGATGGAACTAATATTATCTAAACTCATATTATCTAAGGACAATATATGCTAATCTAGGATTAACCAAAATGAATATTAAGCATAATTGTTTTTCCCCCTGCAGAATATAAAACTAAAGTTATCAGTGTTTGAAATTTAACTACTACTGATTCTTTCATAAAGACAATGGCTGCATTACAGCAATATCACAGATATGGTAAGTCATTCTAGCCACCCTATGTACCCATGCAGCAGATTCACCTACACACTTGCTAAAACTCAGATTCATAGCCCCAGCCCAGGCTTGACCAATGACCAATCAGTCATACCAAATGTTCATGCTTAATAATATCTTTCCTAAGAGGTAGAGAGCAGGGTGAACTAAGGGCACTGGCTTTGTCTTTTCTTGTTTGCTTTCTGTCTCTGTAGTTTTATGACAGTAGTCAGCTATTGGCAAACATTGTCTAGAATTCTGAAGACCTAAGTATTCAAACACAACAATGGTAAGCTTTCTCCCAGTTTGACAATATTAGCTTGCACACACAAGATCACTGGATAAGTTTTGCCTGTGACAATTGTTTTAAGGGCCTGGTAAGATGTTTCAGTGGGCAAGTGTTATTAACCAGCTTGAAAACAAAGTTCAAATCCTTGGAACCCAGGGGGTGGAAGGACAAAATGATTCCTGAAAGTTGTCCTCTGGCCTCCACCCACATGCTACGTCACACACCCTGAACCCCAACCCACATAAATGACAGAAATGTAAAAATTTAATTTAAATCACAAAGAAATAAGATGCTTAAATCATTGTGGCAAAATAATTGTCACTAAAAACATGCCAGAAATTATTTGATCCTAGTGTCTGCACTAAAATAGTTTAAGTTGTAGATAATGATTTTCCTTAACTGCAAGTAGAAAATTAGCAGTATTTGTAATGGGACTTTTTAATTGTAAAATATTTATTAAATTTACTTTTCTTTGAACTGTAGTCAGACTATGAGATTTAAGCATGTTAAATTATAATACTTTTATTCCCCCATTTGATAAAACTATAAAATGATACAGCTGTCATTGAGAACCATGTAGTTATTCATAAACTTCAAAACAGAATGATATGAAACAGTAATTCCACTACTGGATATGTATCCAGAGGAATTGAAGTGAGTAACTCAGAGACCACTAACTCCATACCATGTTGATGGATACGTTATTCACTATAACAAACATAAAATCCACATACCCACCAACAGATGAATGGATAAAGATGTAAGATATTCATAGAACAGATTAGAATTGTAAACAGAGAAGGAAATCATGCATTTATAGCAATATGGATGACTGCAACAGACAGTATGTTGAATTAAGGCAGTCACAGAAAGCAATTTCCTGATTCCACTTCATCCTATAAAGTCTAGAAAATTCTCAAACATACAAAAGCAGATACTAGAAGTGTAGTTGCTGATGGTTACAGGAGGGAGAAATTGAGTTGTTTGATAATTTTACTATTTCAGTTATGATAGATAAATAGTTCTAGAGATGAATTGCACAACACAGTGCCTGTCATTGATAATGTAGTGTTGCACACTTAAAATTTTGAGAGAATAGATCTCATGTTAAGTGTTCTTATAAAAATAACAAAAGAGGCACAAGGAGACTTTAGGGTGTGATAGACATATTGATTGTCTGAACTCGGTCATCATCTTTTCACAGCTATATTCATTTATTCAAACTAAAAAAATTGTACATTTTAAATTACATTTCAGTAAACCAAGAGGGAGGAGAGAGGGAGAGGAGGAGGGATGGTTTGGGGAAACTAATGTCAGTTTCAAGAAGGCTGTAAGACAGAGCTATAGTCACAAAGGATCTACCTTAGCACTACCAGGGAGCCTCTGTAAGCAGAAATGAATGGGAAAGCTTACTGTGAGATGGTATGATGCAGGCTCAAGTTAACTTTGATGTCTTTGCTTTTTAAGGTCTAGTAAGGTCTAGGCCAGTGATGTGAGTCACCTTGTTAACTTGTAGGGTCTTCACTTCCTCTGTACTTTGAAAGGGACCCCTGAAGAGAGGGATGTCAGCAAACCCATTATTGGGTAGAAAGAGCAGTGTGTGCAGTGAGTTTTCCTTCTGGGATAAAAATATAGAAGGGGAAAAATACCACACAGTTGCTTTGCAAACACAATGGTAGAGGACATTAAATTAATGGAGAAGATTCTCCTGAAATTTCTGAGCATCATTTCTGTTCCTCATTGTCTATTTCCCAGCTGTGATCACACAGTAATGAACCCTCATCCTGAAAGTATCTGTTTTCCAATGTGTATACTAAACAAAGAAAGCATAGCACATCATGTGGTGTTAAAACAGTAAGATCATGAGAAGAAAACACTCTGCTATGCAAATCCTGGGTACACTGCAAAAGAAATCAAAATTTAAAAGAGTGGAGCTTCAGGGAAAAGGTCAGCCTGGCACAAGTCCTGAAGGTGTAACTAAGAAGTGCATTCATTGTGGCACAATTCACATTTGGATTTGGAAAGGAAATGTTTCAGTAGGAGGCATTCCAGAAATGGCTGTCTCTTCCTCATTATCTCATGGACAGTGTAGTTATCTCAAAGGCAAACTTCTTCTTTACTTTTTTTCATCTTCTTATGCCCAGAACAGCAGTTGACACAGACTACTTCATGAAAGTTAATAAGAAAATGTTGAAAAATTATTTTAATTATTTAGAATTTTCTACACATTTCACACCCATAGTTTTATAAAAAGTAACAAATGTCAATTAATCCATACTATTTTAGGTACTAAAACATATCATTATTATGGATCCATTGATATTGGAGTTGAGTCTGAATAAAATGTGAGAGATGTTAAGTGTTATAATGCAAAGTCTTTGCATGTTGTATGTAACAGGGTCACATGTGGCTGGAAAGTACATTAGGGCCAAATTGTGAATGATGTTGAAGTCCAAGTGATTGGACTCATCAGGTTTACAAGCAAATGCTCTTGTCCACTGAGCCAGCTCAGTGGCCTACTTTAGATTTTATGCCATGAATATAAATGAAGAATCAAGCATGAACTAGAAGAAAATCCAATTATGAAGCTACTGTAATACTTTCAAACAAGTAATATAATAAAGTCTGCACAAAAAGATAAATAAGACACAATGTGTACTGTGTGCAGATGTAATCACTGGGAGTTACTGACAAAGACAAGTTGGAGATTACAAGATGGAGAGGACTCAAGCTGAGCCCAGAGTTTCCACCTAAGACAAAGGAGGGCTCTCTATATGGAGGGGAGCAGAAAACGGAAGGTGCCATGAGAAAGGCCAGATGGCAGGAGAGGACCAATTGAGTGCGCAGACCATGAGATATTCAGATCTGTACCTCTGAGAAGGCTGGTGCTGAATATGGAGATGAACTAAGAGAGGATCCAAGTGATGCCTGTCCCATCAATGCAGGTATGGCTGGAGAAAGCAACCCTACTGGATTCTACATCTGCCAACAATTGCAGAGCAAAAGTTGAAGAAGAGTCAGAGAACAATGTTCAAAACCTCATGAGGAGAGATGTGGAGATCTCCCAAAGGCCACAGGAAGCCAAATTTCAATGGGAGATTTAGCCAGGTATTGAGGAAAAAAGACTAAGTAGATTTGTAAAAATAATTTTAGTACATTCATTTGCATGAGTGTGTGTGTGTGTGTGTGTGTGTGTGTGTGTGTGTGTGTGTGTGTGTGTGTGTGTGTGTGTGTGATTATTAGAGCAACATCTCAAACACACATCTGTGAATACCATAGCTTGCATGTAGAGGTTAGAACAGAAACTTGAGTGAGTCAGTTCTCAGTCTCCACCATGTAGGTCCTGGGGTTGAACTCAGATTGTCAGGATTGGTTATATGCAGTTTCACCCACTGGCAAATTCTGCCAGCACTATGTGAAAATTTTAAGTTGTCTGATGACTCTGTATAAGGTATTTGGGGCTACATTACAAAATATACATTTTAATTAGAAAGATCAATGTAATAGTTTTCATTGATTTTTCAACTAGACAGAAACTAGAATCAGCATGAAGCAAGCCTCTGGGCATGCCAGAGAGGGTTCATCTTCATTAGACTTGCCCCTGCCATGCCTGGGAGGAAAGAACCATCCTAAACTGGGTAGCACTATACCATGGGTATGGGTCCTAGACTGCATTGAAAAAAATGGAAGAGGTGAAGTGATGCCTATGTGGTTAAGAGAACTGACTGCTCTTCCTGAGTTCAAATTCCTAGCAATCACATGGTGACTCACAACCTAAATGGAATCTAATGCCCTGTTCTGGCACGCAGGCATCCAAGCAAATGCAGCACTCACACATAAAACTTACTTAAACAAAATAAATAAATAAATAAATAAATAAATAAATAAATAATGTCTTAAAAGGAAAGTAATCAGTATATATATATATATATAGTTCTTAAGAATTAAAATATCTGATAATAAAGCGATAAATAATAATAATAATAAACTACAGCACACACACAAACACACAGAGGCACAGAGAGTGGGTGTAAATGAGGCATTCACCACTTTCTGCTTCCTGATTGTGGACACAATGTGACATCTGCCTTTAGCTCCCCCTTCTCAAGATTCCCTGGTGTGGTGGACTGTACCCTAAAGCCAGAAACGAAGATCTTAATTTGCTTCTGTTGGAGTATTTTATAACAGCAACAGGAGAAGTAGCTAGTACAATAAGTGGCATGAGGAACAGGTACATTTCTAGTAGCTTCAGTGAAAGGAATAAAAGGAGGCTCATGTTACTCAAAGAGGCACCAGAATCAAAATGCATTTGGAGCACATTCTCCCTTCCACTCAGGGACCCAGGGGGTCAAAACCTGTCTTTTATTTAAAAATTCCCATTCTTTCTCTTTCCTCTTTTAACACACACCTCTTCTTATGAAGGCTCCTCTTCTAACCCTCCTTCACTTCCCTTTAGAGAAAGCCAGGCAAGAGGACTGAAGATTACTGGTATGGGACGCCCAGCAGCCAGGACACATTTGGGATTTGATGCTAAAGGGTATATAGATTGCCCACTGTTGAAAATTGTGTTTTCCCATTTTATCTAAATAACAGGATCCCTGTTCAATTCAATAATGCTGCTAAACTTCACAGATCTCTTTACCCAAACGTGCCCCAAACTCAACTTCTTTCATGTTTCTTGCTTTTGTGTGGTTTTGTTGCTGTTGTTGTGTGGCCTCCAGAGAGCTTCCTTGCCTCTAACAGAATTTCCTGACCTCCCTTTCTCCTAGGTATGCCCTAAGTGTTTTGAAAATCCCAACTGACATTGTATGTTTTCATAGAACAGAGAGTATTCTGTGAGAGTCGCCCTCCGCAGCCTCATTCCGAAGGTTATTTCTTTTAAAGGACAAAGTTGGTTTAATCCATCAGGCTTGAGAGTAACGTTATATTTATAAACTGTATGACCTATGTTGTATAAAATCAATAAAAGCTAATATTTTAAGATACAGACTCTAGGTTTATTTTCAAAAGGCTCTAAATTGCTGCAAGTCTTCTCAGTTATTAACATAGAACTATTCTTTTTGAGGATCACTGTGCCCTATTTTATATATTTTAAGCATTTGATTTCTGGTTTATATAAACCAGTCAATGCCTTTCTCAGTCCAAAGGTATTTTCTGCCAAACCCTGGGAGGTGCCTTGCCCAATGGAAAGGTTGGCAGATGCAAACCTTAGAAAGAAAACCTCTGTCATGTTCTCTGGGTGCAGAGCTATGTAGTTTAGCCGCCTGCTGGACTCAGTCGACCTTTACCCAAGGCAGGAAACTTGTAGTCTGTGTGTCTTCAAGCCTTGCCATTGTTCCAATTTTAGAAAACCACGAATTCATTTATTTGCAAGATGTTTCAAAAACTCAAATGGCCTAAGGAGGTAGATGGAGCCGTTAATTCGTCCCTCTGTATCCCCAATGTTTATTTCCTTATGATTTAACGCTTTCAATGTGCTTTTGCTAAGTAGCCAGCCAAATGAAACAAACACCAGTGCCTCGACTGTGGACTCTGATTTCTTGTTGAACAGCGCCGCCTGCTGGCTATTCTCCTTTTTGTTTTTGTTTTGTTGTTTTCATTAGTAGAGGCAATTGAAAATTCTTAGTTGTATTTTCAACTTTTAGCCATGACTAAAGTTTATCGGTGTTGTTTAAATATCATCTTTTTCTCATAAAATATTTATATTATCTCATCATTTTCCCTTGAAATCTCATCTTATTCTCCTTTGAACACTTGCCTTGTTACTTTCTCCACAACAGGTAATACATCTATAGTATACAGATCTTTTATTTAGCTGTGTCATTGTCTTAATGTCATCTATGTAATATACTTTTAATATAATACTTTCTAATATATGCTTTGTTCTTAACTTTTATCTTATCCCATCCTAAAGGTCAGCACCACCTGTGTCCCTGTATGTAATTGAATATGTACTCATTTTCAAATGGGGGCAGTTCTGTTTGTTTTGATAAAATCTCCAGCATAACTAATTCGAAAATCTGATTTCTCGTGTTAAAACTACATCAATTCCAAAGCTGGGCGTTGGTGGTGCACACCTTTAATCCCAGCACTCGGGAGGCAGAGGCAGGTGGATCTCTGTGAGTTCGAGACCAGCCTGGCCTACAAGAGCTAGTTCCAGGACAGCCTCCAAAAGCCACAGATAAACCCTGTATCGAAAAAAAAAAACCTACATCAATTCCATTATCTAAAACAAAGTCCAATCTTGAAGACAATAGATAGCTCTGTGACTCCTTCCTATCAGTCCCACCTCTTTCTACCTCAGATAACTCTCTGGACCTGTCATAGTTAAAGTCATTTGTGAGACTATGTAAGGCCTACTTTTTACGTACATTCTTTTCTCCTTCATATCAAGTCACACATGCTTTTGTCCTTTACTTCCATGATTAAAATTAAAGTATATAATAAAATTGCCCCTAATCTTCTTTAGAAACAAGTAAGAGTTTGTGAGCCCAGTAAAGATAGAACAACTATTAAAACCCAAAAAGAAAATCACTGGAGAAATATAGGACAAAGTATCATTGCCTAAGCAAAACCATGTCACTCCAGATTAATAGAGGTTTGGGTATTTATTATGTTAGACAAATTTCCTATCACAAACTATCTAAAATGAGAATAGATCCTAGTATAGCAACCTATCTTCAATCCCAGCACTCAGGAGACAGAGACAGGTGAATCTCTGTAAGTTCAAGGACAGCTGGGTCTATATAGTGAATTCTAGGACAGGTAGGGCTATGTAGAGAGACTCTGTCTCAAAATAATAATAATAATAATAATAATAATAATAATAATAATAATAATAGAAAATATTTACCATGGCCCATAGTCTCTGGGGTTTCAGCCCATGGTCATCTGGCTCTTTGTTGATGCACCTATGCTGACACATATATAAAAGGATGTGTCACAGGAAAGCTACCTACCTACAAATGAGAAGAGAGACAAGTTACAAGGTCATAGGCAAGATATATCCACCAAGGGACACCCCTACTGGCTCACTTCCTCCATCCAGGCCCCACTTTCTAGTGTCCACGACTTCACAATATTCTATTTGGTTATGAATCCATCCTGCTGGTGGGTTGATTAGACTATCACCCTCATAATCCAATTACTTCTCAATGAACTTGGGGGGCAGCATTTCACATTATACCAAAAAATCTAGAAGGGCAAGACCATATACTAAAAAATTCAGAACTGTATACTGAGAGTACCAGAAAGCTAGTGAAGAGCTTAGCACTGAAGTGTATAATCATGGGATATTTTATAAACTTAGAATTACAGCTGTATTTTACACAGTCTCAAAGGCAATGTTTGACATCATTTTAAATTAAATAGCAAGATAAAATAAGGTGCAGATATGTTATACATATGTTTTAATATTGTAAAAAATAAATGCCAAGACAAAATGTATTATACAAAAGAGAAATATACCAGTATGTCAGTGAAGACAGATTTGTGGGCCTAGAATGATGACTGAACCAATCAAATAAATACATACTGTATATATGCAAATTTAATTTTTAAGAGATTTAAACTTCATTGCTCCCTTTGCAAAGAGCAAAAAATAGTTTGTCACTTTTATTTTATTGTCAATATGTGCAAAAACTTCATATTGATGTTCTTGACTAATGTGTCTTGAAAGGTTTTTTATTCACTGCACACTTCACAGTGACTATAGTGTTGCATTCGAAACTCCAAGTTCTTCCTGCAATTCTGCTTTGCTTTGGCATCAAGTGCTGCAGAAAGTGAGCTGTAATCACAAGGTCTGGAAAGAGGCAGTATGCTTTGTAGAGCCAAAGATGTATTCTAGCTAACATAGGCTTCTTTGCAGATGTCTGTTCTCTGACAAATTGCTTAATACTCCCGGAAAATGATGATCAGAGTGATGACCCACAGCTGTGTGGAGGCTGTCGTGGGTGGGCACAGTAATGGCAATAGGCTGTATGGCCAAATGCCAGCTTAGTGGTAATTAATTACAGGCAGTCTATCCACATTTTGAGAAATAGTTGGAAATAGGCAGCCTCATTCTTCCATAACTGATGGTATTTTCTCCTTAGGTTTGGCATCCTCTAAGTGGAGTTTAGATTGTTTTACTTCAAAGATGTTTCTAGCACATTAGGACTCAGGGGAGTCTACTTTTGTGCTTGTCCATGTGAGCCTGTGAGATCTTCCTTCTGTGGGTGTTGCACCATCCTTCCATTGCTTTTCCTGGAAATTTGTGACTCACATGAAAGTTTACAAATGTGAACTCTTTGGAATTGTTTATGGATGTAAGAAAACTGGAAATTCTCACAGCGTGTTCTCAGTGGCATAACTGTTCATGCCCTTCTGCCCACGGTGACAGCACTGGAGCAAACCTTGGCCAATTAACAGAGTCACTGCAACTCTGCTGCTCAAATTTCAAACACACAACCTAAAGAAGGGGGGTTTTCTCCCTCTCGATCATTCTCCTGCCTCCAACTCAACAATTCTGTCTCACTTGACTTGAAGACAAAGTCGAAGCACACATAACTGAGAGGCAATATGTGATCTGGGCCTCCAGCTCATCACCAGTTTTAGTGTCTAACTGCCCACAACACTACCTACACACCACTTCGCTTCCTGAACCATTCACCTCCAACTATGGCTGTGTGTCCCCTGTCCAGTGGCTCCTCCCCTGCTTGATTACGGAAAACACTACCCACTCTTACCCCCGCCCCCCACACACACCCAGTGCCCTGCTTCCTCCAGAGTTACTTTTTAATGGAACATATAACGTCTAGTGTATTGAGTGTTTGTTTTCTACCTGTCCACACTATAAATTTCATCAGCGCCTGGATCGGTATGGGTTTGCCACTGCTGTATATCCAGCATGTCATCACATAGTATATACTTAAGAGATATTCATGGCAAAGATATACTGATTAAAATTCAAGAACATATTATAAAGACATTTGCTTATTAAAACAAAGCAACTTAGACTTAGTTGGAGAAAAATCAATACTTGATCTAGTTGCAGTAGAAACTTTCCTTAATTTTTAGAGGTAAATAGGCCATTTCTCTGAGCTAATGAGGATGATTCATAAGGAAAAGGAAAAGAAAGTGACATGAAAACCATTAGAAAACTTTCCATAGGGACAGAGTTAGCACCAGCTTAAACCAGGGGCAATAAATGGATTTGTCAGGAAAAGTTGATCTGAGAAGAGCAAAAGGAGGTAGCATTTCCAACTACAATCCTGTAGGCCAGTGCCAAAAGCAGCACTATTCTGATATAAGTTCAGAATAATGAATTTAAATAGGATTTGACTAAGCCATTTGAAGCCTGCAGTGAGTCTATCTGAAACAAACTAAGAAAGAGAAAGAAGCTAGGAACAAATGGCACTTCAAACTAAGCAACTTTAACATTGCCTAGCACTTGGGCTCCCACCAGTCATTAGGGGCACTGAAAATCTTAGCTTGGTAGTCATTTCCTGGGCTAATGTAATATGTACAACCCCTAGGATAGGAAGGAGTCTTTTTCGCCAGTACTGCGACAATGGGCACAGAGTAAACACTGAGTACATCAAGAAGACAGTCTCAGTGATATGAAAGCTACCCTTTCAGGAAAGGTTCCAACAACAAGAAATGGGGTAAGAATAATTCCTAGAGAAAAGTAGCTTTCTAGTACCTATGAGCAAATAGGCTTGGTGGGCTAGGGTTATTATGCAGAGTTTGGGGGTACAGACATGATGAGGCCGGATTTTAAAAGAAGAAAAATCTTTTTGATATGTCAATTTTGGAGAAAGTTCCAAAAGTTCCTGAGAATAAGATATAGTTTTTTGTGCTTGGGTAAAATATTCTGTAGATATCTACTGGTCTATTTGATTTTTGATGTTATTTAACTCCAGAATTTCTGTTTCATTTTTGTCTGGGTTTTCAATTGAGCATCAAACACTTTACCAACTTAGCTATCTCTCCTGTCCCTATTTTTGTTATGGAGTGGTTTAATATTTGTGTTTGCAAATTTCATATGTGTATACAGAACATTTATATCATATTCTTCTATTTCCCATTGATTCTGTCCAGCATCCCTTGCCCCACATCTCCCTCCCAATTCATGTCCATTTTTTTCTAATAACTCACTAAGTCTATCTGGTGCTGCACTTATGTACATGGTTTTGGAAAATCTGCTGCAACACAGGCAATTGCCAATGACCATATCCCCAAAGAAAAATGACTCTCCCTTCTTGCCAATGATCCTTGCCATTAATAGCTCTTCAGGTTGGTTTGACCAGTCCTTATTTACAATATCACATACAGGAGAACATTTTTTATTATAGAAAATACATTATTCTCTCATACAATAATCTTGACCACAATCTCTCCTCCCTCTCCTCCACCCAAATATCCCTAATTTCCCTCTCTTTCTCAGATCCACTCCCCCTCCATTTTCAGAAAGGAACAGGCCTCCAAGAGACACCAACCAAAGACAACAAAATAAAATACATTAACACAAGGGAAAAACCCTCATATAGAATCTGGAGAAGACGCCAGGCAGTGGTGGCGCATGCCTTTAATCCCAGCACTCAGGAGGCAGAGGCAGGCAGCTCTCTGTGAGTTCGAGACCTAGTCTTGTGGTCTACAAGAGCTAGTTCCAGGACAGCCTCCAAAGCCACAGAGAAACCCTGTCTCGGAAAAAAAAAAAAAAAGAAGAAGCTGGAGAAGGCATCTCAATAGGAAGAAAAGAGTCCCAAGAGTCCCAAAGAGTCAGAGACACACCCACTCACATAGGAGTCTAAGAAAAGTTCCAAACAAACAGCCATAGTATACATAGAAGACCTGGTGCAGACTCATAAAACCCTGTCCTTGTAGCTTCAGTCTCTGTGAACCCGTATGATGCCTGGTTATTTGATTCAATGGGTCATTTTCTCTTGGTGCCCTCTATCCCCTGTCAACAATCTTTCCTTCCTCTCTTCTGATGCATTCCCCAACCTCCATGGGGAGTGACTCTATGGAGACCTCCAACTTAGACTCTTTCTCAGCAACATGTCTGGCTGAGGGTGTCTGCACTTGCTCACTTCTACTGCCTAAGGAAGCCTCTCTGATGACAACTGGACAAGACACAGATCCTAGGTCTCTGGGCCATTCAGTTTCTTGTTCCTGGCCATCCAGGCAGAATCAGACAGGACTCCCCCTTATGACATGGTCCTAAAGTTAAACCAGATATTACTTGGCTACTTCCCTAAATTCTGTGTGACCATTGCCCAAGCAGATCTTACAGGCAGATTGTAGGTCAAAAGTTTTGTGGCTTGGTTGGTATTCAGGTTTCTCTTTCAGTAGCCTGTGGAGTATCTTCCTTTGCCTAAGACCATTGTAGTGATGGCTCCATGCAGGTACCAGCTCCTACCAGCTCTCTAGTTTCAATGAGTTGTGTGGGTGATGTCCTTGGCAATGGGGTCCTGCTGGTAGTTTTCAGAGTGACCCTCTGCCCTTGTGTCAGCCTGGGTTGTTTTGAGATATCCACAGGAACCTCTCAGCCAAAAACTCTACTGAATGCACTCTGAAGGCTGCAGTTTTGTCTGAATGACAGTGTCCTTTGCCTTACAGAAGCTTTTCAGTTTCATTAGGTTCTATTTATTAATTGTTGATCTTAGTGCCTTCACTATTGGTATTCTGTACAGAAAGTTGTCTCCTAGGCCAATGTGTTCAAGACTATGCTCCACTTTCTCTTTTATCATGTTTTAGAGTATCTGGTTTCATGCCGAGATCTTTGATCCCTTTTAAGTTGAATTTTGTGCTAGGTGATAAGTACAGATCTGTTTGCATTCTGTTACATGAAGACATCCCATTTGATGAACACCATTTCTTGAAGATAATTTTTGTACAGTGTGTTTCTCTGGCTTCTTTATAAAAAATATCTATATGCATTGGGGTTTATGTCTGGTTCATTTCAACTCTATTGATCAATGTGTCTGTTATTCTGCCAGTACAATGTGTTTTTTATTACTATACTATGTAGTAAACCCTGAAATTAGGGATAGTGATACCTGCAGCAGTTCTTTTGTTCTTCAAGGTTGTTTTATCTATCATGGGTGTTTTATATTTCCATATGAAGTAGAGAATTGACCTTTCAAAATCTATAAAGGATTGTGTTAGAATTTTGAAGGGGACTGCATTGAATTTGTAGGTTGCTTTGGTAATGTAGTGACTTTTAACTATGCTAATCCTACCAATCCATGAGCATGGGAGAGCTTTCCATCTTCCAATATATCCTTAAATTTCTTGCTTCAAAAACTTGAAGTTTCCATCACACAAATCTTTTACTTAGAGTTACTCCAAGATAATTTATATAACTTTAGGCTATTTGTGAAAAGTGTTGTTTCTGATTTCTTTGTCAGTTTGTTTTTTATTTGCAAATAGAAGGTTTCCTTTTGATTTGTTAATCTTGTTTTAGGATATATAGCCACTTTGCAGAAAGTACTTATCAGTTGTAGGAATTCTCTGGTGCAATTTTTAGGTCTTTTATGTATACTATCATATCATCTGCAAATAACAATACTTTTATTTCACTCTTTCCAGTTTGTATCTCCTTGATATTGATCAGTTGTCTTATTGCTGTAGATAAAATTTCAAGTACTATAGTGAATAAATATGGAGTGAACAACTTTGTCTTGTTCCTGATTTTAGTAGAATTGCTTTGAGTTTCTCTCCATTTAACTTGATGTTGATTGTAGGCTTGCTGTAAATTGCCAATGTTATGCATGTCTCTTGCATGTTTAATCTCTCCAGGACATTTGTCATGAAGGGATGTTGGATTTTGTCAAAGGCTTTTTCTGCATCTAATGAGATGATCATTTGGCTTCAGTTTGTTTCTAGAGTGGGTTACATTTACTGATTTTCATTTGTTAAACCATGCCTGCATCTTTAGGATAAAGCATAATGATTGTGTTGAAAGATCTTTTAGATGTGTGCTTATATTTTGTTTGCAAGTCTTTTATTGAGTATATTTTACATCTATGTTCATGACAGAAACTTGTTTGTAATTCTCTTTCTTTGTTGATTCTTTATTTGTTTTGTGTATCAGGGTAACTCTGGCCTCATAAAACTAATTGGGCAATGTTCCTTCTGTTTCTATTTTGTAGAATAATTTGATGAGTGTTGGAGTTAACTCTTCTTTGAAACTCTGGTAGAATTCTATGCTAAAAACCATCTGACTATGGGCTGGTTTTCGTTGGGAAACTTTTTGAGGGCTACTTCTATTTCACCAAAGATCATAGTTTTAGTTAAATTGTTATCTGATCTCAATTTAACTTGGTAAGTGGTACCTATCTAGAAAATTATTCATTTCTTTTAGATTTTTCCATTTGATGAAAGACAGATTTTTAAAATATGTCCTTAAGATTCACTGAAATTCCTATGTGTCTATTATGACCCAATTTTCATTTCTAATTTTATTAATTTGTATATTCTCTCTCTCTCTCTCTCTCTCTCTCTCTCTCTCTCTCTCTCTCTCCATTTTAGTTAGTTTACTTAAGGGTTTGTCTATCTTGTTGATTTTTCTCAAGAAACCAACTCTTGTTTCTTTAATTCTTTATACTGTTCTCTTTGTCCTATGTTTCGATTTTAGGTCTCAGCTTGATTATTCCTTGTTGGCTACTCTTCTTGGGTGTGCTTACTTCTTTTTGTTTTAGAGCTTTCAGGTGTACTGCTAAGTCACTAGTATGAGGTCTCTCACATTCCTCAACACTGCTTTCATTATGTCTCATAAATTTGGTTATATTGTATATTCATTTTCATTAACTCTAGCAAGTCTTTCATTTTATTCTTTATTTCTGTCTTGACCTATTTTCATCCAGTAGAGGGCTGTTCAGTTTCCATGAGTTGGTAAGCTTTCTGTTGTTCCTACAGTTGATGTTCAGCTTTTATCCATGGTGGTCTGATAAGATGCAGGGATTTATTTCAATTTTCTTTATCTAATGGGATTTTTTGTGTCCAAGTATGTGGTCAGTTTTGGAGAAAGTTCTGTGAGGTACTGACAAGAAGGTATATTCTTTTGCATTTCAGTAAAATGTTCTGTAAATATCTGCTATGACTATTTGGTTTGTAACATCTGCTAGTTGCAGTATTTCTCTGCTTAGATTTTGTCTTCGTGACCTGTGCATTGGTGAGAATGAGGATTTGAATTCTCCCACTATCACTGTGTGAGGGTCAATATGTTATTTAGTCTTTAGTGGTGTGTCTTTTACAGATTTGGGTGCTCTTGTATTAGGAGCATAGATGTTAAGAATTGAAATGTCATCTTTTTTTCTTTTGATGATTATGTAGTATCCTTCCTGAAGGGGACTCTAGTCAGCCCAAACATGCCAAACAGCCTTTGCCCTTCTCTCCTATTCCCTCTGTCTTGCTAAAAAACATTAGATTACATTTCTAAAGATATCCACCAAGGTCTATTACCTTATTTGGCTACTTCCTCCTCCTGAGGCTGTCTACCAAGATTCAGCTATCAAAGTGTTAAAATCCAGCAATCAAAAGTCCCCTTTGACTCACTTAAACAACTTGCCCAATTAAAAGTAAACCCCTCATCCCAACACAGAGTTTTCCCCTTTACCTTTAAAATCTGCCATTTTCCTATGGGCCATGTCTGTCTTCTCTATGCAGAGGCAGTCCTTTGTCATCTTGGCAGCCCCTGGACAAATATCCCTGCCCCCCCTTTGTCCCTTCCCCTTCTCCCTCATCTTCTGTCTTCTGTCTTTGTCTCTTATTCTTTTCTCACCCTATAGCTCTGTGTCAAGTAAATATTTCTGCTGAGAAGTTGGTCTTGGGGTGTCTTGAATCAATGTCAAGGTTCCCTAAAAAATTACAGGATACTGCTTCCCCCAAGAAGCCCTGGGGCAGGGAGGCCAGAAAGCATAGAGCAACAAAGAGAACCAGGACCAAAAAGATGATAGAAGATGTTGAGTGACTGAGCTGGAGGCTGGGGAAAGTAAGGGGCCACTGGAGTTACCAGGAGAAGATGAAAGAAAGTAAAGCCAGAGCCATAGAAGTCTCCTTGGGGTTCCTCAGCCAGTAGCAAACCTGTTATTTCCCTGTCTCTTTTGATTAATTTTGTTTTAAAATCTGCTTTGTTAGGCATTAAAATAGCTACACCAGCTTTATTCTTATGTCCATTTGCTTGGAATATTTAATTACCAAGACCTTTTCCTAAAATAGTGTCTATCCTTGAGGTTGAGGTATATTTACTACTGTGCCTTTTTATTGGTGAATTGAGACCATTGATATTGAGAGGTATTAATGACCAATGCTTGATAATTCTTCTTATTTTGTTATTGGTGGTAATGGTGATGATTGTGTGTATATATGTATGTGTGTCTGTGTATGTGCACATGAGCACATATGAGCATGATATACACACACATGCCTGTGTATGCATGTTCATGCACACATGCGCTTCCCTTCTTTGGGATTTGCTGGTAGAATATTGTTTATTTTCTGTTTTCATGGGTATAATTAACCTCTTTGGGTTACAGTTTCTTTTTTAATTTTATATAAATTCTTTAATTATTACTCATAATTCTATATCCATCATCCCATTCCCTCACCCTCCCATGTTCCCATGTTCCCCACCAACTCCCTCAACCCATGCCCCAACTCCTCCACAGGGATAGTGAGGCCCTCCACCAGAGAACTTCAAAGTCTGTCATATCATTTGGGGGAGGGCCTAGGCCCTCTTTGCTGTATCTGGTATGCAATAGTATCCCTCCATAGAGAATGGGCTCCCAAAGACCATTTGTGATTTATGATTAAAGACTGGCTCCACTGTTAGAGGTCCCATTGATTGTCTTGGCTTCCTAGCTGGCACCCACTTTCAGAGGGCTTGGTTAGGTCCAATGTTGTTTCCCCAGCTTTATGACTAGGGTGTCCATGCTCTCATTCTGTCAGGTCAACTGTTTCTGCAGCACCGTCTTGGCTCCTTTTCTCATCCCTCCTCCCTCTCCACAACTAGATTCCAGGAGTATGGTTCAGTGCTTTGCTGTGAGTGCCTGTTTCTGCTTTGAACAGCTACTGGATGAAGGCTCTAGGAATGGTAACTAAGGTTGAAATCAGTCTCATTATAGGGGAAAGGAATCAATGGCATCTTCTTCACCACTACTTGGATTCTTAGTTGGGGTCATCCCTATGGATCTCCTAACATTTCCCCTGTGAAAACACCAAACTTACAGAATAAAGAGAAAATACTAAGTAACATATAAAGGCAGACCTATCTGAATTACACCCTACTTCTCAATGGAAACTTTGAAAGCCAGAAGATTCTAGATAGATGTTCGCCAAATGCTAAGGGAACATGGATGCCAGCCCAGATCCAGCAAAGCTTTCGATCACTATAGATGGAGAAAACAAGATATTCCATGACAAAACCTATTTAAGCAATACATATCCACAAATCCAGCCTTACAGAAATTATTGGAAGGAAAACTCCAACCCAACAAAGATAACTATGCTCAAAAATACCATGGGCAATAGATAATCCCACTTTACCAAACACCAAAAGAAAAAAGGGGAGAAATTCACACATAATAACACCACCGCAACAAATCCAAAACAAACAAGACTCAACAATCAATGGTCATTAATATCCCTCAATGCCAATGGTCTTAACATGCCTATAAAAAGATACAGGCTAACAGAATGAATACAAAGACATAAAGATAATTTCTTTATAGTACCTTCTATAGGGATGTATTTGCATGTAGATATTGTATAAATTTTACTTGATCATGACATATCTTATTTTCCCCATCTATGAGTGGTTGAAAGTTTTGATGGGTATAGTAGGCTGGGTTGACATCTATGGTCTTGTAGAGTCTGCAGTCAATCACTCCAGGCTCTTCTGGCTTTTAGAGTTTCCAAGGGGAAGTCAGATGAAATTCTAATTGGTCTGCCTTTATATGTTACTTACTCTTTTTTCTTTGCAGGTTTTAATATTCTTTTTCAGTTGTGTACACTTAGTGTCTTGATTATTATGTGGCACAGGGACTTGCTTTTTTGATCCAATCTATTTGGTATTCTGTAAGCTTCTTGTACCTTTATAGGCATGTCCTTCTCTAGGTTAGGAATTTTTCTTCCTTGATTTTATTGAAAATGTTTATTTTTGAGCTGGAATTCTTCTCCTTCTTCTATTCCTATTATTCTGAGGTTTGGTCATTTCACAGTGTCCGGGATTTCCTGGATGTTTTGTGTTGGGAATTAGATTTAGATTTAGCATTTTCTTTGCCAATGTATCCATTCTTCTATTACATCTTTAATGCCTGAGATTCTCTGTTACATCTCTTGCATTCTGTTGGTAAAGCCTGCCTCTGTAGTTCCTGTTTGTATTCCTTAATTTTTCACTTCCATAATTCCCTCAGCTTGTTTTTTCTTTATTGCTTCTATTTCCATTTTCAGGTCTGAATAGTTTTGTTTGTTTCCTTCATCTGTTTGCTTGCTTGATTGATTGCTTGCTTTCTTGAAGGGGTTTATTCAGTTCCTCCAATTATTTGAGTTTTTCTGGATTTCCTTAAAGGATGTATTCATTTCCTCTTTAAGGATCTCTATCATCTTCATATAGTTGGTTTAAAGGTCTTTTCTTGTGCTTTAGCTATGTTGGGATATCAAGGCCTGCTGTGGTAGACTCTGGTGGAACCATACTGACCAGGCTATTATTGATTGTGATTTTATCTAGTGGAGTACTTGCTGGATCTGGAGGCTGGGGGAAGAGGAGGCCAGGAGTAATGGTCTGTGGGGTATGTAGGAGGCATGGAATGGACAGGGAGGTGGAGATTGCAGATGGTGTTCTTTTGCAGCCTAGTCTGTTCATTCAAACCCTGTTCATAATCCAGAAGTACCTAGTAGTTCTCCCTTCCAAGGACTTACATCAGGCACTGGAGGCACACAGAGATTTCTAGATCTTGTATACTAGGATAAAGGGGGCATGGATTCTGATTAGGCCAGTCCTGTCAGCATCACCCCACATACATAGGCACAACCAGAGGAAGATTAAAATGAAACCTACTCAAGTTTCTGACTGGTTTCAGGTGAATGAGACACCCTTCAATAGATCAGAGCAATACTCTTCAATTGTCTATTCTGATCTTTCCTAGTCTTACAGTATGGTATGATTTTTAGTGAACACATAATACTCCAGGCTAATTTGTTAAACATTCTTTGAAGCTATACATGAATATGTGACTAATATGCTCAGATCATGTATATAAATGTTAGATCGTACAATTAATGTCAAGAAGAAATTTATATTTCCTTCATCCTGCCTTTTTTGATGATGGTTAGAATATGAGTGTACTAGTAACTTTTCTATTGCTATGATGAAACATTATGATCATTTGATTTGGCTTACGATTCTGGAGGATTAAATTCTGTGGAGACAGAGCAAAGGCATGGTATCAAGAGCATCAGAGAGATCACATCTCAAATCCAAACATGAAGCAGAGATCCCATATGGAGAGGAGGGAAACTTTTGATACCTGAAAGCTTGCCCTCAGTGACATACCTCTTCCAACAAGGCCACACCTCCTAATCTTTCTCAAATGGTTCCAACAACTTGATACCAAGCATTCAAACATATGAACCTATGGGGGCAATTCTTATTCAAACCACCACATATGAGGAATCAGCAACAATGCCAACAGTCAGTCATCTTGTAACAGTGGTTACACCATACAAACAACTGGATAGATGGAGATGTTGTCTCTGATAATTGCTGATCTGCCCTCTTAGCCTTAAGAATACCTAAGTAGCACTGTCTTGGCTCCTTTGCTCATCCCTCCTCCCTCTCCAAAACCGGATTCCAGGAGTACGGTTCAGTGCTTAGATGTGGGTGCCTGTTTCTGCTTCAAACAGCTATTGGATGAAGGCTCTAGGAATGGTAACCAAGGTAGACATCAATCTCATTATAGGGGAAGGGCATCAATGGCATCTTCTCCACCACTGCTTGAATTCTTAGTTGCGGTCATGCCTGTGGATTCCCTAACATTTACCCTGTGCCAGACCTCTCCCCAAACCTGTACTGTCTCCCTCTATTAAGGCATCTCCTTTCTTGCCCTCCTCTAATCTTCCCCTGTCTCAGTCCTCTTGTTCTCCTCCTCCCCTTCTTCCCTTCCCACCTCCTTCCTCTCCCCAACCCCATGCTCCCACTTTGGTCAGGGTTTCTTGTCCTCCCCTTCTTTGTGGGACTATGCAATCTTCTCTTGGGGTCCTTCTTGTTTCCCATGCTCCCCACCACTACCCTCAATGCATCCCCCTTCCCCGGGGGATAGTGACGCCCTCCACAGGGGACCTTCAAAGTCTGTCACATCATTTGGGGGAGGTTGAGGGAATGGGAGTGATGTATATGTAAATAGGAGTTGTAATTAAAGAATTTAAATTAAAGAATCCCTCAAAAAAAAAGAATACCTATGTAGAACTTCCTGTCAAAAATAGAGAAAAATTTGGCCCGGCGTTGGTGGTGCACACCTTTAATCCCAGCACTCCAGAGGCAGAGGCAGGCAGATCTCTGTGAGTTCGAGGCCAACCTGGTCTCTAGAGCGAGTGCCAGGATAGACTCCAAAACTAGACAGAGAAACCCTGTCTCGAAAAAAAAAAAAAAAAAAAAAGAAAGAAAGAAAATTTTTCCTCATTTGACAATTATATTTTAGCTTAATCTGTAGCTTACTATGGAACCATTTTTTGTAGTTTTATAAATTAAGTTTGACATCGATTAGAAATATATAAGTAATAAAAACTCATTGGGTGATGAGTCAAATTAAGTTACATTCCCAAAGCATAAAAACTCTAGGAACAAAACAAGTTATTATTTAGGTGATACTGAACCATACAATGGGAAATGAGATATCATAAAAAAATATAGAATGATTCTCTATATCACAAGCATGTGTGTTTTTTTCTAACAAAGATTAAAGATACTGAAACACTAGAAACAGAAACATTTTGAAGATAACTTTTATAAGTGGCTTATTCAAAATAATGAGAAAGATACATATATGTATTCATAGAAAAAGCAGATAAAAGAGCTCTTATCTACAGCTAAGGATTGAGGAGCATGTATGTTCTAAGTCAAACATGTATGGAAGGTACTACTGGCTTTAAATAACAATTGGTTGTCCAGACTTCTATAGGGCTAAAGACACAAGTGGACTTCTATTGTATACAACACAACCATACTTGTGAAAATAGAGCACACAGTCTTATTTCAGTCTTTGGGCTTCAGTTGTTTGGAATCAATGAAAATGTCAGGCACACTTAATTAGAGGCAAATGTTTCGGTGAGACTGTCAAAAACTTTTAGCAATATGTTTTGGTGTTCAGGTAATTTTATAAAATATTTCTGTTTTAAAACTGTATTTTACACTTAGTAATGCCCATGTATGGAGGGGTTATGTTTTGGTGCCTGAGGAGGTCAGAGGAGGTATCGGGTGTGTTGAAACCATGTCAAGTCCTCTGGAATTAAAGTGCTTTTCATTGCTGAGTCATTTCCCCTATAAAATATCTTCTCTACAGTTCATTTCTGCTGAAGGTCCAGCTGATAAATCACTGTATCATAATTAACCTATTTTATCTGATAACCCTAGTCTGATGTACTTGTTGCCAATTAATATAAATTAAACTTCTCACTAAAGTTGAAGGAAAAATTATAGACAGAAATAAAAATACATCTTTGAATGAGAAAGCAATTACATTAGAAAATAAAACAGTCTTTTCCTTAAGGGGAAAATGTCTTTCTAAATTTCATTCTAAAATATTTTTCAATGCCTTTTTTTTCCTCAAAGGTAACTTTTGCTCTTTAAAAAAAAAAACCTTCCTATTTTCAATTCTAACTCTTACATTGTCACTAGTTCCTCTAATAAATGTGACTATCCAGGTCATTGGTTGTTTTTAGCCCTATGAATTTAGAATACATTTTGGTACATGTTACAAAGGGACCCACAAACAGTCCCTACCTCTGCCTCTAACCCTGTCCTTATGTGGAGCTGTCTGTCTGAGTTACTTGTCTTTTGTATTTTCTGAAACCCAGAGGCAAGAACACTCTTTCAAAACATTCAAAATAAGGAATCCCCATAGTTATTCCTTATTTTGAAGTGTGGGGAAAGAAGACCAAAGATAGTGAGTGAGCAAGTATTTAAAAAAAAATAAATCTTAAGAACTTGTTGGTTTAAATTCCTAACATAAACTTTATACATGTAAAATTCTTCATATTTTTACCCAGTCCGCTCCTGGTATTTTTAGCATACATATGATTTTTCCACCTATTACACTGAATACAGGTGTAAGTTGGAAGTTTAAACCCTCTGCTGACAAATTCTTGCTTAATCACTTGCTACAGGATGGCAGTTAAATTGTTAGCTGCCCTGCTCCCCAGAAAGGCCACAACAATAACTACAGATAGCTTACTTGATGCAAATAAAATACATGTACACATACCCTGGGAAGTAGGCAATCTCACTCTTCTCCTTTACTCCAAATACAAGCCCCCAGTTTCATCACCAGCTCTGTAGCAGACCACCTGCTGTGGACTCTCCACCTTCTTTGCCCCAGTTCCCAGGGGACTGTGCAGATTCTGGTGGCACAGCCTGCATTCCTCCTTCCTGTGGATCCTTTCCACCATCACCCCACTCTGCCTTCCAGCCCATTCCCATTCCCAGTCCACCTCCCAATACACAGAAATACATTCTACCCAGAACTTCAAAAACACTAGCCACTGTGACAAAATCTCATAAGCATTCCCTTCCAAGCAACCCATATCCACCACACTCTCTAAGAACAAAGGGGTAACAGAAACCAAGGAATGAAAAGCACATGCATCAAACAAAAGATTACATACTAGCACGTAGAATTACAATCTTCTCAAACCCAGGTACCTAGATGCCACAGTCAAGAACAGCCAGGGCAATATGTCCCAACTCTAGCCCATCAATCCTATTATACTAGACCCTGAGAATACAGACAATATAGCTGAAGCACTAGACAAGAACTTCAAAAATAGCCTTTATAATTATGTTAAAGCTCCTTAAGGAGGAAATAAATGAGTCTGTTAATGAAATCTGTGAAACAAGAGTAGAAACAGACATAGAAATTGAAATAGAATCAATAAAGAAAACCCAAACTGCAGTAAAACTGGGAATGAAAAAATTTAGGAACTTGAACAGAAAACCCAGAGGTAAGTTTCACAAAAGAATACAAAGATGAAAAAAAAAAGCTCTCAGGAATTGAAGACAAAACAGAAGAAATGAAAAGCTCAACCTAAGAAAATGTTAATTCTAAAAAGAAAAATAAAATCAGTCACAAAACATCCAAGAAATCAGGGATAGTATGAAAAGACCAAATCTGTGAATAATAGCAATAGAGGAAGAAGAAACATAGGTCAAAGGTGCAGAAAATATTTTCAACATAGTCACACAAGAAAATTTTCCCAAAAAGAAGAAATGTCTATCAAGGTATAAGGAACATACAGGACACCAAAGAGACTTTTCCAGAAAAGTAAGTCCCCTCAGCACATCACATAATGATCAAAAACCCTAACCTTGTAGCATCCCCCACAAAGGAAAACTTTAGCAAAAATAATAAAAATAAAGTAAAACAAAAATAAGAGTATTAATTTAAAACAAACAAAAAGTCCAAAAGCAAACAAACAAAAACATTTCACCCCTCCATCTTTTCTACCTTTCCTTTGCTTTTTCATTGCCTTAGTGCCATTGGGAGCTACAATATATCATGCAATATACCCTTTGGTCCAGACAGCTTTTCTTGCAAATGTTTGTTGTGTAATGTATTGTTGGTCAGGTTCAAGGCCTCTGGCTTCTGGTATACCACCACCAATACTGGACCCTCACTGAAACTCCAGATATCCTACTGTTGCCCTAAGTCATGTAACTATGGTTCTGTATGACTAGTCCCTTTATGTGTTCCAGCAGGTCATATATTGGGTAGATTTGGGGGAATGTCAACTCAAAGACCTGGATTTGTGTCTGAGTGGTAGCTGAATTGGTCAGTCTTGGCTCCTGGATCACCCACCTCAGGTAAGGGGCAAAGCCAACTCTCTCAAACCTGTGATGAGGTGTGGAGCCAGCTTTTCCAAGTGGCAGATCCAGCTCTTCTATGAGGGATGCAGCCAGCTCTCCAGTGCCAGGGTCATCAGAGTCCAATAACCCAAGGCCAGTACAGGGTGGAGACAGATGTCTGATAGAGAGGTGGCTTTCTTTCATGGCCATGGGCGGGGGAGGGGGTAAGGGGACTGCAGCTAAGAATGACTCTTGTACTTCAATACATGCTTCATTGTATGATTCAACATATGGTTTACATGGGTCACTGTAGTAACATGGGCAATTGACAACACATATACTAGATGAAGTAGGGCCACAGATCCAGACATGGTCTCTGGCCATGTCTTAGGCCCAGACATCCCCATGGCTTCAGGTAGCAGCATAGACCACCCCAATCTGTATGGTCCTGGTTGGCTGCATGACCCTTAGACCCTAACATGATCACAGGTGCCAGCCCAGAACTCAGGCATACTTGTTGCCTTTGGTAGTGACACAAACTGTGGACATCTATAAGGACCCTGGCTGCAGTAGGAACACAGTCTCTTTCTTCCTTCCTTCCTTCCTTTCTTTCTTCCTTCCTTCCTTCCTTGCTTGCTTGCTTGCTTGCTTTCAATTACTTTATCCTGTTTCTTTTCTCTCACAAGCCCATGTATATTTTTAAACACATTGTTAACGTTTAGAGGTTTTACATTTCCCTCTGAATCTGTCTTTGCTGTATATCTTTATCTTTTTCTGGCCACCAGCCTTTTATCTCCCAAACATTGCTAAAACTAGCACCATGGCTGTTTTAGCCACTGTCTTTCTAAGAAGGTGGGGGTACATTTACTGCCAGCACTGACAGCCATGCTCACTGCCTTGGTCTATGCTGCCATCAAGCAGCATGCTGCCTGCTTGGAGATGTGGTCACAGCCACTGCCAGATGCTCATACACACCATTCAGTTGTTAGCAGGGCCTCTTCAAATAGCCCTGCATTTTTTCCCCTTATGCTGAGTCAGGAAATCTCCCTTAAGGGAGCTGCTCAAATCTCTGCTTGTCTCTAGCAAAAAATAGATCACCCGAAAAAAGTGATGCTACCAAGAAGTCATGCTTGTATCTGTTCTTTCACTTCTAAAATCCCTTTTTACACTTTTGTGAAGTTTTTATGTGAAAGTTTGTAAAACCACATGGGCGCCACTTGTAACTCTTTCCACCAGCCGCCTCAGTTCTGCCACCATGTTAGGGTCCTCAAATGACACACACAGAGTCTTATATTATTTACAATGCTGCTGGACAATGACTAGGATTTCTTATTTGCTAGCTCTGTCTTAAGTATCAACCATAACCATTAATCTATATATTTTATAAAGACTTATTTTATCAAGGATTCCAGGGGCATGCATCCTCTCTTCCCGGGATCACATGGTGACTCTCCTCCTTACTACATTTCCTAGAATCTTCCTAGATTCCTAGCCCCACCTCTCTGGCTTCCCTATTGTAAAAAATTTTCAAGGCAAATCGACCCAACAAGGAAGCTGATATACCTATCCTAATACCTAAGAAAATAGACTTTCAAACCAAAATTATTTAAAAGAGACAGAGAAATACATAGCACACTTATTAAAAGCAAAAATCCACCAAGAAAAGTATCAGTTCTTAACATCTATGCCCCAAATTCAAGGGAACCCACACATAAAAGAAACATTACTAAAGCTTAAATCACACATTGAACCCCACACATTAAGAGTAAGAAACTTCAAAATCCCATTCTCACCAATGAACAAGCCATTCAGACAAAAACTAAACAGAAAAATAATGGAGCTAACAGATATTATGACTCAAATGGACCTAACAGATATCTACAAAACATTTCCAATAACAAAAGAATATACCTACTTCTCAGCACCTCAGGGAACCTTCTACAAAACTGACCACATACTCAGTGGTCACAAAACAAGTCTCAACAGACACAAGATAATCAAAATAAACCTCTTGTGTCCGATCAGACCCATAACAGGTTACAGCTGGATTTCAACAACAGAAAGCCTACAAACTCATGGAAACTGAACATTTCTCTACTGAATGACCACTGGTTCAAGGCAGAAATAAAGACAGAAATTAAATACTTCCTAGAATTCAATGAAAATTCCTCAACTTGTGGAACACAAGGGAAGTGGTTCTAAGAAGGAAGTTCACAGCACTAAATGCTTTCACAAAGAAACTGGAGAGAGCACTTTTGGATCTCCTGGCCTGGGGACTACAGGCAGTTCTACTTGCTCCTGGCAGACCAAGCAACCATGAGTCTGCTGATATTGCTGTGCTGGTCCTGATCCTACTCAGGGGAGAGGTAAGCATGGTCCTCTGTCTCAGGCCTAACTTCCACTTGTCCACTTTGGGATCTCCTAGCTTGGGGATTGCAGGCAGATCTACTCACCCCCCAGAGAACCAAGCAACCAAGAATCTGCTAACATCTCTGTGCTAGCCAACCCCCACTCAGGGGAAAAGTGAGTTTGTGCCCTGTCTCAGGTCTGACTTCCACTTACCCACTTAGTGATCTCCTAGCTTGGGAACTACAGGCAGGTGGACTCTACACACAGACCAAGAAATCCAGAGCCTGCTGACAACCCTGTGCTAGTACAGCACACATCCACCAGGAGAGGGAGTGTCTCAGACTCTACTGTACCCACAGTGACCCATCAGAGTATTGGACCTGCTTGCACGATACAGAAGAGAATATTAGATCCTTACCCACCGGGGTACATCCCACCTACATCCACAGGAAGAAGAGATGGAAAGATGACAATATAAGAACAGGGTGAACAAGAGAAAAACTAGTATGACACCAACAGAGTCTAGGGACTCCATACCAGCAAGACCTGAACATCCCAACACAGATGAAGCAGAAAAGAACAACCTTAAAAAGACCTTCATGAAGATAATAGAGACCCTAAAACAGGAAATGAGAAAAACCCTTTAAAGAAATGGAAGAAAAAACAAAAAAAATTCAAGAAATGGAAGAAAAGACAAACCAAAAATTGCAAGAAACAATTCAACCAGTGCAAGGTTTGAAAGCAGAAATAGAGACAATAGAAAACAAAGTCTGAGGGAATGCTGGAACTAGAAAATATGGGTAAATGATAAGGAACTACAGATGCAAGTATAACCAATAGAATACAAGAGATGGAAGAGAGAATCTGAGGCATTGAAGATACACTAGGAGAAATAAATTCATCGACCAAAGAATTAAGTCCAATAAATCCCAGCACAAAATATCCAGGAAATACGGGACACCATGAAAAGACCAAAACTAAGACTAATAGGTATAGAAGGTGAAGAAATAAAACTCAAAGGTGCATCAAACATATTCAACAAAATCATAGAAGAAAACTTTCCCAACCTAAAGAAGTACAAGAAGCTTACAGAACACCAAATAGAGTGGACCATGAAAAAGTCCCCTCACTACAAAATAATCAAAGCACCAAACATACAGAATAAAGAGAAAAGGGCAAGTAACATATGAAGACTATCCTATCACAATTACACCTGACTTCTCCATGGAAACTCTGAAAGCCAGAAGGTCCTGGATAGATATTCTACAAACACTAAAAGAGCATGGATGCCAGCCTGGACTACTATACCCAACAAAGTTTTCAATCACTATAGATGGAGAAAACAAGATATTCCTCAACAAAACCAGCATTAAACAATACATATCCACTAATCCACCAATGCAGAAATAACTGGAAGGAAAACTCCAACCTAAAGAAGTTAACTACATTCAAAAAACATAGGCAATAGACAATTCCACTCTACCATAAGCCTAAAGAAAAAGCAGGGTAAATCCGCACACACAATACCAACAACAACAACAAATCCAAAACAAACAAGAATTAACACCCAATGGTCCGTAATTTCCCTCAATATTAATGGTCTTAAATCACCTATAAAAAGACACAGGATAACAAAATGGATACAAAGACAGAATCCATCTTTCTGCTGAATACAGGAAACACACCACAACTTCAAAGATAGATGTTACCTCAGAGTAAAGGATTGGGATAAGACTTTTCCAATCAAATGGATGCATGAAAGAAACTGGTGTAGCTATGCTAATATCTAACAAATTAGACTTCAAACTAAAATCAATCAAAACAGATGAAGAAAGTCATTTCATATTCATCACAGGAAAAATTCATCAGGATGAAGTCTCAAACCCAAACATATACTTGGCAACGTAGCAAACCTCAACAGGTACAAAAAAATTGGAATAACCCCCTGTATCTTATCAGACCACCATACTTTAAAGTTAGAATTCAACAACAACACAAATTGCAGAAAACCTACAAACTCATGGAAATTAAAAAATGCACAATTGCACCATTCCTATAGAAATTTAAGTCTTCCTGGAATTCAAAGGAAATGAAGACACAAGACACCCAAACTTATGGGACACTCTGAAAGCAGTAATAAGAGGAAAGTTCATAACACTAAGTGCCCACATGAAGAAACTGGAGAATAGCCACACTAGAGAATTAACAGCACAACTGGAAGTTCTAGAAAAAAAAAAAAAGCAAACTCACCCCCAAGGAGGAGACACAAGGAAATGATCAATTGAGGGCTGAAATCAATGAAGTCAACAATACAAAGATTCAAAGTAACAAAGAATGTGTTCTTCAAGAAAATCAACAAGACAGACAAACTTATATCCAAACTAACCAAAATTCAGAGAGAGAACATGCAAATTAAGAAAATCAAAAATGAAAAGAGGTAAATGACAACTGACATTGTGGAAATCAAGAGAATCATCGGGTCATACTTTGAAGACCAGTACTCCACAAAATTTGAAAATATAAAGGAAATGGACTATTTTTTGGAGAGATGTCACTTCCCAAAATTAAAGCAAGAAAAGATAAGCAATTTAGACAAACCTATAACCCTAATGAAATAGAAGCAGTCACCAAAATTCTCCCAACCAAAAAAAAAAAAAAAAGAGCCCAGGGCCAGATGGTTTCGATGCAGAATTCTACCAGAAATCAAAAGAACTGCTAATACCAGTACTCCTCAAACTGTTCCACACAATAGAAGCAGAAGGGTCATTGCCAAACTCTTTTTATGAGGCTACAATTACCTTGGTAGCCAAGACACAACTAAGAAAGAGAACAGACCAATATCCCTCATGAACATTGATGCAAAATACACAAAAAATTCTGGCAAATCAAATCCAAGAACACATCAGAAAAATCATCCACCCTGATCAATAAAGGCTTCATCCCAGGGATTCAGGAATAGTTCCACATACAAAAGTCTATCAATGTAATCCACCATATAAACAAACTGCAAAAGAAAAACCACATAATCAACTCACTAGATGCTGAAAAAGCCTTTGACAAAATCCAACACCTCTTCATGATAAAGGTCCTGGAGAGATCAGGGATAACATGAACATATATGAACATAATAAAAGCAATATACAGTAGACCAACAGCCAACATCAAACTAAATGGAGAGAAACTCAACTTGATTTCTCTAAAATCAGGAACATGACAAGTCCACTCTCTCCATACCTCTTCAATATTGTACTTGAAGTTCAAGCTAGAGCAATAAGACAACAAAGATACAAATTGGAAAGGAAGAAGTCAAACTTTCCATAATTGCAGATGATATGATAGTCTACATAAGTGACCTGAAAAACTCTACCAGGGAACTCCTACAGCTGATAAACACCTTCAGCAAAGTGACAGGATCCAAGATTAGCTCAAAAAATCAGTAGCCCTACTATATACAGACAAGAAATGGGCTGAGAAAGAAATCAGAGAAACATCACCCTTTACAATATCCACAAACAACATAAAGTTTCTTGGGGTAATGATAACCAAACAAATGAAGACCTATATTGCAAGAACTTTGATTCTTTAAAGAAGATACCAGAAAAATGGAAAGACTTCCCATGCTCTTGGATAGGTAAAATCAACATAGTAAAAATGGCAATCTTGCCAAAAAGCAATCTATAGATGAATGCAATCCCCATCAATATATTGGCACAATTCTTCACAAACCTTAAAAGAATAATAATCAACTTTATACGTAAAAACAAAAGGCCAAGGATAGCCAAAACAACCCTGTACAATAAAGGAACTTCCATAGGCATCACCATCCCTGACTTCAAGCTTGATTATAGAACTATAGACCAGAAAACAGCTTGATATTTGCACAAAAATAGACAGGTAGACCAATGGAATCAAATTTAAAACACTGATCTTAACCCACCCACCTACAAACACCTGATTTTTTGACAAAGAAGCTAAATTTATACAAAGGAAAAAAGAAAGCATCTTCAACAAATGTTGCTGGCATAACTGGTTGCTGGCATGTAGAAGACTACAGATAGATCCATATCTATCACCATGCACAAAACTTAAGTCCAAATGTATCAAAGACCTCAACATATATCCAGCCACATTGAACCTCTTAGAAGAGAAAATGGGAAGTATCAATGAACACATTGGTACAGGAGCCTGAAATTTCTGGACATAATACCAGTAGCACAGACCCTGAGATCGACAATTAATAAACGGGACTTCTTAAAACTGAGAAAATTCTGTAGGGCAAAGGACACTGTCAACAAGACAAAACATCAGTCCACAGAATGGAAAAAGATAGTCACCAACCCCATATCTGACAGAGGATAGATTTCCAAAATATAAAAGAACTCAAGAAGCTAATCACCCAAACACCAAATAATCCAATTAAAAAGTGGGGTACAGAAATAAATACAGAATACTGAATAGAGGAGTCAAAAATGGCTGATAGACACTTAAGAAAGTGCTCAACACCCTTACCCATCAGGGAAATGCAAGTCAAAACAACTCTGAGATACCATCTTACTCCTGTCAGAATGGCTAAAATCAAAACCACCAATTATATTTTATGCTAGAGAAGATGTGGAGAAAGGGCAACACTCCTCCACTGCTTGTGTGAGTGAAAACTCATACAGCTACTTTGGAAATCAATATGGACTTACCTCATAAAAGTGGGAATCAGTCTACCACAAGATTCAGCAATTTCTGTTATTAGTAGGCATATACCCAAAAGATGCACATTCATACAAAGACATCGGTTCAACTATGTTCATAGCAGCATTATTAGTAATAGCCAGAACCTGAAAGGAACCTAGATGCCCCTCAACTGAAAAATAGAGAAAATGTGATATTTTACACAATGGAGTACTACTCAGCAGGGGCGGGGGGGGGAACAATGGAATCTTGAAATTCACAGGCAAATGGATGAAACTAGAAGAAGACATCCTGAGCAAGGTAACCCAGTCACAAAAAAGGAAACATGATATTTACTCACTCATATATGGATTTTAGACATAGAGCAAAGGATGGCCAGTCTACAATCCACACAGCCAGAAAAGCTAGGAAACAAGGAGGACACTAAAAGAGACATACATAGTTCCCCAGAGAAGGGGAAAAGGACAAGATCTCCTGAGCAAATTGGGAGCATGGGGGGCGGGAGATGGATTTAGGAGAAAGAGGAGGGAAGAGGAGGACATGAGGGAGCAGAGAGGTTGAGTTGGGGGAAGAATTAGAGGAGAGCAAGAAAAGAGATACCATAATAGAGGGAATCATTATAGGTTTAAAGAGAAATCTGTAACTAGGGAAATGTCCAGAGATCTACAAGGATGACACCAACTACCTGGATGTAAGTAAGTACATAGAAGAATGCAAATAGATCCATATCTATCACCCTGCACAAAACTCAACTTCTAGTGGATCCAAGACCTCAACATAAAAGCAGATATACTAAGCCTGAGAAAAAGAAAGTGGGAAATAGGCTTGAATCAATTGGCACAGGAGACAATTTCCTAAACAGAGCACCAATAGTGCAAGCATTAAGAACAACAATTAATAAATGGGACCTCATGCAACTGATAAATTTCTGTAAAGCAAAAGACAGCATCAATAGCACAAAACAGCAGCCTACAGAATGGGAAAAGATTTTCACCAACTTCACATCTGACAGAGGAATGATATCTAAAATATATATGGAACTCAATAAACTAGACAAACTAAATAATCCAATTAAAAATGGAGTATAACTCTTAACAAAGAATTCTCAGAAAGTAATCTCAAATGTCTGAGAAGCACCTAAAGAAATGTTCAATATCCTTATCCACCAGGGAAAAAAATCAAAACCATTTTGAGATTCCGTCTTATACCTGTCAGAATGTCTAAAATAAATGAAATCAAAAGTGACAGCTCATGCTGGTGAGGATGTGGAGCAAGGGGAACACCTCTCCATTGCTGGTGGGAATGCAAACTTGTAGAGTCACTATGGAAATCAGTATGGCAGTTTCTCAGAAAATTGGGAACCAATTTACCTCAAGAACAAGCTCTATCACTCCTGGGCATATAACTAACCATAGGACACTCAATCCTATCAGAAAAACATTTGCTCAACTATGTTCATAGCATCTTTATTCCTAATAGTCAGAAACTGGACCTAAATGTTCCTCAACAGAATGTATTAAAATATGTGGCACATTAACACAACAGAGTACTACTCAGCAGGTGAAAAATAATGACATCGTTAAATTTCAGGAAAATGGATGGAACTAGAAAAAATCATTCTGCCTGAGGAAACCCAAACCATGGACCTAGAGATACTAAGTAACATGGAGGATTTGGGGGATGTGTGCAAGGATCGCCCTATAAAAGGGAAATTGAATAAATTCCGTAGGTGGATTGCAGGTGGGTACAGGAGGCATCAAGTGATGGAGCAGAAAATATTGGGAGAAATGATTGGATTGGGGGAGCATTTCATGGCAGAATGAAACTCTACTGCAAATGAAACTCCATGGAGTCTATGAGAGCAACACTAGCAAAGACTCCTAATAATGGGGGACATGGAATTTGAACTGGCCATCTTCTATAACCAGACAAGGCCTCAAGTGGAGGAAATGGGAGAACAACCCAACCACAAAACCTCTACCTACAGTGTGTCGTGCCTACATAGTGTTCTGGAACCAAAGCCTAGCAGAATTGTCATCAGAGACCAGAGGGATTTTATCCAGAAACTGATGGGAGCAGATGTAGAGTCCCACTGCCAAAAATTAGGCAGAACTTGAGAAGTCATAAGGAGGATGGAAGGAAGGATCAGAGGAACAAGAGGGTTAAGGAACATCATCAAAACCTGGATCACAGAACCAACTAACCAGGACTCATGAGGGCTTGCAGAGATCAGGGAGCTTATAGGGGTCTAACCTAGGTCCTCTGCATATATGTCATGGTTGAGTAGCTTGGTGTTCTTGTGGGATTCATAATATTGGAAGTGGGATTTGTCTCTACTCTTTTGCCTACTTGCATGACCTTCTCCTACTGGGTTGCCTTGTCCAGCCTTGATGCGATGGTATGTGCTAGGTCTTATGGTTGCTTGTTATGTCACATTTGGTGCTGTTCCTGGGAGGCATGCTATTTTCTGAGAGGAAGAAGAAGTAGTTAGTTGGATATGGGGAAGAAGTGAGATGGGAGGAGAGACTGAGAGGAGGGGAGGGAAACGAAACTGTAATTGGGATAGAAGAACGAAAAGTGGAGAAATGTCATATTAATCATATTAATAATTTAACAGCATACCTGAAAGCTCCAAAGTAAAAAGAAATCATGCCCAAAAGGAGTAGATGGCAAATAAATAGTAAAACTTGAGGCTGAAATCAATAAATTAGAAATAAACAAACATCAACAAACAAGCAACAACAAAACAACCAAAGAGTTTACTCTTCAAGAAAATAATCATTGATAAACCCTTATCCAAATTAACTACAAGGCAGGGAGAGAATGTTAGATAGATATGAAACACAGGACATAACAACAGATACTGAGAAAATCCATAGAATTATAAAGATGTTCTTTAAAAAACGTGTACTCCATAATCAACCAATATATGATTTGAGTAAAGCTATTCAATGAAATAGAACCCATACCCAATGCAATTTGGGTGGCCAAGAACCTGAGACTGGACAGGCCAGGGACCAAGGGGAAAATGAAATACTGCCATTGTGTTCAATGCATGTAGTAACAACATGACTATTGTTGTCATTCTGCTATACTTATAGAACAGAGCCTCAATCAGCAATAATTAGAGAAGCTTCCTCCCATGGCAGATGGGAACAAATAAAGAGAACCACAACCAGACAACACAACCAGACAATGTAAAGAGAGTGAGAGACCTTGGAACACTCAGCTCTAAATGGGGTTTCTCCATTAGGAATGAGGGAACTTTGTGGGAAAAAGACAAATACTTATTAAAAAAAAAACACTGGCCATATACAGGAAAATTATAGTAATGTTAGCACAGAGGCACACATGAATAGAGCCTGAATGAATTAACAAAAATAAATAATAAAGAGTGAAGATTCAATTTTTAAAAATAATTTTACCAGTGTGAGTGTTTTCCCTGCTTATGTGTCTGTGTCACTTCATCCCTAATACATATGGATGCCAGAAAAAGGCATCATATCCCCTGTAACTGCAATTGTATATGATTTTGAGCCATTGTGTGGGTTCTAGGAATCAAACCTTGGGTCTTTGGAAGAGCAGCCAGGGCACCACATGCAGAAGATACCATGTCATCCAGCAAAATATGATAGCCATCAATAAACAAGTCTGTAGAAGGGGAGAGTGCAGATTAAGAGTATGGTGATATCTTGTTTGTGCAAATAAAGCCTGTCTGATGGTCAGAGAATGGAGTTTGCCACTAGCTAATCATAGAGACCTGTACAGACAGACAAGAAGTGAGATAGCCAGGCAGAAACAGGATATAAGCAGGGAGAAAAGGAACTCACTCTCTTACCTGCAGAGATGCTAAGGAGGTAAGGTGTAGTGGCGGCTTGCACCTTCTTCTTTCTGATCTCTCAGCATTTTCCTCTATATCTGACTCCAGGTTTTATTACTTAGACCAGTTAAGAGCTCCACTTACATAAGATCTCTGATGACAGACAGCAAGCTGAGGAAAAGAGGCATGTAATATTGAAGTGTTTTCCTGAGGACAGCATCTATAAAGACCAGTCAAACTCACTTACTATCTTCAATTCTACAGCCACAGGAAGCTACTCCAATGGGTTTGTACTTTTTAGGAACCAGAATGCCAAATTTTAGTGGACAGGGTGAAGCTTCCCTTCCATAAGTATTCAGAGGAAGCAGAAAGTTATGTAAAGAATTCCAACTAAGAAATGAGTTAATAAGAACATTAGAATGTTAAAGTCTGATTCAGATAGAAAACCAAACTTCAAAATCTGTGGTGATTTCTTCTTAACAGAGTAGAAATGTTCCATGACTGAGTCTATGAATTTTCTAACATTTATCATTTTAAGATTTTAAGTTGGCTTCCTTTGAGTTCCCTTTATAAATTAATAGTTTAAAACAAGTTTCTAGATATATGCTGCATATAAACAAGCACACAAAACATAGTCATGTGCTTCCTGTGTTTTAGAAAGTACTATTATAAATGCAAAATCACTCAGATACACTTTCAAATAACTCCTGTTAGAAATGTAAATATCTATAAGGAAATATGAGCAGATCCCAATAAATTATGTGCATATCTTAGGATTGTGGATACATTAAAGTGAATAGATAGATCTGGAATACATGTATACATAATATAGACTGCTTACTAAAAATGGAGTAATACACCACATTTCATGGAGACATTTATAGACTTGTTTAGAGCTGAAATGGTGCTGTGGGGAAAATAAAAGCCAAAAACTTTGAGAGATTACTAGCTAGAAAAAAAACTAAAACAGTACCAGGGAAATAAATCACTGCTTATAGAATTAGTGTGTTAAAGCGTTTTGTTCCAAAGGAACTATTCAAACCAGGTAAAGCAACAAAAGAAATGGCTGATGAATCAGAGGGTGAGAATGAGGTCAGCAACTGTTGTTGAGTTCTCCACTTACTTCCTTAAATTCAGTTTATGGTACATGTGATTACTGCCTTACAAGGAATTGCTGCTCAATAAGCAGAGTACAAAGGGGGAAAAAGCCTCCAAGTGCGACTAAGTTGTTCTCCTTTCCAACAGAAACATGAGCTCTGTTATTATTTCCCTTTCTTTGAACATCTCTACATTTCATGTGCTCCCTTCTTTCTCCTCCACCTCCTCTTCATCCTGTTTCACGTCCTCCTCCCTCTACTCATACTCCTCTTCCATCAGAACATTTGGTAAATGTGCACATTGTCCGACATTCCAAGATAATCATGGAACCTGGAAAAGTAAATTGCTAAGAAATCCGATTCTGCCAAACAGATGCGGACATAAGTCTGTGTCCCATCCCTTAATGTCCCTCTCAAATCATTTTCATATTTTCCACTTGATGATGCCCACAAAGGCAGGTGTTTGCTCATAAGGTTTTCTTTTTACGTGAACACTGAGAATTTGGGAGAAAACAATTCTTCATTCAAAACTCTAAGATTTCCTCAATGAAAGTTTTGCTTCTTGTGATTAAATCTGAAATAAAGTAGGAATGTCTACATCCCCAGATTCTGGGAGAAGGGTTGCAATTCTGAGGCAACCCAGTGCTACATAGTGAAAACGTAGAAGAAAAGCAGAACAGGAGGGATTTTAGAACTTGTAGCAATTCTATAGAATAGACATAAACATGGACATTGTGTGTCTAAAATGTAACATCCCAAGTAAAAGCATGATCTCTGCCTCCCTTGTTTAAAGTCCAGCAGGGCATGTGTGAGCTATGACTTGTATTAGCTATTTAGTGCCTCTGGCCAGTTGGAATTCACTGCGTTGATCTTATATAAAAGACGGTCACAGACTCTAACAGCTGTGGGTGTACTTCACCTAAACAACTATAGATGGTGCCAACGTGACATCTAAAACCCTCCAGAAATAACCTGAATGTCTAACAATTGTTTCTTCACTATCTGAAACACTCACTGCATAGTCAACCAAATTTATTTGCTCCTCTACTCTTAGGCTGCACTTACTCATTCTGTTAACATCTCATGAACTTCAAACTCTTCTGTGATAAGAACACAGAAAACACTTTTTTGTATACTTGGTAAATAATCCCAAAACCTATCAAACACCCACAAAGCAAGTAATCATGTCTTTAACAATTTATTATATATTTCATATAAACCAAAATAATAAAAAAGACACATATTACCATATTACCAATAAAGCAGCTTGCAAAATGCCAAGAGAGCTTTGGAGGTTACTTTTCTTGGTAAGAACAGTGATTTTACCCTTCTCTTCACACCTCCAAAGACACTGTATCAGAATTCACATTCTAGAGTCCAAAGACAATCCCCTGCTCTTCAAACCCTGCCCCTTCTTGTTTACGATTTTGGGAAACATCCTTTTAGTCTTCCTTCTATACAAATATCAAAGGTGAGGTTTCCTGACTTGAACAATTTTGTCAAGACTTGAGTGTTCCTCAAGTTAGTTTATTAAACTGTGAAAAGCAATCTCTTCACAACTGGCTATATAATTATTTTCTATAAAGTGCCTCAGTGGACAAATAAAGAACCTTGCTCTGTTGTTAACCTAGATAAAACTAATATAATGTGGGAATGAAAATGACCACAGAGCAGCAAAATATATATTAGGATCTTGCTTAACTGTGTTATTCTTTGTCAAGCACACAAAACTGTCCAGATCTTATTAAACTCTATTAAGTAATATGACAGGCGACACTTTTATCCATAATTAGAGTAAACATTTAAAAATATTAATACCATTCACAAAGGTTTGTGAAATTTTATCTTCTATGACAAGGTATCTCACAAAGAGAATGCACCCTTGTTTCTTATGATAATACAACTATAGAGGCTGCAATGTTACTTCTGTCTCTAGGGACAGTAGCTTAGAATTCATATCCCTCTTTAAAATTCCATAGCTTTCACTTCTGAGATCTACATATTACATTATTTCATTCATAATATCTTATTCCACCTCCCTTCACAAGTCATATACACATAAATGGTTCCTTTACATGATTTAAAATGAGGAAGAAAGGGGATCCACTTCCACCAGAGAATGAAGTAAAATTAAATTTAAAATGCCATCAATTATTAACACTAAAAGACAGAGCTTTGATGCAAGTTGTTCAAGGTGATTCTGTCATTTAAAGAGATGTGAAATTGTAATCCCAGCACCTCTCCAAAGGGCCTTGTTATTGTCCTCTGTATGAATATAGTGTCAAATCCAAAATGCACAGTCATGTTTAGAGAGCTTCCTCTGCATAACTTGCCAAAATAACTTGAAACACACTGTGTAAAGTGGTCTGCTTACGGACTTAATAAGTTATATTATTTCAAATTCCTGAAGAGTTTGCATTCTTGTCTTGGAGTCTTAAAACAAACAAACAAACAAAAAACTGTGTCACTTGGTGACCTTGGTTTCCACTCAAGTTATTATCAGAAAAAAGAGTTGTAGTAAAGTTATTTTTTAAGTTCTTAACAGCTTTTTGTTACATTAAAAGCAAAACAGGAGATGAAATGCATCAAGATTAAAGGCAATGACTGGCCATAATCTCTAGGAATCCAGAAAGACAACAAAGCTCTGCCATCCCGATTCAAGCTTTGTAATAAGTGAAATAAGTATAGCATAGCTCCATATTAGCAACAAGTTTCTCAGCCCACTGGGTTAGATTTGAAACTCTGTGTCTCTCTGTCTCTGTCTCTCTGTCTCTCTGTCTCTCTGTCTCTCTGTCTCTCTCTCTCTCTCTGTCTCTCTCTCTCTGTGTGTGCGTGTGTGTGTGTGTGTGTGTGTGTGTGTGTGTGTGTGTGTGTGTGTGTGTACAGGTACACTCTGGGAAGGAGGTGGGTATGCACATGCATGTGGTGGCTGATGGTCAACCTCAGTTGTCATTCCTCAGACGCTGTCATCCATGTTGTATGAGACAGTCCTTTTGTGGCTAAGCTGGTTGACCAACCAGCCCAGGGATACTCCTGTATCTACCATCCTAGCACCGGGATTACAAGCGCACACCTTTCCTGCTGTTTGGTTTTGTTTCTGTTTTCTGTTAGTCATAGGCATTTAACTCAGGTTCCCGGGTGTGAATAGCAAATACTTTACCTACTAGGCCATATCCCTCAACCCTGTTCTTATGTCTTTAGACGCGATTACTGGGAATCTGTATGTGGGTCACTTTTAAAATACTGTACAGTAGAAGTCTTCAACTAAAATACAAATTTATTTTTGGAATCTACTTTGTTCTATGTTGACTATGAATAGCTAGTATTTTTAATGGAAATATAATTGACAGGAGGGCAAGGGAAAACATTTTCTTCTGCATATGTTAACTGCTATGAACCATTGATCCACACAAAATTAGGAGAGTAAATTGCCATTGAGATAGCCACAGAGAGTATCTTGCCCCTTGGGTCCACAGAGTAACACTGTGAGTATTCTCTACCCATTTCCTATCTCTTCTTTTATAATTTAGGATTTCTTCTCTGAAAGATACATGTGTGTGTTTGTTTCATGAAAAGAGCTGGTCAGAAGTAATTGTGTGGATCATAATATGCTGGGAAACATGTTATTTCATCTCCAGTGATCTCAGTTCTATCCACTAAATTTCAGCAAATTGGGGATATTCAATGCTCAATACAGAGCAGTGAAGAATAGCATGATAGACTATCTAGAACTTCTTTTAGCAATGGAGAAATGAATAATCATAGCAACAGTGTTTCTCAGACTTAGAAAATTTAAAGTGTCATCTGGGAGACTTTAAAACATCTAGATTTCAAAACATCTAGATCAGAGTATGAAAGATTATAAATAATAATCTTTTATTAATAAATGAACTTTGCTAATCAGTGTAAGTTATTCATGAAATACAGAACAAGGTCCTGGAAAGAGTTCACTTCCAGGTGACAGTTCTGGTGGGAGCTCAGTCTCGGTAAGATAGCTAAGTTCAGGAGGAAATGGAAGTGTATGGCATGCTTCTATAAACACAGTAGCATATGCATTTTGGAACATAAATATGAATGCTTATTAAATAAATCTAGAAATTTGTGTCATTGATTCTTCATTATGTTCTCTTAGTTTCTATTTTATTGATTTCAGCCTTCAGTTTTATTATTTCCTGCCTTCTTGGGTATGCTTATTTTCTGCTCTAGAACTTTCAGGTATGTTGTTACATTACTAGTATAAGATCTCTACATTTTCTATGTAGGCACTTAATGCTAAGAACTTGCCTCTCAGAATCATTTTTATTTTGCCACATTAGTATAGGTAGGCAGTGTGTTCATTTTCACTGAATTCTAGGAACTCCTTGATGTCTTTATTTCCATCCTTAATTCTCAACCAGTGGAGAGTTGTTGAGTTTTCATCTGTTTGGAGGCTTTCTGTTGTTTCTATTGTTGATGATATCCAGATTTATTCTAATAGGATACAGGAAATTATTTCAAATTTTTCTATGTAATGAGACTTGCTTTCTGTCCAAGTATACAGTCAATATTGGAGAAGATTCTGTGAGTTGCTAAAAAAAAGCACACTCTTTTCTGTTTGGGTGAAATATTCTGTAAATATCACTTAGGTCACTTGCTTTAAAACATCTGTTAACTCCAGTATTTCTCTGTTTAATTTTTGTCTGGATGACCTGTCTAGTGGTGAGAGATTTTGAAGACTCCCAGTACCAGTGCATGAGAGTCAATAGGTGATTTAAGCTGTAGTCAGATTTCTTTTTGCGTATTCTGGTGCCATTGTTTTGGAGACATAGATGTTAAGAATCAAAATATCCTATTGATAAATTTTCCTTTGATTAATATGCAGTGTCACTCACTTTTGATCAGTTTTGGTTTGAAGTCTATTTTGTTAGATATCAAAATGGCTACACCAGTTTGCTTCTGAAATCCATTTGCTTGGAATGTCTTTTCCAACCTTTTACCTAGATTTAATGTCTATCTGGATGCTGAGGTGTGTTTCTTGGATACAGCAGAAAGATAGATTCTGTTTTTGTATCCATTCTGTTAATCTGAGTCTTTTTATTGGGTAATTGAGACCATTGATAATGGGAAATATAAGTGATCAATGATTGTTGATTCCTGTTATTTGTTACTGATTTTGGTCATGGTGGTGGTGGTGGTGGTGGTGTGGTGGTGGTGGTGGTGGTGTGTGTGTAATTCCTTTCTTTTCATTTTGCTGGTGTGAGATTGTTTATTCCCTGTGTTTTCATGGTTGTAATTAACCTTCTTAAGTTGGTATTCCCTTTCTAGCACTTTCTGTAAAGTTGGATTTATAGATAGGTTATTTCTACAATTGACTCTATCATCTATGGTGATTGAAAGTTTTGCTGGGTATAATAGTCTGGGCTGACATCTGTGGTCTCTTAGAGTCTGCAGCACATCTGTCCAAATCCTCTGACCTTTAGAGTCTCCATTGAGAAGTCTGGTGTAATTCTAATATGTCTGCCTTTATATGTTGCTTGGTCTTTTCTCCTAGCAGCTTTTAGTGTTCTTTATTCTGTTAATTATTTTGATTATTATGTGGTGAGGAACTTCTTTTCTGATCCAATCTATTTGGTGTTCTGTGTTGTCTTGTACCTTTACAGGCATCTCCTTTTTCAGGTTAGGAAAATTTTCTTATATAATTTTGTTGAAAATATTTTCTGAGCCTTTGAATTGGGGTTCTTCTTTTTCCTCTATACCTATTATTCTTAGGTTTGTTATTTTCATGGTATCCCAGATTCCCTGGATGTTTATGTCAGGAGTTTTTTCACATTTTATGTTTTCTTTGACAAATATACCTATTTCTTCTATTGTATCTTCAATGCCTGAAATTCTCTTCCATCTCTTGTATTCTTTTAGTGAAGCTTGCATCTGAAGTTCCTGTTTGAGTTCCTAAATTTTTAATTTGCAGGACTCCCTCAGTTTGTGTTTTTTTTTATTGATTCTATTTTCCATTTTTAAATCTTGGACAGTTTTATTTATTTTCTTTTTTGTTTCTAAAAATACTTTATTGATAATATATATTAATTTTATTAATATGAAATTTGTTTGAGACGTATTTAGTTTTTACTCATAGTTTTTTTTCAACTTTTTTTATTTGAATTAGAAACAGGATTGTTTTACATGACAATCCCAGTTGCCTTCTCCCTTGCATCCTCCCCTACTACCTCACCCCCAACTAAAACCCTATTTATCACATATCCTTTCTGCTCCCCAGGTAGGGTGAGGCCTTCCATAGGGTGTCATCAGAGTCTATTGTATCCTTTGGGATAGGGCCTAGGCCCACCCCCGTGTGTCTTGGCTCAGGGAGCATTCCTCTATGTGGAATGGGCTCCCAAAGTCCACACCTATGCTAGGGATAAGTACTGAACTTCTACAGGAGGTCCGGTTCCAGGATTTCCTCACAGAAACCCACGGTTCCTGGGGTCTGGATCAGTCCCATGCTGGTATTCCATCTATCAGTCTGGAGAGCAAGAGTTCCCCGATGTTCAGGTCAACTGCTTGTGTTTTGTTGAGTTTCTTTAAGGGATTTATTCATTTCCCCCAAATTTCTGTTTGTATTTTTCTGGATTCCTTTAAGGGGTTTACTCACTTTCTCTTTCAAGGATCTCCATCATCTTCACATAGTTAGTTTTAAGATCTTTTTCTTCTGCTTCAGCTATGTTGGATTATTCAGGGCCTACTTTGGTAGGATAGCTGGGCTCCAATGAATACAAATTGCCCTAGCTGTTATTGTGTTTTTATGCTGGCATCTAGGCATCTGGGTTTTGGTGATAATAGGTCTAGGTTCCTTTTCTTGGTTTGTCTTTACTGGGTGGGTGTTTTGTTCTTTAGTTTCTGTTTTCTCTCTTGATTTTTGAGAGTGTGATTGCTGTGTGTTGCCTGTTTTCATTGCCTGTTCAGCTGGTGCGTTCACAGAGAATGCCTGCTAGTATTGAAGGCTGAGCTACTGGGATGAGCTGGGGGAAGGAATGTTGAAGGAGAAGTCTTTGGAAAAGGCAGACTCAGCAGGTTTCCTGTTACAGAGCAGGGAATGAGACTGGGGTGGGGGTGGGGGCGGTGGGGGGGTGGATCTCAGGAGCAGTAGGAGAGGTATGGGTCAGCTTTCAGCCTACCTGCTGCCCTGGGAGGAGTGTCCCTTAGGTCATCAGTGGGTAATTTGCTGGGACAAGCAACAAGTTAGGGGAAGAGGCTTATAAGGGGAAGATCTGTGGGATCCGCAGGAGGTTGAGTATGGGGAGTGGGTCTTTATGATTCATTGGGAATGCAGTTGGAGAGGAAAGGTAGAACACAGCAGTTTTCTGCTACAGAGCTGGAGATGAGACTGGAGAATTGGATCTCTCGAGCAGTGAGAGAGTGTGGGTCCACCTTCAGCCTATTTGGTGCCTTAAGAAGGCCGATTAAAAGCAATGAGTTGGGGTAGAGTGGTTGGAAGGAAGAAGATCTCTGGGATCCACTAGAGATGGGAGCATGGGGGCAGGAAAAACTGCCTCTGGTGTCTGTTCCCTGAGCTGGGGAGGAGACTGGGTGATTGGATCTGGGGAAACTGGTAGAAGACAATAATTCTAATCATAACATACTCTAGTTTTACAGATATTTTTTTCTTTTATACTTAATAAATTCTAACTTAATCAAGATTCCTTTGGATATGCCATTATCATAATAATTATTTCACAAAGATACATGAGTTTTTGTTCTTTTAAAGTCCGTTTGAAGATATTTATGATCTGAAAATTCAATTTTTCTTTATGGAAAACAACTTAAGAATCCTCTGTCTTCCAGGTTTTTGAAATGTACAGTACATTACTGTTACATAGCTGTAGTAACCATAATAAACTACATAATTTTAGTGCACTAGATAAAAAAGCATATAAGGAGACAGTATATCCTATATGTAAGCAAAAAATATTACAGTATAATGTTGAGGCCAGTAGTGATGCACACTGCCTACATGATGTAATGTGTTTTACTGGGTAATTTCTTTTCTGGATAATTGATGAACATTGATTCATTTGTCCCTTAGAACAAATCTAGCCATAACTCTATCAAAAAAGTAGCTAGCCACATAATTCGTTATATGTGAAAACTTGATGGAATAAATTTATCTTGCAACAATTTTGGTTATCTTGTATCTTATTAATGATCCCATGTTCTACCTAGTGTCCTGCCCATTGTGGTAATAAAATACAATAAAATTCATTGAATCTATTATTAGATAAAAGACATCTAGACTGACAGAGCACTCTTTAATGGAGTAGGAATTAGAAAATTGAATTGAAATTTTAGACAAGATCAGGCATGTTCAGAGTAGTAGAGATATAGACTGAATCAATTCTTTAATAAATCAAAAAAAGCAAGCTTGTTTAGGCAAAAGGGGTAAAGTAAGCTGAGTAGGACCATATTAACTTTTCTGATTGCTTACAACCTTCCATTTACTAGAAAATCAATTGCTCAATTTACTTTTGGAAGCTGAGCCAGTTTTAACATGCCATGTAATTTTTAAAATTGCCATAAAAATATTATACAACACTATGTGATAATTCAATACATGCATATATTGGGTAATGAAACCTAGGCAAAAACTTCAGTGAGACATGGTATGACATATCTATAATTCCAAGGCTTGGGGGACTGAGGTGTCAGAATTATAGGTTCTTAATGTGTGTCATGTTCTACATAATATACTTACATAGTATATCTACATAGTATATCTATAGCATACTTAGTTTATGAAACAAGGAGATTGACAGTTCATAGCCAGCTTAGGCTATATAAAAAGACTGCCCAAAAGAAACAAAGAAGAGTAAACATATTGTTGACTATAATATTAAAGGCAAATTAATAGTCTGACACAAATTCTCTAGAAAACATACTCAGAGAACTAAGCACAATTCGACAGAGGGCACATTTCTTATATGGTAGGCCTCAGTCATTCCTTAAGAACACTCTTTAGCTAAAGGGGTGCTACAGAGATTCCTTGAGTTAACAGAAGAGTCTGAACTTGTACATTGACCAGGGCTTAGATGTAGAATGCCATGGTATGGGATTATAACCAGGGAAGTTCCCTTGGTTGGGGGCAATTGTAAGGGACATTCATGTATAAGCTTCTCAATGAACATTTGGGAAACCAACACTTCATTGCAGTAGATAGGCTGTGAGTAGTAAACTATACTATCCATTTGTCCTGTGTGCATCTACTTGCTTCATGAGTAAGTTTCCTCCAAATACAACTCCTCTGGGATTAGATTTGTCTCATTATCTAAAAAAAAGTACAAAAAAATGATAGTGGAACAAATTGCAGTCTCTACAACTTCAGCTACTTTAGGGTTAGTTAGGAATCACCATTTCCCTCCTGCACTATCCATTCTATGTGACCATCATGTATTTCTGCTGATACAAGTAGATGATCTGGCAGAATGCACAAGACTTTTTAATCCCTGAGAGATCTGAATTACTGGAGATCATATTTTCAGGATTGTGTCTACTTACTGGTTAAAATTGGCAAGGGACTAAAAACAGACATCTCCTCAAATCAGCTAGTTTCTAGTCCTTTCTTAACTAGCCACATTGTGTAAAGAGAGTCCTACAAACCTGACTACCAAGCAGGTTTGGCACACCTCTCTAGTGAGAGAAGAAAATTAACATGACTGGGAACAAAGATAACTAACGGGTTAAGTATATAATGTTTTCCCTGGCAAAAGCAATTCCCTCCAACACCCAAAACCTTTCATGCTGGTGTCTACAACCCACTGCCCACTGACCTCATATGGTTACATGTAGCTGAATATGCAGATTAATAAACTTACTTAAAACATTTCAAGATGCTTTGGGTGACTTATTTTGATAATTCCATCATGCAATTATTAAATATAAAATTCTAGATGCTATGGAAGCCAGAGAATTGAGACCTGTTCAAAGAATGTCTAACAGTATTTGCCTCCTAGGAGTTCTCAGATTTGCTGAGAGGGATCAAGAATTATAGGACAGGGAAGGCAGTGGATGGAAAGGGAAAAGATCAAACAACCATGGCTGCAGGTATTTCTGAGAGGAGAACAGGGCTTTAAACAAAGGAGGAACAGTGGAGCATGTGCGTGGGGATTATGTCATTTTATGACTGAAGAGCACTATGGAGGAACAGTGAGTGGGTTCACCTGCAAGGATGAGCACAGAACTAAGAAGGATGGAGCCCTAAAAGTGGGTAACCTCTCGTAGGTGACTTACTGGAATTCTGTATGACTTTTTGTGTAATGGAGTTCTTACTTGGTCTAAATAATAAAAGTCCAGAGTCAGATATAAAGTAAAATGCTGAGAGATCAGAAAGAAGGAACAAGCCACCACCACACCTTAGCATCTCAGCAAACAAGAGAGGGAGTTCCTGTTTCTCCCTGCTTATATCCTGATTCTGCCCAGCTACCTTACTTCCTGTCTGTCTGTCTGTACAGACCTCCAGACGTCTATGGTTAGCTAGTGTCAAGTTCAATTCTCTGACCTTCAGACAGGCCTCATTTGTATAAGCCAAGTATCACATTTTTGTATCTTGACAGTTGCCTGTATTCTAAATAAAGACATACCACCATTCATAATTGTATTCGGGAAGAAAGTTCCCAAAAGAAAGAAGTGGCCTCTAGTACAAAATAATTCTAAAATTCAAAGAATAAGAAGGCACTTAATAATGTTTAATTTTCTTCTCTAATATCCATAAGTAATAAACTGTATCTTTTTCTCGTAAGAGAGCTAAATGTAAGTTGTTAGCTTCCAGGGGTGGGAGAGAATTAAACATAGTAAAATAAGTTGCTCATGTGGTTTAAGTAAGTCCATGACAAGATGTTAATATCAAAGAGTTTACAAACATTCAGATATTTGTTTTCCATGATTTGTGCATACTGTGTACCTATTTAGAGCTACATCATAAGATAGTGAATAACACCTTCTCTGCTGAGGACTAAGCTCCAAAAATGGTTGAATTTTACAGTCATTTTCTGAACTACTGTTGAGAAAAAATTCAATTATATTTTAACACTTGTAGTAGATATAGAAAACATTAATTTGCAGAATTACTGAGTTTAGGGTTTACTTGATTTAAGGGAAAGCAGGGGGCATTAGTATGCAGCATGATACAAAGGAGATTTTATGTATAAGTCTTAAAATGTGAACCCAAATCCCCATCTGCCACCATATTAAACAAATGTTTATTAAGAGGTTACTATGAGCTATGTACCATAGGGTATTGCTTTAAAAAGCCAATTCTGTTGTTTTTCTTGTCTCATACTGAACTGTGCATTTAGTTTTTCAGTCAAGTATTATTAGCTGCATTGCTGCATGTTAGCTCAATTTGTGTTGTACATGCTTCACCCTACATGAGCCCAGAAAACACAACTCTAAATACATTTTACATACATATCAATTAACAAATTATGGGCTTAATTTAAAACTCCAGTTAGTTTATAATGAGGACATAGATGTTAAAGGATTATTTAACTAGCAGAAACTGTTGTACAGGTTACTAGTTATAAAGTTGATGTTGGTTCTGCATAAAATCATCAAGCATATTCTTACTCATTCAGGATTCACATGTAAACATCTGTCATTTATTTCATCTTCATTCCCTAAGGCTGCTATTAAAGTGAAAGCAATCTCTTTTCTCTTATTGACTTATGTTTACTGAACTTTAGTCTTTCTTTTCCTGTTCCTTTATGATTTAGTGATTTACATCAACTCTGTACTAAGTATTATACTGGCTCCCTGGTTACCTTGCGCATATTCACAGAGTAATTATGGGACCAGACGAAGTGCAGCCAATGTACTCAGAACACACACTACCTACATGGGTCTCTAGCCTCTTCCAGATATCATTATTTACATATTAAAATTGTAATACTAGGATTTATATCCATAGAATGACTTTTATACTATAAGAAATGATTACATTTATAGGTTTTGCAAGTAATATTCCCTAAATAGATCAGAAATAAATACAAATGAGAAGCTACAGAAGCAAGGTTTGCATTTATGCCAGTGATGTTCAAAACAGGATGCTAAACTTCTCATCTTTAGTATATTTTAGTTCCACTATCCCTCAACCAGCATTAAAGAAATGATTGTAGGGCCTGTGAGTGTTCTATGCTACTACATGAAGAGACAACTCTCTGGTCAGAAAAACAGGATGTAGTTTACTCTGCACTCTGCAGAGAAGTGTGGATGTGTTTTTCCATGTGTGGCTAACATCCAGGAGTAACATCCAAGCTTGGAGAACTCAAATCAAAGGCATTACCCATCAGGAAAGCCAACCTAATGGCTAGCAATTTTAGCCATAAATAATCTGGGTGCTGGAGAGATGGCTCAGAGGTTAAAAGCACCGGATGCTCTTTCAGATGTTCTGAATTCAATTCCCAGCAACCACATGGTGGCTCACAACCATTTATAATGAGATCTGATGGCATACATGCAAGTAGAACACTGTATACATAATGAATGGATAAATCTTTTTTTTTTTTTTTTTTTTTTTTTTTTTTTTTTTTTTTTTTTTTGGTTTTTCAAGACAGGATTTCTCTGTGTAGCTTTGAAGCCTATCCTGGCACTTACTCTGGAGACCAAGCTAGCCTTGAACTCACAGAGATCCGCCTGCCTCTGCTTCCAGAGTGCTAGGATTAAAGGCATGAGCCACCAAGGCCCGGCGAATGGATAAATCTTTTTAAAAAGAAAAAGATAAGTAATCTAGACCACATTACTGAATGAAACGTTAAGTGATTTAGTTAAGAAAGTAACGCATCCCAGTTTTCATGTTTCAGTGTCGTGGTGCAGCTTGCCACATTTCATGCGTGGTCACTCAGCAAAGATGCCTGAGGAAGCCCAGATCCAAGACCAACCAATGAAGGAGGAAGAGGTCGAGACCTTTGCCTTTCAGGCAGAAATCGCCCAGTTGACGTCTTTGATCAGCAACACCTTTTACTCCAATGAAGAGATCTTTCTGAGGGAGCTCATTTCAAATTCATCAGATGCTCTGGATAAGATCAGATACCAGAGACTAGAGACCCTAGTAAGCTAGACTCTGGGAAGGAGCCGCACATTAATCTGATTCCCAACAAACAAGATCGAACCCTTACTATTGTGGATACTGGGATTGGAATGACCAAGGCCGCCTTGATCAGTAACCTTGGTTCTATTGCCAAGGTCTGGCACCAAAGCCTTCATGGAGGCTTTACAGGCTGGTGTATATATCTCTAAGATTGACCAGTTTGGGGTTGGTTTTTAATCTGAGTATTTGGTTGCCGAGAAAGTGACTGTGACCACCAAACATAATGATGATGAACAGTATGCCTGGTAGTCCTCAGCCAGGGGCTCCTTCACAGTGAAGACTGACACAGGTGAACCAATGGGTTGTAGAGCAAAGGTTATCTTACACCTGAAAGAAGACCAAACCAAGTATTTGGAGGAAAGGAGAATAAAGGAGATTGTGTAGAAACATTCTCAGTTTATCGGCTATCCCATTACTCTCTTCATGGAGAAGGAACACGATAAGAAAGTCAGTGATGATGAAGCTGAAGAAAAAGAAGATAAAGAGGAAAAGAAAAAAAAGCAATAAAAGCAATAAAATGAGTCCGACGACAAGCCAGAAATAAATAGAAAATGTCAGTTCTGATGATGATGAAGAAGAAAGAAGAAGGAGGAGGAGGAGGAGGAGGAAGAAGAAGAAAGAAGAAGAAGAAGAAGAAGAAGAAGAAGAAGAAGAAGAAGAAGAAGAAGAAGAAGAAGAAGAAGAAGAAGAAGAAAAGAAGGATGGCAACAACAAGAAGAAGAAAAAGATAAAGGAAAAGTACTTTGACCTCTTAAGAAGAACTCAACGAAACAAAGCCTATTTGTACCAGAAATCCTGATGACATTACTAATGAAGAATATGGAGAGTTCTACAAGAGCTTAACCAACGATTGGGAAGAACATTTGGCAGTAAAGCAATTTTCTGTTGAAGGACAATTGGAATTCCAGGACTTTCTCTTTGTCCTAAGGTGTGCTCCTTTTGATCTGTTTAAAAGCAGAAAGAACAAAAAAAAAAAAACAACATCAAGTTGTATGTGTGCAGAGTTTTCATCATGAATAACTGTGAGGAGTTAATCCCTGCATACCTAAATTTCATTAGAGGAGTGGTGTATTCTGAAGATCTTCCTCTAAATATTTCCTGTGAAATGTTGCAGCAAAGCAAAATTTTGAAAGTTATAAGAAAAGAATTTGGTCAAGAAATGCTTACAACTATTTACTGAACTGGCAGAAGACAAAGACAACTACAAAAAGTTTTATGAGCAGTTCTCAAAAAATATAAAGTTTGGAATTCATGAAGACTCTCAAAATCAGAAGCTTTCAGAGCTGTTGCAATACTACACATCTGCTTCTGGAGGTTAGATGGTTTCTCTCAAGGACTATTGCACCAGAATGAAGGAAAATCAAAAGCACATCTACTTCATCACAGGTGAGACCAAGGACCACGTTGTTAACTCAGCCTTTGTGGAACATCTCTGAAAGCACGGATTAGAAGTAATCTATATGATTGAGCCCATTGATGAGTTTGTGTGCAACAGCTGAAGGAGTTTGAGGGCAAGACCTTGGTGTCTGTTACCAAAGAAGGACTGGAACTTCTTGAAGATGAAGAGGAGAAAAAGAAACAGGAAGTTTAAAAGACCAAAATTGAAAACCTCTGCAAAATTATGAAAGATATTTTGGAGAAAAAAATTGAGAAGGTGGTTGTATCAACCGATTGGTGATGTCCCTTGCTATATTGTCACAAGCACATACGGTGGACAGCAAAAATGGAGAGAATCGTGAAAGCTCAAGCTTTCAGAGACAACTCAACAATGGGTTACATGGCATGAAAGAAGCACCTGGAGATAAATCCTGACCACTCCATTATTGAAACCCTACAACAAAAGGTAGATGCTGACAAGAATGACAAGTCTGTGAAGGATCTGGTGATCTTGCTGTATGAAACTGCACTCCTGTCTTCTGGTTTCAGTCTGGAAGATTCCCAGACACATGCTAACAAGATCTACAGGATGATCAAGCTTTGTCTATGGATTGATAAAGATGATCCTACTGTGGATGATACCAGTGCTGCTATAACTGAAGAAATGCCACCCCTGGAAGGAGATGATGACACATCACACATGGAAGATGTAGACTAAGCTTCACCAGAGCTATATGTTTGAAGCTTACTTTCATTCCTTCTGATAATATATTTTCAAGGATTTTTGTTTATTTTTGTTAACATTTAAAACATCTGTGTGGCATGAAAACTAGGGGGAAGATAAAATTTCTTTCTACCTGTGATACTCTAGGTTTGACTCAACAGACTGGTAGAACATTTGTTTTAAGACGTAATGTAACCCATTAACTTTGTGGTCTGCAGTGTTTAGCTGTTGATCTGGATTCCTTAGTAGATCAAATAATTTGTCACTTGGAAATGTTTTAAGATAGCTTCATGTTTAAAACGAAAAAATTAAGATGGCCTAAGTTTCATCTTAAAAGTTTTCATCCCCTGTAGTTAATTCTGCATGTACTAGTCTTAGAAGTAAATACATAAGCTAAAACAACTAAGGAATACCCCCTGAGGCTTGTTTTCAAAGTACTGAAAACAAAACTGAGCTTCCCTAGGCCTTGTAACTCAGCAAGGATTGTGAATGGAAATACAGTGCCCAATCACATTCTGCTTTTAAAGGTAAATACAGATGAGATAAAAAGGTTAAAAAAAAGAATGATAAACACATTCTTATAAGGGTGTTATTATATGCTACCAAAATATACAAATATATTTACTTGGCACTAAGAATATTTTTAGAAACACAAAAAAAGTATAATTTAGATTCTGATTGTTTACCAAGAACTTGGTAATTGGATTCAAAGGATAAATACACAGGTCATGGTCTCATTTGTTTTTGAAGATTAAGGAGAACCTTCCACATTACCTGGATACAGTAACCAGGACAAGGACCAGCTTTATGGATGTCGGGGCTTATTGCTCTAATTTTCCCTCCTCGAAACACTCAAGAAGTTTTGTTTTAACAAGGGCCCCTGTGACTAGTCCTGACACAAAGATTAGCTGATTTATGTCAAGGCTTCTTTAACTCTTTCCACTCATGATCCCTTAACACCTTTAACAAGTGACCTTTTGATCATGTTGAAAAAAATCAGATGTATTTGTTTAATCAATTTGTTCCAATTATTTTTGATCTGAGGTTGGGGTGCATACCAGTAAACCATTTGACTGAGGCAGGAAGATTGACAGTTCCAGTCAACATGGGTTACAGAATGAGTTTCAGATTAACTCAGGCTTCATGAGACACTTTCCAAACATGGCATGCATGTCATATCGGAACCCCAGTGGGTAACTAAGTGTATGAGTTGGCCCATGAGATGAAGAGCCCTCCCTTGCTGAGGCTTATGGACTTGCTGCCAGGGAACTGAGCTTCAATTCCTCAACAGGAATCATTTCACATTATTTATAAAACACCATCTCCAATAGAATTAATATATACCATATATACCATGCCACCTATACCTGCCTTTATCATTTTATTGCATTATGATATACATATAGAAAAACATCATATGCATCATTATCTTGTACGTTCCAAGGTATCAAATGTGATAATTATGTATATGTTCACTCAGAATAGATGTCTAAGTTACTCTATAAGAAGAAAGTAGACAGTGAAGCTTTTCCCAAGCGTGTATGCACAATATTTAAAGTCCCCTAAGTTAAATGTGTTATTTACACAGGATAGGAAATATTTGGTGCTGTTTTAGTAAATGATGGCAGTATGATAGCATAGAGATCATCACAACAAGATTTCCTGAGCCTGTCTTTTGGTGCCAATGGTCTGTAGTGACAACTCAACTGTCTCCATGTGTAAGTGGCTCCACTGCTCACAATGAAGCACTGTTTCTTTGTCCTAACATTACACACCCAACCAATGTTGTGTGTATTCAGAATGAACATTGATGGTAAAGTCTAGCCTTCAGAAAAAGTTTATTCCCCACTTTGTTCTGGAGCTTTCTATCTGTAGACAGATGGACAAACAAGAAACAAAATCCAAGAGTACTTAAAGTGGTTTTGTATCTATAACAGGTGCTGCAGCATGGTCTTTGTACATAAATACATATAATAAAAAGAACATTCCAATTCTTCCTTTAAGAACATAATGTATATTTATCCACTGGTATAGATAACATATTTGAAGACACAAAAGGACACAAGAGCTTAAGTAGTACTAGCTCTGAAGCAGCCTCAGATGTTTAGCTATTTCTGAGTTGACAGTGCCACCATGTGGTGCCTGATTCTAAAAGGAATTTCATTATTTTCACAGTAAATGAAATATTCCACTTGAAAAAGAAAACAAAACAATTATATTATAAAAATTTGTGCAAGTGTTAGTAGAAATTCTAAAAAAGTATAATATTTGTTAAATTGTTTCTACATTATTCCTTTTTAGTATATAACTATCTTTATGCAAAGGCATTGTTTAATTACTGTGGTTTGACTATGAGACGCAAAACAAGTAATAGAAGTTTTCAAATTTGTTCAACTTTCAAAAAGTTCTTACATTTCCATATAAACATTTCATAACACCTGTTGATTTATAGCAAAAAACTGAATGAAATTTTAGAGTTGTTTTTATAATTTAATTATTTTTTTACGTTTCATTTTACATTGCAACCTGTTTTCTCTCGCACCCCTCCTCCCATGTCCCCTTGACTCACCCCCAGGCCACCCCTCATCCATTCCTCCTCATGAGTAAGAGCTCCCATGAGGAGTCAACAAAGTCTGGCACAATAGGTTGGGGCAGGTCCAAGCCCCTCTCCCATGCATTAAGGCTGAGCATGGCAACCCAACATAGGGAATGGCTCCATAAGCTAGCTAATGTACCAGTTTTGTATCATGGTCCTACTGCCAGGGACCCCTCAGATAGTCCAAGCTTCACTAGTGTCTCCCACATTTGCAAGGCCTAGTTCAGACGTATGGAGTCTCCAGAGCTGTCAGCCTGGAGTTCATGAGTTTCCACAAACTTGGTCCAGCTGTCTCTCTGGGTTTCTCCATCATGATCTTGACCTCCCTTGCTCATATATTCCCACCTCCCTCTCTTTGACTGGATTCCCAGAGCTTGGCCTGATTCTTGGTTGTGGATCTCTGCATCTGGTTCCATCAATAAATGAATGAGGACTCTATGATGACAGTTGGGGCATTCACCAATCTGATTATAGGGGTAGACCAGTTCAGGCATCCTCTCCACTATTGCTAGGTGTCTTAGCTGGGGTCAACCTTGTGGATTCTCGGGAATTTCTTTAGAACCAAGTTTTTCTCCCTAACCCCATAGTGGCTCTCTCTATTAAAGTGTCTCGCTGCTCTTCGACTCCATTCCACCCTCAACCATTCCATTCCCTCATATTCTCATCTCCTTCCCCTTTACTGCCCTCTTCACCCCCAGTTTACACAGGAGATCTCATCTAATTTTCCTTCCCAGGGTGATCCATGTGTCCCTCCTAATGTCCTCCTCATTATTTAGCTTCTCTGGAGCTATGAATTATAGCATGGTTATCCTTTGTTTTACATTTAATATCCAATTATGAGTGAATACATACCATGTTTGTCTTTCTGAGTCAAGGTTACCTCACTCAGGATGGTTTTCTCTAGTTCCATCCATTTGTCTACAAATTTCATGATGTCATTTTTTCTTACAGCTGAGTTATGTACATGTACCACATTTTCTTTATCCATTATTTGGTTGAGGGGCATCTAGGTTGTTTCCTGGTTCTGGGTATTATGAATAATGCTGCTATGAACATTGTTCACCAAGTGTCCTTGTGGTATGATTGAGCATCCTTTGGGTACATGCCCAAGAGTGGTATTACTGAGTCTTGAGGTAGATTGATTCCTAAATTTCTGAGAAAACGCCATACCAATTTCCAAACTGGCTGTACAAGTTTGCACTCCCAGCAGCAATGGCAGTGTTCCTCTAACTCCACATCCTCTCCAACATAAGCTGTACTCAGTATTTTTGATCTTAGCCATTCTGACAGGTATAAGATGTTATCTTAGAGTTATTTTGATTTTCATTTCCCTGGAGATTAAGGATGTGGAGCAATTCCTTAAATGTCCTTTAGCCATTTGAGATCTTCTGGTGAGAATTCTGTTTAGCTCTGTACGCCGTTTTTCAACTGGATTATTTTGTGTACTGTTGTGTAGTTTCTTGACTTCTTTATATATTTTGGAGATCATCCCTCTGTAAAATGTGGGGTTGGTGAAGATCTTTTCACATTTAGTAGGCTGTCAGTTTATTTTATTGACAGCATCCTTTTCCTTACAGAAGCTGTTCAGTTTCAGGAGCTCCCATTTATTGATTGTTGCTCTCAGTGTTGCTCTCTGTGTTAGGTGTTATATTTAGGAAGTGCTCTCTTATGACAATGCATTCAAGGTTACTTCCCACTTTCTTTTCTATTAGGTTCAGTGCAGCTGGATTTATGTTAAGGTCCTTGATCCACTTGGACTTGAGTTTTGTGCATGGTGACAAATATGCAATCTTCTACATATTGACACCCAGTTATGCCAGCACCATTTGTTAAAGATGCTTTCCATTTTCCATTGTACCATTTTGTCTTGTTTGTCAAAAATCATGTGTTCATAGGTGTGTGGATTGATATCAGGGTCTTCTGTTCGATTCCACTGATCGGTCCACCTGTATGTTTTTATGCCAATACCAGACTCTTTTTTTAAATCACTATAGCTCTATAGTAGAATTTGATATTAGGGATGTTGGTGACTCTGGAAGTTCCTTTATTGTACAGGATTATTTTAGCTATTCTGTTGTTGTTGTTGTTCTTTTAACATAGGAAGTTTAGTATTGTTCTTTCAAGGTCTGTGAAGAATTGTACTGGGATTGGGATGAATCTGTAGATTGCTTTTGGTAAGAGTGCTATTTTTATTTTGTTGCTCCTACCTATCCAAGAGCATAGGAGATCTTTCCATTTTCTAATACCTTCTTCAATTTCTTTATTTAGGGGTTTTAATATACTGATTGGCTTGAGCAGAATCATGGAGTTTTTGAGGTCATAATCACATTTTATGTCTTTTAATTGCTTAGAAACTTTAATTTATTTCAGTATTATTTTATAACATTTAGTACACATTTTATACCATTCATTATTTCAAGACTGCTATATGCTATAAAAATTCGTGTTATAATTCATAATGTATTTTTAGTGATCATTATTATTATTTAGAAATGTAACTGAGTCTTCTATACTAAACTTATATCCTGCAATCTTGCCAAACTAACCTAATAGTTTGAAATATCCTTTAAATTCCTTAATATTGTTAATATATAGTGTGATGTTTCTGTGAGATAATACAGTTTTATTCTCCTTCCTGATTATATACTTCATAAACTGCTAAGGCTATGTATTCTGATAGTATAAGGATTCTGACATTTGTTACTAGGTGTTATGTACACACACACACACACACACACACACACACACACACACACACACACAGTAACCTTTATCATACTGAGGAGTTTCCTTCCATTCCTAGTTTTGTGATAGCATTTTTTGAGATTTATTTTTAATTATGTGTAGATGTGTGTGTATGTGAATGTCATTTTTATCATTTCTCCTCTTCACTAAAATTGCCCATACCATCTAAAAATCTCAAATTTATTATTATATTATAACATGAATAAATAAAAGACCCAGACACAGTTATTGGGTTCAAGCTGAAGATCAGGGAAGAAAACAGCTGGCCACTAACTCTCACATCTAGCTCAGGCTGAAAGAACTGATCCAAACACCAAGTCTCAAACTGTTGCCTTTCCTCAGTGTGGCTGGAGAACGAATGCCTCTTACTGAATACTGAAGACCCTGCTTCTATTTTCCACACCCCTCTAGTGCTGGGATTAAAAGCATGTGATCAGTTACTCTTTTAGACTGATTCAATCTCATGTGTCCCTGAGTGGCCTTGAACTCAGAAAGAGTTCATCTAACTCTTATTCCTGAGTCCTAAAATTAAAGGTCCACCACCTCCTAGCTTCTGGCTGCTGGGATTAAAGTTGTGTGGCTGTCTTCTATGGCTTCTGTCTGGCTTTGCTTTCTGAATCCTCCAGCAAGCTTCAATAAATCATAAATAAAATATCACTACATTATATTATTATTAATATTATCTTTTATCATGCTTAGAGTCTGTGAAATCTACAATCGCTTCTTTTCTACTTCTGACATGGGCAACTTGTTTTCTTTCTTGTTTCATTATATTACAAATAAAGGCATCAATTTTATTACTCTGAAAAATTAAACAGCTTTAGAGTTCATCAATTTAATAGTTTCTATTCCATTTGTTTCTGCTTTTATTCTTCTTTTGGGTTTAGCTCTATTTTTTGTGGATTCTACATGAAAATTATGTCAATAATTTTAGACGTTTATGTTATTAACTCAATTACTTAAAACTATTTTCCTCATGTTACTATTTTAACTATGGCCCACTCATTTATTATTCAATCACAGGTGCTATTTATTAAATCAATAAATTAAGGACTGATAATGTATTATCCTTTTGAATACGAAGCCAATAACTGTAACTAAAATAACTTTGAAACTGACTATGTTCAATTTTGCAGTAGAAATTTTGGTGCTAAGTAGTAAATGTCAATCAAATCACAAAGCATGCATGTATGTAGCCAGGTTATACAGACTGGAGCACCCATTCCAAATGAAAATACAACACAGAAAGTCTCTGCCATCACTGCCAAAGTGAGAATTTAACAATAACAATTCCACTGTCTTTTCCAAATGTTGATTCTATGTCCTTTGGATACAGAACTACAGCAGGGTTGCTGAATCATATGGCAACTGGATCTCTCTCTCTCTCTCCCTCTCTCTCTCTCTCTCTCTCTCTCTCTCTCTCTCTCTCTCTCTCTCTCTCTCTTCCTTTCTTGCAGCCACACTATTTTTCATAAGAATTGCATTAATTTATAGTTCTAACAGAGTAAGCAGGCTCATTTTCTCTGTGTCTATGCAATGTGACTTTTAGTCTTTTTATAATTACCTATTTTACTAAAGAAAGTAATAATTCATTGTATACCTACTGAGATAATTATGGGATTTTTTGTTCGCTACTTTAGTGTGTGTGCTGCATTATGTTTGATTTCACTTTGTATCACTGAGATGGATCCTCCTTGAGCCTGGTGAATAAACTTTTTATGTGATGTTGGAGTCAGTTTGCTAGTATTTAATTGGGAATTTTTACACCTATGTTCATCAATGACACAGGTCTATAGTAGTATCATTGTTCAGTATTAATATCATATTACTATTGGCCTCATAGAATGTGATTGGAGTAATTCTCTCTTCTAATTTTTGGAATAATGAATAAGAATTGCTGTGAATTGATCTTGTCAGATAATGAACTGATCTTTGGTGGACTGACTTTTATTACTGATTCATTCTTATTTAGTGTTAGTCTGTTCATATTGTCTGTTTCCTTATAATTCAATCTTGGTAAGCTATATATATTCAGGTATTTCTCCCCTTGCCACACTTTGAAATTCTGGTACCTGAATTATATATTGTCTACTCCTTAATATGTCTTAACCTAAATATGACCCTAGAACATACAGTTGTTAATTCTTTTTTGGGGGGAGGGGAGTTGCTACTTTTTTAATTTTTTATTTGAATTAGAAACAAGGTTGTTTTACATGTCAATCCCAGTTCCCACTCCCTCCCTTCCTCCCCTACCACCCCCCTCCAACTAATACCCTACCTATCACACATCCTTTCTGCTCCCCAATGAGTGCTCCCCTTCCATAAGGGGTCATCAGAATCTATCATATCCTTTGGGATAGGTCCTAGGCCCAGCCCATGTGTCTTGGCTCAGGGAGTATTCCTCTATGGGGACTGGGCTTCCAAAGTCCACCCCTATGCTAGGGATCAGTACTGGATTACTACAAGAGGTCCCTTAGATTTCCGAGGTCTCCTCACTGAAACCCATGTTCCTGGGGTCTGGATGAGTCCCATGCTGGTATTCCAGCTATTAGTCTGGGGGCCAAGAGCTGCCCATTGTTGAGATCAGCTGTTTCTGTGGGTTTCAGGAGCCTGGTCTGGACCCGTTTACTCATCGCTTGTTCTCTGCAACTGGATTCCAGTTCAGTTCAGTGATTAGTTATGGATGTCTGCTTCTACTTCCACCAGCTGCTGGATGAAGGCTATAGGATGGCATATAAGACAGTCATCAATCTCATTATCTGGGGAGGGCATTTAAGGTACCGTCTTCTCTGTTGCTGAGATTGTTAGTTGGTGTCATCTTTGTAGATCTCCAGACATTTCCCTAGTGCCTGATTTCTCTATAAACCTAAAATGTCTTCCTCTATTATGGTATCTCCTTTCTTGTTTTCTTTTATTCTTCCCCCGACTCAAACTTTCTGCTCCCTCATGTCCTCCTCACCCCTCCTCTTCTCCCTTTCTCATTCTCCTAGCTTTCTTCCCCCTCCTCCCTTACTCCCAATTTTCTCAGGAGATATTTTCCCTTTTCTCTTCTCCAGGGGACCATGTATATATCTCTCTTAGGGTCTTCCTTGTTTACTAGCTTCTCTGGCAATGCGGATTGTAGGCTGGTAATCCTTTACTCTATGTCTAAAATCCACATATGAGTGAGTACATACCACTTTGTCTTTTTGTGATTGGGTTACCTTGCTCAGAATGGTTTCTTCTAGTTCCATCCATTTTCCTGCAAATTTCAAGATTCCATTTTTTTTCCGGCTGAGTAGTACTCCATTGTGTAAATGTACTACATTTTCTCTATCCATTCTTCAGTTGGGGGAGGGGGCATCTAGGTTGCTTCCAGATTCTGGTTATTACAAATAGTGCTTCTATGAACATCATTGAACAGATGCCCTTGTTGTATGAATGTGCATCTTTTGGGTATATGCCTAAGAGTGGAATTGCTGGATCTTGTAGTAGACTGATTCCCATTTTCCTGAGGAGTGGTCATACTGATTTCCAAAGTGGCTGTACAAGTTGGCACTCCCACCAGCAGTGGAGGAGTGTTCCCTTTTCTCCACATCCTCTCCAGCATAAACTATCATCAGTGTTTTTTATTTTAGCCATTCTAAAAGGAGTAAGATGGTATCTCAGAGTTGTTTTGATTTGCATTTCCCTGATGGCTAAGAATGTTGAACACTTCCTCATGTGCCTTTCAGCCATTTTAGATTCCTCTATTGTGAATTGTCTATTTAGTTCTGTACCCCACTTTTTAATTGGACTGTTTGGTGTTTTGGAGACTAGCTTCTTGAGTTCTTTGTATATTTTGGAGATCAGCCCTCTATCAGATGTGGGGTTAGTGAATATTATTTCCCAGTCTGTGGGCTGCCGTTTTGTCTTGCTAAGTGTGTCCTTTGCCTTACAGAAGCTTCTCAGTTTCAGGAGGTCACATTTATCAATTGTTGATTTCAGTGTCTGTGCTACTGGTGTAATGTTAAGGAAGCAGTCTCCTATATCAGTTAATTCAAGGGTATTTCCCACTTTGTCTTCTAATAGGTTCAGTGTGGCTGGATTTATGTTGAAGTCTCTAATCCATTTGGACTTAAGTTTTGTGCATGGCTATAGACATGGATCTATCTGCAATCTTCTACATTCCAGCATCCAGTTATGCCAGCTCCCTTTGTTGAAAATGTTTCTTTATTCCATAGTAAAAATTTAGCTTCTTTGTCAAAAAATCAAGTGTTTGTACATGTGTGGGTTAATATCAGGGTTTTCAACTCTATTCCATTGGTCTACCTGTCTATTTTTGTGCCAATACCAAGCTGTTTTCAAGACTATAGCTCTGTAATAGAGCTTGAAGTCAGGATGGTGATGCCTCCAGAAGTTCCTTTATTGTACAGGGTTGTTTTGACTATCCTGGGTCTTTTGTTTTTCCATATAAAGTTGAGAATTGTTCTTTCAAGGTCTGTGAAGTATTGTGTTGGGATTTTGAGAGTGATTTCATTGAATCTGTAGATTGCTTTTGGCAAGATTGACATTTTTAGTATGTTGATCCTACGTATTCAAGAACATGGGAGATCTTTCCATTTTCTAGTATCTTCTTTAATTTCTTTCTTTAGAGAATCAAAATTCTTAGGGTACAAGTCATTCACTTTTTTGGTTAGCATTACCCCAAGGTATTTTATGTTGTTTGTGGCAATTGTAAAGGGTGATGTTTCCCTGATTTCTTTCTCCATGAATGTATCATCTGTATTTAGTAGGGCTACAGATTTTTTTTTAGTTAATCTTGTATCCTGCCACTTTGCTGAAGGTGTTTATCAGCTGTAGGAGTTCCCTGGTAGAGTTTTTCGGGTCACTTATGTAGACTATCATATCATCTGCAAATAATGAAAGTTTGACTTTGTCTTTCTGATTTGTATCCCCTTGATCTCCTTTTGTTGTCTTATTGCTCTAGCTAGAGCTTCAAGGACAATATTGAAGAGGTATGGAGAGAGTGGACAGCCTTGTCTTGTCCCTGATTTTAAAGGAATAGTTGTTAATTCTTATGATTTTGTTTTACAGTCCTTATGTTTAAGATGTGAAGGCTTTATCTCTGTACTTAAATATTAGATCATTCTGAATTTGTCTGTGCTCAAACTTGCATCAGACAGAGGCCCCAAGGTTCTTTTTTTTTCTACTGATTTCTCTGAATTAAATGGGATCTGGCACCTTCCTCTGTTTCTTCCTCCTCATTCATATCATCTAGCACTTTTTCTAGAGCACATCTGGTGTATATTTTCTCAGCTTCATTTTGTCTGAGACTTGCTTGTCTCTTTACTTTCTAAAAGATACATTGACTTATTACTATTCTTCTTTGGAACTTTCCTCTTTTTCTTTAGTTCTGTGAGCCCATAAGGTTTTGACTGAAAGCCTGATCCTAGGCTACCTGGAAGATCACATGCTTTTTGTTTCTTGTTTTCTTGCAGATTCAAGGACCTTATCTTTATCTTTTATCTCTGGGGACTGGACTGTATTTGCAGTAGGCACAGTTGGATTCCATTTGCCTAATAACTTTTGATCTTCCTGTTCTATGTATTTGCTTCCTTCTGTGGGTTAGAAATTTTTTGTGTTTGGAGTTATATGGATAAACTTTCTATTTCATCAGTCTTTTCAAGTACCTATCATATATTATTAACCAATGAACAAATCTTTTTATGTTATCCAGAATTCTCACAAACCCTTGATTTCTAGCCAATCATTCTTTTCCCCTCTGACTGTGTTGTCCCCTGCCTTGTCTTTGAGCTCATTAATTCCCTCTTCTCTTTGGTCTCTTCTTTTGCTACTGATGTCTTCTATAACATTTTTTAAACTTTGCTTGATATATTTTTATCTTAAAGATCCTTGTCTGATTTTTAACAGCTTCCATTTCACAAAGTTTCATTTTTTTGTCTGTTTGGTTGATTGCTTAGTTATTTTTGTGTTTTATTTTGTTTTGTTTGTGTTTTCATATACAGTATTTTGTTTTACCTTGAGGTAATAAGGAGGATGAGGCAAAATTTGTCTTTTCTTGGGGTTTCCAGAAGTAAGCACTTCTTGCAGAACAGACACTGTATGGCATGTCCATGATCATCTTGTGGAAGTACCCAAGAATTAAAAGTCCTATTCCAGCCTCCTTTAGTATTGCTTTGAGCCTCTCTTGGCAGAAATTCTAAGCAGCCCCACTTTCTTTGCACTAATAGTCACATCTACTGTTTTACCAGTGGGAGGCACCAAGGTCCATAATTACAGGGAGTTTGGTGTTGGGTCATTATCACTATTTCAGCACAAGAGGGCACTGTAAACACAAGTTTATCTCAAATTAATAGTAATGCTAATGGTGAACCAGGAGTCATATGAAGAACTAATTCATTTCCAGGAGCCTTTTATGGGGCTGAGGAATGTTCAGATGCCTTGCCACAGCAAGTGACATATGATGAAGCATGGTGTGGATCTTACAAATGGCAAATTCACTATGGATAGTGTAGCTCCAGACTCCTAGATCACATCTACCGTCAACAACCCACTAAGCTAGTCAGGACCTGAGCCTGAAACCTACCAAGACAGACACAGCAGTAAGAAAGCTCAATCCATGCTGTTATGGACTATTGCTGAAGTAGACATGTGGCCCCAGACCACATTTATCAGCCACAGGTGAATCTGTATGGAGTAGAAGTCTAACAGAGGAGGCTTGGTGTCTAATGCTGCTTGTCTCTCCCTTACCTTGCTACTCTATCTCATCACAAGCAAATTCTTTTTTACTCTGTACTTTGCTGCCCAAGTCTTAGGGACAGAATTGGTGAATATAATCCCTTGACCACTGAGTCTGACACTACACTAGATCATACCTGGGTCTCACAAAGCCTCAAGAATCTAAAGACTTATGAGGTATGCCCAAGGTCATATTACATGCAGTGGAGAATGAAATTCAAAACTCCTGTCTATACCACTGAGTAGAGGTCTCTGTCTGGAATCAACACAAGTCCAAAGCTGCTGTCTGTGAACAATAGTCTTGGTAGATATGGCTCTGATGCTGGTGGTTAGAATGTAAAAATTGCCTTTCCCACCAGGATGGTGCTAGGCAGAATCATACCCAATGTCAAAACTGAAGAGACCTGTACAAAGGAGTAAGATCTCAGCAGAGGACCATTCCATCAGCACAAAGGATATTTGTCTGAGGCCCAAATAATTCTGCAAGTTCTGTCTGTGAACTTCTGCCTGTGTATAAGCACCTTCATTTGTTGTGTTACGCAGCCCCAGCACTTGGCAACAAGGCACACCCTGGTGTTAATTTAGTCTCTGTTTCCCTAAGTGGAGACTTGCACTGCTATCCAAATTAGAAGAGGCCTGGTAGAGCTATTAAACTTTGTATCTAATGCAACTCAACATCTCAGTTAAGACTGGCTAGGATTAACAGTTGCCTGTCTCTGCACAGTACTGGGTTTTCCCTCCAAGGCTTCCTAAGTGGAAAGAATCTATCTCATGACATTTGCAGGAGGGGCTGTGACACAGACAACTTTCCTTCCTGCCTTTTCAGTGTGTCCTTCCTTATTATATTAACACAAAACGTGAGAACATCACTTGACTTCTTTAGCTCTTTTAAAAGAAGTTTGCATATGGCATACTAATATCTGTTCAAGTTGCCATGCCTATGGGAAAACAATTAGCAAAATCAGCTGCCACCAAAGCATGCATCTAGTTAATCTTAATCAATAAAAGCTTGGGAGTCATATTGCTGGGGAAACTGGAAGATCAGAGAACTGGGAGAAGCAACCAGTAGAGACTTCTTACCTTTCTGAATTCTCGCACCAAAAGAATTCTACCCCACATTACCACTTCCTGTCTTTTGTCTGTACAGACCTCCAGACCTCTATTGTTAACTAGTGGCTAGCTCCACCCTCTGATCTCCAGGTAAGCTTTATTTGTCAGAACACAAAGTACGACACAACATGCCACCTATCTCCATGTCCCATTCCTGCACATAGTTTTTCACTTTTTAAAAAAAACAAGATGGGTTCTCATTGTCTAGGGATGGCTGGCTAGATCTTGCTGTGTGGACCAGGATGATCTCAACCTCACAGAGATACACCTACCTCTGCCTCCAGAGTGCTACAGTTAAAGCTGTGCACCACCACACCTAGCTTTTAATTTTTTTATGCCCTCTTATGATGTATCCTTTATCTTGTGGATATTTAGGAATTAATATTTAATAACTATAAAATTATTTAAATGAAGTATCTTGTATTTTCCATGTGTTCCATCTATTTATATATTTTATTAAATGTTTTATTAGTACACATTTTATTTTTACATTTGGATTATTATTATGTCTATTCTCATGACTTTTAGAATATATTTCATATTATCAATATGTCCCTTTAATTTGTCAGTGTAGTCAGATAGTTACATGATTCATAAGCAAGAAACTATAATATACTTTGTTTATCTTCTGTGTGATTGCTATCATTTTTATTTTGACTTATACTTACATTTTGCTCCTCAGAATGTAGTAAAACTCATAAAACTTTACTGTTATGTTTGAATGGTTGAATATTTTTTAATAATTAAAGATGAAAAGCTTGGCCAAGTGTGGGGGGTGAACATCTTTAGTCCCACAACCTGGGGTGGAGGCAGGTGGATATTTGTGAGTTGAAAGCCAGCCTGGTCTGCATCGTTAGATTTAGAGTAGCCAGAACTACATAGTGAAACCCTGTCTTAATAGATAGACAGGATAGATGGATAGATAGATAGATAGATAGATAGATAGATAGATAGATAGATACAGACATAGATGAATAGATGGTAGATAGATAGGTAATAGACAGATGGATAGATTAATAGATAAATGGTAGATAGTAGATAGTGGATGAATGGATAGACAGATGATAGATAGATAGATAGATAGATAGATAGATAGATAGATAGATAGATTGATGAAGCTTAATGTTTGTATTCACTCACGTTTCCACTTTTCTCTTTGTATTTACAGTCCCTAAGACTCCATCCCATAACATTGTCCCTTAGTCTGATCTTACTAGAACATTTATTGAGATAAATTTCTGATGCCAATAAATTTCCTAAGCTTTGTTTTAATCTAAACGTGATCATTTCAGTGGATATACAGCTGTGCATGCTGCACTCCCAGAATTCCAGTGTGCTCTGGTGTACAGTGGCTTGCTTCATTTCTCATCAGAATCATGCAATCATTCTTTTTTAATTCTTATATACATAAATGCAGTTTTTGCTTTTTCTTTGTCCTTAATATTTTCTCTTAACCATGGTTTGAATGTGTTATAACACACCTTTGTATGGTTTTCTTAGTGCTTATCTTTCTAGGTTATTTGGCTTATAACATTTAGGGAAGTCTTTGGTTCATTATTTCTTTATATATTTTTCCATTCCTCTCCCTTCTGGTGGTATGTGAATGGGTGTGTGAGTGAATATTTGTGCTCATGCACATGTATATGGTGGTGGTGTGTGTGGGAGGGTGTGCACCTGCATACCTGCCTGCCTGCCTGTCTGTTTCCTGTGGGGTTTTGTGGATGTGCTTCCTTCTTGTTTTTTCTTATTGTTTTTCTTTGTTTTGCTTCTTTGCTATGCTTTGCTAGCACACACTCCAGAGCATGTATATGCTAGCAAAAAGCTCTCACACTGATGCACATTCCTAGCTGTTGGTGTTCTGTTTGTTCCTATGTCATTTTTAATATTTCTATTACAGAGTCTTCAAAATTATTAATATTTTTCTCTGCATCTCATTTGCAGGTTATTCATGAACATAAGATTATAAGACTGTGTCTCTGACCCCATCATTTCTCGTTTCTATGTCTTTTTACTGACATGCTTACTTCATGGTTAGTAATTACACTTTTCTCCTTTCTTCAAATGTCTATTCATTTTTCTTTCCATACTAGACATTCTTAGTTTATGTTACTGAAAACTAAACTTCGCTGTATGTATTTAAGAAATATTGGCCTTTTCTCTATTAGATGTTAATGTGACTTGTAGATCATCATGATATATTCAGGTTTATTTAAAATCTTTTGGGGGTTTACACTAAGGAAACAAGCTTTCCCAACTAAAGCATGAGCCTTTTAGGGTTTCATGATTAGTAGCAACTCAAAATAATTCTTTATCTTTTTTAGTTCTGAAAATATTCATCTCACATTTAATTTATTCTATTACTGGTAGTTTTTACTTACTTGGCTTAATATGTTTTTAACTTTACATGTACAGATTTATGTTTTGTCAAAGACTTATGGAGAAGACCCTACATGAATCTCTAGACTATTTTTCTTTCCATACATATGTATTGTCATACATAGAATATGCCCTCTCATTGAAGACTTATAATCTCTTTGACTGCTCATTACGTCAAAATTTTGGAACATTTAGGGCTGAAATGGAAGTCAGACTTAATATTAGAAAACATACTCTTTCCTTACAAATACACAATTTTCTAGGAAAAAAACTATCAAGTTTCACAGCTATGTAAGTTTTTAAAGTTGACTTCCAAAAGAATCTAGAGTCCAGGTGTTGAGAACCAGTGGGACTTGCATTGAGAGGCAGGAATTGAAGTTGTGTCGTCCATGAGGTCAAAGCTCTGAGGCTGCACCTGAAGTTGAAGCACAAGAGGAGTCAAATGTTTCTGGCTGTGCATATGGGGCCTTATCCAAGCTTTCTGTGTAAAATCAAACATTGGACTCACTGGGAACAATCTTCCTCCTATTCTTTGCAATTCATGTAGATTCATCCTGGTCCTGGATAAAAATACTCCTAACCTTGAACTGTTTTATGATCCTTCTAGAAATTCTGATCCAAACACCAAGTCTAATATAAAATTTTCTCTGTACCCATGAATCTATCTCTCAGAAAATGCCTCATCTCTACCCAAGATGATCAGTTACCTACAAAGAGACTTTCACAAAATACTATAAAGTGTATTATAGAAAAATATATTTTAGAACTGCTTTCAGATATTGGTTAAAAGAAAGCATAATAGTGATTCCTTAACATAAGAGGAGCTTTAAAATATTGGCAAATGCTCTTATTGAACTCAGACTTCTAGAATGCAGCAAAAGTACAAAAAAAGGCAAACACAAACACAGCCCTGTGGTCTTAAAGGATTATAGAGGAGAAAAATCAAAGTATCAAGAATTTGCTGGATTTAGAGATAAAGATACAATGCGCCTTTTAGTACCTCTATTGCTTAAACTTTATAAATGTGTTATTGGTATATTGAATGTTACTATATTGAAAGTGGTTTTCCTAGTGTCTTTGTTGCAAACCTATTTGTCTAGTTTCATGGCAACTTGGCACAATCTAGAGTCATTTGGGAAGAGGGATTCTCAATCTAAAACAAAAATTCTCTATTAGACCTTCCTGTAGTCAATTTTGCAGTGCATTTTCTTAATTACTGGTTGATATCCCACTGTGGATGGTGCCATTCCTAGGCAGGTAGTATATGGGTGCTGTGTGCTGTAAAGAAATGAGCCGGGAGACTAGCAGGGAGCAAGACAGCAATCAGAACTCCTCCAGGGCCTCTGCTTCAGTTCTTCCCTCCAGGACTTTTCCCTGAGTTCCTACACTGACCTCCATCAGTGATGGATTGTGACCTGAGAACTGTGAAATGAAATAAACTTGGCTTCCCAAGTTTCTTTTTAGTCTGGTGTTTTATCACAGCAATAGAAACTATGAAAGACAACACCCGTGCTCTGCCCTATGTCAAAATTAGGAGAAATTCATTTGTTCAAAAAAATTTTTAGAATAAGCCTATAATGCATATCTAAATTTTTCAATTATTTTTACCTCAGTAAAATTGCCATGTTATATTATGTTTGTTTTGATTTTTTCAAGAGAATTCTTATTTTGGAAACTTAAAATATTAAAATTGGGTACCCTTTTAAAATCACAAGCTAACATAATATTTATTTTTTGATTTTGTATTAAGTAGATTAGCTGGTATTTTTTCAAATAAAGAAAATACCAATCAATGTCAATTTCATTATTTCCTTAAGGTTTGTCAAACACTTCTTTTAATATAATCCAACTTTTAAAAACATTTGGAATAATTATTGTTACATCTGTCTCTATATTCTAGTCCAAATTTTAAAAATTGATATTAGAAGTATAGTTAGCCAATTTGCACATAGAAATGTCTAGACCATTTCTATCAGTCTAAATGTGTTTTCCTTAATTTAATTGAAACCTCAGTGGTATGATATTAAATGAAGAAAGAAAAAACAGCATTATTTACAGTCACTGACATGATTTATGGGAAAGCAATAGTGACACCTTAAATCCTTATTAAATGTTCAATTAGGAGCAAAGAGCAGCCAAAGACTGAGCCTGACTATACAGAAGACCATGCTGCTTAGAAGAGAAACATCAGGCAATTCACAGGAATAATGGAGAATTACTGATGTAATGAAGTCTGCTGCATTCAAAATTGCTACTGGGTAATTTTCCAGTAGGAATAAATGAAGCAAATGTCACATTTATCTAAATTGAATGAGTGTCAAGTAGTGAAATAAAATATGAGAAGCTGCTAAAGTTTGGAAATCAGAAACTGAGCACTGCTGATGTGCCTAGAATGCTGAATTCTGGTTTCAGCTCTAAAAATCCAACTTCTTTTCAAGTTTTCTTTTCTTTTGCAGAAGTAGTGACTTTACAAAAACAAGTAGAACAAAACACAAGAATTATAGAAATTTGAGATGATTGAAAATGATGTATATCAAACTGAAATGATTATTTAACTTAAATGATGATGAAAATGTATTACTTGTATACTCACTTATTTTTTCTAACTATGAACTATATTTGTAACTCATAACAACCAAAAATTGGGGCTTTAGTTCATTGGTACAGCACATGCCTAGAGTTATTAAATCAAGGTAAAGCAGAAGGAGAAATAATTCTAAAGTTAAGTTCAGGGAAACCTGAATAAGACCAAACTAGGCACTCTGAATGTGGGTGACAGTTGTGTGGCTTGGGCAATCTGTGGAACCACTGGCAGTAGGACCAGGATTTATCCCTAGTGTTTGGACTGGGTTTTAGAGTCCATTCTCTTTGAAAGGATACCTTTTTCAGCCTAGATATAATGAGGAGGCCTTGGTGCTACCTCAAAGTGATGTGCCAGATTTTGTTGACTCCCCATGGGGAAGCCTTACCCTCTGTGAGGAGTAGATGCAGTGGGGTGGGGGAAGCAGAGGGGGGGAATAGGTGGCAACTGGATTTGGTATGTAAAATGAGAAAAGACTGCTATAAAAGTAGTTCTTACTTGGTCTAGATAAGAAAAGGCAGAGTCAGATATAAAATGCTGAGAGATCAGAGAGAAGGAGCAAGCCACTGCCACACTTTACCTCCTTAGCATCTCAGCAGAGAAGAGAGTGATTTCCTGTTTCTCCCTGCTTATATCCTGTTTCTACCCAGCTAAGTGGCTTCCTGTCTGTCTGTACAGACCTCCAGACTTCTGGTTAGCTAGTTTAGCTCCATTCTGTGACCCCCAGACAGGCTTTATTTGTGCAAGAAAGATACCACCACAGATTGCTTTAAACAAAAAAAAAGTTACACACAAAAAATCATTAAATAGACAAAGGATATGTTTCATAGAACATAGTGACACCTCTCTTTTTCCCCTAGCAGAACAAAATCATTCTCTTTGGGCTTTATCTACTGTTACACTATTATCGCCATACTCCAGACCGGGCATTGTGCCATTTCATGTGTTCTCGAGATTTTCCGCTTTTCAAAGGATTGACCTGCACAGTCAGTCACCTGACTGCAAGAGTTACTTGGTGCCTGTGAGTGACTAAAAGAAGCATGAGTGCTCTTTCATGGAGGCTATGGGAGCTAATGCAATGCTGGAACCAGGAATGTAGCAGGTTAAAAAGCAAATCCGTAGACAAGAGGTGAAAATGCAGGGAGCTAGATGCATGCAAATATCTAGTTAAAACAAAAAAACAAAACAGGAATAACACTCCTCACATGAGTGAGTAGGCAGAAGGCTAGCTAAGCTGAGTGGCACTCAAGGAAGTGTGCACTACCAGGAATCCCCAGAGCGGAAAGTTCATCCAGTCTCTTCTTGCAAATTCCATCCTCTGTGTGTGTGTGTGTGTGTGTGTGTGTGTGTGTGTGTGTGTGTGTGTGTGTGTGTGTGTGTGTGTGTGTAAAGAAAATTACAATTCTAAAGGAAATACTTTCTGTATATGCCACCTGAGCCAGTTCTTCCTCTACTGCCTGCTCTGTGATTACAGTTGGGTGTCATTTGCAGCACTACAGGATGCTAAGAACAGACTTTCAAGAAGAAAGAATAAATTTTTGTTGAGTCTAATGACAAAACTTACCATGGTTCTCCTAAACGTGCTCAGCTTTTCCAGGGACCAGACCACTGGGCTTTCCCAGTGCTTAACTCCTGAGTCACACTCAAGTCTCTACTGCCTGCTTCTGGCAGTGTACAGAAAGCAGCAGATTTCCATGGAGCTGTATGGTTTTGTATCAGAGTACTTCAAGGGAAATGTCTGACTCACCAGTTGTCCCTAGAACCAGAGGGGGCAGACTTCAGGTTATTCCCAAAACACAAGGAACCACAGTGAGGTCTCCATGATTTAGTGAAACACTGCTGTGCCCTCCTCAGGAGGCTCTGGGTCTCAGCACCAAGGACTGGCTTACCTATGCTCAGCAATCTCAGCCTTCCATAAGAAAGCTGCTCCTTAGACTACTGTTGCCCCTGAGTTTTATGGCATCATCTTTATTGTTAACTGATCCCTCATGACTCTACTGTTAGAGTGGGTTACTCTTTATTTTAAACTGTCCTGGTTTCAATGACTTTGTCATTTCTCCACCCTGATTGCTCTCTAACTGAATCAACTCCGAAGCCCTGCAATGAATGTTGCTTTTCTTAGACCTTAGACACAGTACACGAGACAAAAATTGATCATCATTTAGTAGGAAGTATTCCTCCTGTCTACTATATAAGCTATTATAATGTATATCCTGTTTTACTTCTGATTACAACACTTAATACAAGAATATAATGTGTTTTAAGCATATTTACCCTGCCCATTGCCCTCACTTGTAACGCTTCCCAGCCACCATTGTTCTCCTTCTTCCTTAACATTTTACTTTCTACTTTCATGTCTTTAAAAACACTATGTTCTTTGTATTAAAGTAATTGTGGGGTCAGGAGGAATGGATCAATTGGTTTTTTTGTTTTGTTTTGGTTTGGGGTTTTTTGTTTTTTGTTTTTGTTGTCTTTTTTTGTTTTTTTTTTTTTGGTTTTTTTTTTGTTTTGTTTTTTTTCAAAACAGGGTCTCTCTGTGGCTTTGGTGGCTGTCCTGGAACTTGCTCTTGTAGACCAGGCTGGTCTCAAACTCAGATAGATCTGCCTGCCTCTGCCTCCTGAGTGCTGGGAATAAAGGTGTGTGCCACCAATGCCCGACTGAAATGGATCAATTGTTAAGCACACTTGCAAAGGGCCTGGATTCAATTCCCAGAGCCCACATGTCCATTAGCAATGATCTATAACTCCTGTTCCAGAGGATCCAATGCCTACTTCTGACTTCTTTGGATACTGCATACACATGATGCAAACACATATGTGCAGGCAAAACACCCATACACATAAAATAAAAATAAATATATCTTTAAAAAGAATTCATGCAATATTTTCCCCTGAGTCTCATTTTTTTCACTTACCATGATGATATCAAGTCAATCTCTTTCCCTGCAAACGTGATTGTATTCTGCATCTACTAGGCTAGTTCCATTCCTTTGATATTGTGAGTAGTACCACCATCAACACACATGTACAGGTTTCTCCATTGTGAGGCTACTTAGATATTGTTGCAATATAGATCCAGGAGTGCTAGAGCTAGATTAATTGTAGTTCTAATTTTCATTTCTTGAGGGCCTCCATACTGTCTTCCATAGAGGCTGCAATAATTTATAGTGTATAAAAGTCTTTTCTCATGTAAACCCACACATACATGTCAATATATCAAATGTTTTCTTCATGATAGCCATTTTCCCCATGGGATTCAATTAAACACCAGTATACGGTTTGCATTTCTTTAATGCCTAAGAAATTTAAACACTTTCACATATTTTCTGGTCATTTGTACTTCCTTTGATAACTATTAATCATTTGCCCATTTCCTGACTAGATGATTCATTGTGTAGTTGTTAGGGCTTTATTTTTTGAATTTTCTATATATTCTAGATATAAATTCTCTTTCAGATGAATTGCTAACAGTTCTTTTCTCTCATTCTATAGGCTGTGTCTTCACTCTGTTAATTGTTTCCTTTGTAATACAGAATCTTTTTAATGTAACACAATTTTATTTGCTATTTCTTACTATTATTTCCTGAGCTATGTAAATATTCAGTAAGTCATTGCTTATCTTCAAGTATTTTCCTTAGACAGTTCTTCTTGTAGTTTCAAAGTGTCAGACATAACCCTAAAGTCTATAACACCCTTTGAATTAATTTTGTATGGAGTGACACAAAAGATTTACTGTCCATCTTCTACATGTTTATTGTGAGAGTAATATCTTAACAGCACATTTAAGAATAATAATAATTTAACTATTTATCTAACTTACATGTATATTATGAAATTTTTGTACTTAATAAATTAAAAACATTTATCAGTGTCTTGAAACATCCTCAAGTTTTGTTCCCAAGCCAAAGGAGTACTTTACTTATTTAAATTATAATCAAGATGAATCTAGGATACATTACAGCTTATAGAGTGATGGATAAAAATTCTGACTTAGAACTGAAGAATGGAAACAAAAAATGTGGTACATTTACACAATGGAGTACTACTCAGCAGAAAAAAACAATGGAATCTTGAAATTTGCAGGAAAATGGATGGAACTCTAAGAAACCATTCTGATCGAGGTAACCCAATCACAAAAAGACAAACATGATATGTACTCACTCATATGTGGACCTGCTTTATGATACATAGTAGTGACCGTGCTTTATCAGAGCTGTTTTTAATGATGTTGCTCAGAATGGTTTCCTTCCAGATGATGATTGAGAAGCTAATTTAAAAAAAAAAAAGATGGTGCCAGGGTACCATCTGTTACAAGGGTAACAGAACTGTGCTGTTTTTCTGGGATTTTTTTTTATTTTTTTAATGGAGAGTGCTGGATGTCTCTACAATTTTGTTTAAATGACTGCAGAACCTGGAAAAGCTGTTGCTGCTATTGATGCATAACATACTGCCATTATTATATATATATATATATATATATAATTTGAATTTTTGGAAACTTTAGCTGTGCTGTCAACTTTGGAAAAAAGTATCCCAGTTTACCGCGTTCAGTTGGCATTGTACAAAAATTAACAGCCATATTGTTCTAGAAATGTTGAACTTAATTTTTTTCCATTTGTACAGGGGTAACACACTGTATTGAATATGTAAGGTCTTAAAAAAAAGAAGAGATTTTGAGAGCCCATCCCATATGAAGGGATGTTCTCTTGACCTGGACACATGGGGAAGGGCCTAGGCCTGACCCAGGATGATGTGGTAGACTTTGGTGAGCCCCTTTTGAGGGCCTTACCCTGCCTGGGGTGTGAAGGGGGGATGGCTAGGGGCAGGTGAGATGTTGGGTGGAGGGGAGGGAGAGGGAGAAGGGATTGACATCTGAAGCAAGCTTATTCCTAATTTGAACTAATAAAATAAAAATAATAATAAAAAATTCTGACTTAGGTTAGCACATGATATATTTACCTGAATACTGATGTTTATGACAGCACTATCCACAAAAGTATAGAAAATCATGAACAGTTGAGTGGATGGGGTTGGAGAGCTGACTAGGCTGTTAAGAGAGCTTACTACTCTTCCAGAGGACCAGAGTTGGGTTTCCAGTACCCACATTGGACACATAAGAATTGCCTATGGTTCTCATCCTAAAGAATTTGATGCCCTCTTCTGGACCCCGAAGGTACCTGTACTCATACACACACACACACACACACACACACACACACACACACACACACACACATTTAAAATATTTAAAATATTTAAATATTTAAAAATATATGAACAGATTTTTCAAAAGGTTGTATTTACACAGAATGAAATTTTATTCAGCCATGAGTGATAATAAAATTCTATATTTGTAGGAAAATGGGTGGAAGTGGGAATCATAGTATTGACTATCTTAGCAACTGTTCTATTGCTATGAAGAGATATCATGACCAAGGCAATTCTTAAAAAGAAATCATTTAATTGAGGTTTAGCTTACAGTTTCATAGATTAGACCATTATCATCTTGTCCATGGCAGGGATCATGGCTGCATGAAGGAAGACATGGCACTAGAGAAGTAACTCAGAGTTTTACATCCTGATCCTGTAGATGCACAGATTAAAATACATGGGATGTGGTTAAATATAGGTTAAAGTTATTTGGGGAGAAGTCACTTACACAAGAGACCGTTGACCGGCAAGTTCTTGCTCCAAGGATTCATACCCAAGCTGCTCTCTGTGACCTGACTGGAATCAAGAGAGAGCATGCTCGGGTCCAGGAACCCAGACCTAGTCTTCCCTTATCACATCCACACCTGTGACCATGCCTAAACAGGCATGGTCAGTGCAACAGATATGGGCAGGATGGATATCTCACTACAATCCCCTTTTAGTCTAAAGAAAAGATTTAGTATTGATATAAAACTGCATACAAAGATAGCAAATATCAAGTATGCACTACCAGAAGAAAAAGTAAGAACATACACACTTAAGACCTATTGCCAGTGAAGCAACAAGAGCAAATGGCAAGAACTACATTTCCATTCCTAGGGTAAAGGCATAGCAGAGATTGTTATACCGTTATCCTAAGCTGGAAAGTTTAAGTCTTGTATCTAAAATTTCTATCTGGGAAGATAGAGCAATAATTGTGGCAGTCTAATCTTCAACCTCATTAAAGACCTGAGAAGGAGGAAAACAATACTAGGGAATGCAGGAAGTACAGGCAAGCAAATTGCAAAGGTTCAGCGAAGACAGACACATCAGAACTCATGCACATATGAATTCACCTGGGACCTGCACAGGTTCAAAACAGACAAAATCACAGCACTGAAAAAAGAAAGAGGGCATAAAGCCCTACCTCTAAGTAATTTGCAATGATCCCACTGGCAAAGAGAGAATCAATTTTCTCTAATGGTGTGTTATTGAGTATATCACCAACAATCCAGGACAGGTTCTCTGCCCAGGATAGCTGGACAATGCAATATGTTCCGTGCCTTGTGCTGTGCAATGATAAACTGGGAGTCTCAATCACAGCATTTTTCAATTTATTTGGTCATCACACACTGTTTTCACAATGCATCTTAGCAAACACTATGTTAGCTTTATTTTCACATGATATATGTGTGGATGTGCTACATATAATGTATATATGTGTATATGTATCCTATATATGTAATGAAACACACGCACGCGCACACACACACACACACACACACACACACACACACACACACACACACACACACACACACATTATATATCCTGTACCTGTGGTCAAAGAGGACCATTCCTGGCTCTTACCCGGTCTTTCTTCACAGGTGGTATGTATTGGGATATGAACCCTACACTTTGAGTGTGTTCATCCTGTGTTTGCCTCAGTGCTGTCTCCTTGAGAGGGTCCCTCACCACACAATACACACCAACTCCTACTCAAGAACACCCACCTCCTTTTCCCTAACTCCAAGGACTCAAGTAGGGTACTTACTTTATTATGCTGGAATTTATTTCTTTGGCCATGCTGAAGAACTTGGACAGTTATTTGCCCTTAGGATTTTATTCTCCAAACTAAATATTTTAAATATTTCACAACACATTTATTATAGACATTCTCAAGCCTGCTAAAGCAGTGGTCCGTAACCCCTTTGGGGTGAAACAACCCTTTCATAGAGGTTGCCTAAGACCACAGATATTTACATTGTGATTCATAATGGCAGCAAATTTACAGTTAGTTATGAAATAGCAACAAAATAATTTTATTGTTGGGGGCTTCACCACAACATGAGGAACTGACTGTATTAAAGGGTCAAAGCATTAGGTTGAGAACCACCACTCTAAAGCATCTCAGTCACTCTCTTCTAGGTGCTGTTTGCTTGGTAAATGTTTCCCTTCCTCAAAAATAACATGAAATCTTGAAGTTCTTTTATGAGAAGCTGAGCCTTGCATTTTATAAAATCATGATCCTTCCAATCCACCTTATAATCCATCCCCCAGTAACTGAGCACCCTGGATGTGAAGAGAGGGGCTAAACCCCCTTCAGCACAAGGAGCAGCACCTCTGCCTGGGCACCACACTCAGAACTGGAGATTGTGCCATAAGCACCTCAGGGCCACATTTCCTGTGTCACCTCCCAACAAACATTACCACAAATCACACTCTGGATTATACCAGTGTTAGCAGTATTGTTTCCCTCAAGGCTGTCTGTGTCTTCTGATGGACAAAGATAAATGGTCTCTCAGTAACAGCTACTTACCTGGTCATAGCACACAGTTTTCCAAATGCCTTTTAGGAGAAAAATTCATCATGGTCTATCAGTGTGACAAAATGCCCGAGATAATCAACTTAAAGGGGTAAAGGAGTCACTGAAATGGCTCAGCAAGTGAATTTTTGTCCACATCTCCCCAGGAAAAATCACACCACTTGTTTACCTCACCTCAGTCAGGAAACAGCTGATGAGCAAATGTCAAGGACCCCAATTTCTCCCTGAGGAGTACAGCCCCAGTAACCTAACTTCCACCCATTAGATTCTAAGTCTTTATTTTTTCAAGACAGGGTTTCTCTACGTAGCCTGGGCTGTCCTAGAACTTTCTCTGTAGAGCAGACTGTCCTCAAACCCAGAGATCTGCCTGCCTGTGCCTCCTGAGTGCTGGGATTAAAGGCGTGTAGCACCACTGCCTGACGGGTTCCAAGTCTTAAAGGTCCTCTGTCTCCCAGTGGCTCCTCAGTCTGGTGAACAAGCCTTCACCATTTGGCTTTTTTGGGAAATATTCAAGCACCATACTATTCATAAATGCTTTGGTATACACTGCATGTGCTTTAGAGACAAAGACTGGTCTAAGAAAACGAGAGCTACAGTAGTGCCACAGTGTAAAGCAAGCACAGGAAATGTCAGATGCTGTGGGAATGAGAGAAAGTGTCTACAAAAATGTATTGTTAAGATCTCTAGACATGTGTCTGCAAGGGAGAAAGTCTGGGCAGAGTTTGCAGAAAGATGCCAAGCTTGACAAGGCCTCAAGTAACATTCAGTGCACTGAAGTATTCCACACTCAAACCTGAAGTCCTTTCAATCACCTAGAAGAAATAGATGTGCAGACTCCCACTGATACTTCTAATGAGTGCTCCTTTGTCACCTCCACCTACTCCTCCAAAATGTACACCAACCTAGAGTTTACAAGTCAATTTTTTTTTTTTGGTTTTTTTTTTTTTTTTTTTTTTCCGAGACAGGGTTTCTCTGTGGCTTTGGAGGCTGTCCTAGAACTAGCTCTTGTAGACCAGGCTGGTCTCAAACTCACAGAGATCCACCTGCCTCTGCCTCCCGAGCGCTGGGATTAAAGGTGTGTGCCACTAACGCCTGGCTTACAAGTCAAATTTTTATATTTCAAAAAACTAAAAATAAAACATGTAAGTTGTATATTCCCAATTACAATCTTAAATTGTGAGAAAAAATAAGATGAGGCAAAAATTATGAAGAGTCACAGAGGAGTTAATGAGGAGTCACAGAAATAGAGATTGCTGAGCATTCTGTATGGTCCTAAAATACACTAACCAAAATACGACTTTCTAAAAAAGTGAGAAGACTCACCTACTTTGAGACCTAAAACCCTAATCACAGTTTATAAGAGCATTAAGAGTTTGGCTGAGCAAGACCAGCCACAGTTCCAGGCACAGTCACCACCCCACAGTCAGGGCAGGTAGGTGGGTGGATGAGGGGACTCCAAAGAAGGGCAGCACTGGAAGCCATATTTGCAGGAAGCAGTCAGCCTCTGAAACAGCCCTAATATTCTGTATGGTGACCATTCACTCTGCTTAACCAGAACAATGACCAGCAGAAAATAGCTGATACCTAGGAAGGCCCAGTCACTCTACAACAGTAGCAATCTTAAACACAGAATATTATCACACACTCTAAAATTGCATGGCCCACAATACATGCATGGATGGACCCAAACATATCAAAAGACGACTTCTCATGTCTGTGTGGAAAAATATCACTTAATAAATGTGTTAAGAGTAGCTCAGTGGTCCTCAGTTAAAAATGACAGTGAAGCCAGGCATTGGTGGCGCACGCCTTTAATCCCAGCACTGGGGAGACAGAGGCAGGAGGATCTCTGTGAGTTCGAGGCTAGCCTGGTCTCCAGGATAGGCTCCAAAGCTACACAGAGAAACCCGGTATCAAAAAAAAAATGACAGTGAAATGCACAACCATGTAACATGAAATATCTACTTGGAGTTCAGCGAAAGGCTCCCACACACACAGTTAAAGTAATCAAAAAGCTAACTCTCCTGTCATGGGAGTCCACAAGGATATTAGACATCCTGGCATGTGATGTTTTCAAACGTTTTTGATTTTTGCAAACTGAGTGGAAATTTGGTCCCTGTGTTCAAACTTGCATTTCTAGGCCAGCATGGTTCACCCATGCTTACATTAACAGTCTATTTGAATTTCCTCTTCTGTGAACTTGCCTGTTCAAATCTTTGTCTACTTTCTTCCAAACTTAGTGGTCTTTTTCATATTTTATTATTTTAAGATTTATTTTAACTTCTGTAAACCAGGCTGATTATTCACTTCATGTGAGACAATTTTTCTTCTATACCACTGTTTATCTTTTAATGTTACATGAAATATACAAACTATGCACAATCTTAAGGCTTGAATGTCCTACTGACTTTAGATGTATAACTTGTCATAGTGCCTGCTGTGAATTGTGACAGTGACTTCATCACTGTCTTCCTTTGAGGTCTCAATTTTGGGTCTTGTTAAACAAGATTTCCTAATATTAGGGTATGAAAATGTTTTCCTTTACCTTATTATGAAAAAGACAGAGCCAGGCGTTGGTGGCACACTCCTTTAATCCCAGCACTAGGAGGCAGGGGCAGGCAGATGTGAGTTTGAGGCCAGCCTGGTCTACACAGCGAGTTTCAGTTCCCAGACAGGTTCCAAAGCAATACAGAGAAACCCTGTCTGGAAAAACCAAAAAAAGAAAAAAGAAAGAAAGAAAGAAAGAAAGGAAGGAAGGAAGGAAGGAAGGAAGGAAGGAAGGAAGAGAAAGAAAGAAAGAGACATTGAGACAAAGTCAAGGAAGGCAAGGAAGAGAGAATACTTGCAAGTAAGAGAAAAATTTAATTCTGTAAGCAGTACAAAACAAATGACAAAATAATAATTTACAACATAAATCAAAGACCAATGTCCATAGTGTGAACATGCTATAAATCAGTAAGACAGTTGCTAGTATATACTATTAAATGGTGGTCTAAAATAAAATGCAAAACCCCTTAACTGCATGACAGGAAGAGCAACTTAAAACAAGTAAAATCAGTTTCTCACCTAGCAAATTAAGAAAACCACTATATCTCAGAAAATGATCTGTGTGAAAGGTCATAAGGAAATACTGCTCAGTCTCTGGTGGTGGGACTACATGATGGCAAGATGTCAAACCACAAATTGCAATTTGGAATGTTTTTGTTTATTTATGTTAAGTTTTGCTCAGAAATTCCACTTCTGACAATTTGTGCTAATCTGTGTATGATAAATAGTATTATTCACTGATGCACTGTTTGTAAGCTCAAAACATTAGAATTTTCTAAACTACCCACAGGGCAGAAAAATTATAATACTTCTGTGCGATGGAATATTATTCAGTCATAAAAATAGATTCTACAGATAGTAAAAAAATCAATGAGATATATCATTATTCTCTGGGAGTATTTTTAATGAAAAGCATGTATTTTAGCGTATACAGCATAATATTTTCATATGTATGCATAGTGAGCTGATTACTAGTGTTAAGTTGTCTAATGGGTTCATAGTTTCATATAGTTGCCTGTGCCTGTATACACTTATGTTTATTGTGCATGGTAAGTTCACTGAATATTTTCTCTTTTTACAAACCTCAAGTGTATAATACAGTGGTTTTCGTTACCATTCTGCACACTGTAATTATCCACAATAATCAAGACATGGAAACGAAATTATTTGTGTGTGTGTGTGTGTGTGTGTGTGTGTGTGTGTGTGTGTGTGTGTGTAAGCTAGACACCAGACACTGGTGTCCTTCTTTAGGAGCTATCCAGGTTGTTTCTTGGGACAGGGCTTGATTCTGGGACCTGTTTCTAGTTAAGACAGAGCAGGAGAGCCCTGAGGATCCTCTGGTCTCAGCTCTTTGGAGCAGGGATCCCAGCACACTGTCCCCACACTCTGATTTCACAAGGTTCCTAGGGATGGAATTTAGGTCCTTGTGTTTTCAAAGCAACACTTTACTGAATGAGCTACCATCTCCCCAAACCCTAAAACTCAATTTATTTAAAAAATGAAATACATATTAACTATTTTTTAAGATAAGCATTGGATTGTCAGCTGTTTTCCAATAAGTCTCAGTCTGAAAGGCCACACTCTGCAGATGCCCTGGGATATGGTCTCTTGACTGAAGTCATATGTGCCGCCATTTTTAAATGTCTATGTGGAGCATATTTACCGAATTATTTCAGAACAGAAGTTTGAAACTCAAAAATGTTTTTTCCCAAAGGAGACTGAGGAGAGAAAAGTTCACATGACACCAAAGCAGTAAAAATAGTCCATGGAAGATAGAAATGTCAACCTCCAAGTCAGTCTGAAGGTCTCATAAAACATGGCCCAACTTTCCATTGAATGACCAATGCACATTCTTACAATTCAGAAGAACCACAGAGTACCTCCTAAACCTGTAAATTAATGCACAGTGCTGTAACACAACTCTGAATGGAGCTATGAAGCTTTCAAACTTGTTAGGCAGACTGGCATTTTGTCACTCTTTTAAAGAATGATGTTGTCTCTGCTGAGACTTCATTATATATAATTTTATATTGTTAATTTTATATGTATTTTATATATTTTATATTATATACTTATAAATACTTATATTGATTTATTTAGATTTTATATATGTTTATATATTTGTTTCTATTTATATTTATATGTAATATTTATGTTTATGATTATAAGTTTTATAATAAATATATATGTATTTTATAATATTTTTACATATGGTATGATATATTTATATTATAATATGTGCAAATAATTTTATATATTTATATGTATTATATGTATTATGTATATATGTATTATATATTACATATATATTTAATATATATGTATTAAATATATAAAATTATATAGATACATAAGTATTTGTATAAATGTATAGTATGTATATTATAACAAAGAGAACACACCCATGATTAAACCAATTTGACACATTTGTTTCCACTTTAACATCATGGTGTTAGGGCATATGTGACTGCGAACATTTGAACCATTACTTTATTGAGTCAGATGACAAGAAAGGGTCCTGAAAACTGTCTTATTTATTCAAGAAAACTAAGTAATGTCAGATCAAAGACTGATGTGCTTATCATTAGGGAGTCAGGGTATCGGAGGCTAAAACAACATCTGTTTTGGTGTGAAAATGAAATATCTTTTTAGTGAGGAGATTTGGTTCCCTGAAAGGATGGAAGTGACTAAGTTTCTGTTGTATTCATTGCTTTGAGTCTTGTTTACAGAAGAGAACCTGAAAATAATTCTCACTTTCAGCACATAAAAGGTAAGAAGATGGGAGACAAAAGGTACATTAAAATAGAGGTATGGGAGAGGGCTGTGTGTACCAGGAACATCCTTTGCTGACTAACACTGCAGTTGTAAAGGCCAAGTCTTGATTATTGATTGTTCTCACATGAGAACTCAAATGGTGTACGGAAACAAATGGCCAAGAGGACAGCTGAAAATCAGGGAGCCACAAGAACACAGAAGAAAGGGGAAAAGCAAAGAACCTGCTCCAAAGCACTTGGGTAACACCCACATATTCAGTTTTCATGGCTTTCCTTTACAATTTTGGCATTGTTACATATTCTTACGAATTTGCTTTACTATATTTTATCCATTATTGGGGGTAGTGTCTCATGGATGTGTGTGGAGATCAGAGGATAACTTTGTGGAATTGGTTCTCTCCTTCCACCTTTACAGGGACCTAGGGGTGGCTGAGCTTGCAGAGAAAGCCCCTGCACATGCTGAACTGTCTCACAGGACTTGTGAACATTTTGTTTTTAATTGTCAGATGAAGCTAAGAACTGTTTCATGTACTCATACACGTTCCTTTTATGCTTGAATGTTTGGATAATGGTGTAAACAGACTACAAGAAAATAGTTTGCAATGTGAGTGCTTTACAAGTAGTAACAGCTACTCCTCAGCCTACCTCCTCGAGGTCAAGGATTGCTTGATATCTTGATATTCTTTGCCCATCCCTCATGTCATCCTCCTTAATCATTTGAAGTAAGACCTTTTATCCACTTCTTTTTTGAGTCAGGGATTCTCTGTGTAACAGTCTTGGCTGTCCTGGAACTCACTTTGTAAACAGGATGGCCTCAAACTCATTGAGATTGGCCAGCCTGCTCCAACTCTACCCAGCCTTTTATCCCCATTTTTAAGAGTGGACTGTGACCCTGGAAGTTACCAGTTCAACTTTACCACTAAAATCTTAACTGCTTCTTTAACTATGGCACCAAAATGGTCACTGCTGGCACTGTAGCTGCTTATACATTGTGTGTAAACTGGTTTTTATCTTTGAGAAATCTTTGGATTTCTAAGACACCTGATCTCAAGAAGTTATTTCAGCAATCTTAGGCTTATTATTAAATATTCACTAGGAACACAACACTTTGGAAAATACATATACTTCCATGTTTCAGCCTTCAGTTCTTATGCAAACATATTCCACATTGAAATATCCACATATTATATCATTATATTTGTCTAAGATTATACTGAATATTTTCCCATCATTTATTTTCTGGCTTAAATGATTTAAAATAGAAAAAGTCACTTTTACAATATGCTTACTCCTTGGGTAGACAGATATTTATAATAACCTTCAGAGCTAGAGATGTTTATGCCATAAATACCGCATCATTTCCTATAGCTAAGCAGCTGTTCGTGATATGGAATGTAAGTGTATATTCTCTGCATCCCCATAAAAGCAATGTAAGAGCTCGTCCACAAACAAACAAATGGCAGATGAATGATGCTAAAGGAGTTTTGATCCAATGAAAAGAATGCCTTAGGTAATGAGTAAACCAACTTGACATTAAGCTGTTGGTGTCCTATAGAGTCACAGGAACAGTGTACTGAACCCAAACTTTGCACACAGTTCTCAGGTTGGTAGGGGTGTGCAGCATCTGTGTATGTGAGGTGCTTACTGCTTTTGCATTCCACACACTGTTTCCAGGAGATATTGGCTCACCCTCCAACCCCTGAAGACATCCATGGTGTCTGAAGTTGCCTGTGATGTCTCAGAGATGTAATTGTGTGACTGAAACCTCAAAAAGTACTTGCAGCACCACGGTGCTGCAACAGATACCACTCTTCCTAAAGCAATGTCTTGGAGTTGAAGAGATAATTTAGGAGTTAAAAGCTCATACAGAACTCACAAAAGTTCAGTTCCCAGCATTCATAACTGTAACTGGCTTCAGAGGAATTCTGTGCCTCCACCTCCTGTGGGCACCCGCACTTAATGTGCATGCCCACATGTATACACACACATATATATCACCTGCATTTTTGTGTGCATACCCACATGGATACACACATAATTAAAACATACTTTGTAAAACTCCCTTGTAACAAAGGTTAGGCTTGGGAAGGAAAGGAAAGGAAAGAAAACTCTTCAAATTCCTCATGAGAATACAGAAGACTTATTCTGTCAAGAGTGGCTATGAACGTCAACCTACAGCTGAACATTTTTTTACATATGCAAAACACTATTTCAGTTATACCTACATGCACTCCCATTCTTCTGTGGTCTGACTGATGTCAGCACTGAAGAGTAAGTGAGATGATGGAGGAAGTCATTAAAACCTCAGTAGACTTTTAGGTTCTCTGCTGACTTTCTTCCAGTTGAGCCAAGTGCAGGAGACAAGAGGTCAACTGTGAACAGGAAGCCAGGCTTAGCAAGGTAGCAGACATCTTAGATAAAACAAACATATCAGAGCTTCTGGAAGTGACAAACAGAAATGAGCAAAGTCACATCAAGCCCATACCAGTGGCATTTCAATAAGCACAACATAAAGCTATAAGCTGATGGCCCCATGGTGACAACATTCTACACAGGTGGTCAGGAGGAAGCTCAAGTCAAGTACTGTCCTTTTAATCCACTTTGATGTGTTTTAATTGTCCAAAGTTGTGTTCCAGAAATTCAGGGACAGGCTCGTGGGACTTTAGACTCATAGTAAACACTGCACATACCTTAATTAGAGCTCTTCTTTAAGTAGCATTGATCTGACCAGACTAGAGGTGAGCTCATATATAAATATAATCTATGAGTCACTATTAGCAATGTTATTTACAACAAAAACTGGGGTGGGGACTGGATTAAAGAATGAGTATTTTGCACAGAATCTCTTCATCATTTATCAAAGTCAAACCAAGCATTGGGATACTAAGCATTTTTTTTTATTCCTACTGTCAAAAATGCATAAGCCTAGATGGTAAGGAAGGCTATGATGAAAAATAGAATAGTTCTAGAACACCAAATAACATCTGTGTAATAGATTACATCCCATTTAAACACTAAAGTTATTGACCTTTACATTCTGAAGGAGGCAAAGGAATACAACAATTTAAAATAATTAAAAGTTAAGAGAATGCATGGTTATCCTAGCCACACTTGTGAAAGATAATTGATTGTCACCTACTGTCCAGATTTTTCAGGAAGGGAATATGGAGGTCTAGTTAAAGTAAAGGGAAATGATAGCAATCAAGACAGTCTCAAATCCCCAAATTAACTCAAGCCAAGGAAGCAAGAGTAGTGAGTTTGGAATAGGCAGAGAGAAAAACAAATTGAAATATGTCTGCACACAAACTATGCTGGAGAGGATGAGGAGAAAGAGGAACACTCCTCCATTGCTGGTGGAAGTACAAATTTGTATGACCACTTTGGAAATCAGTATGGTGGTTTCTCAGGAAAATGGGAATCAGTTTACCTCAAGACTCAGCAATTCCTCTCTTCAGCATATACCCAAAGAATGCACATTCATACAAGGACATATGTTTAACTATGCTCATAGCAGCATTGTTTGTAATAGACAGAACCTGGAAGCAACCTAGATGCCCCTCAACTGAAGATTGGATAGAGAAAATGCGGTACATTTACGCAATGGAATACTACTCAGCTGGGGGTGGGGAGTGGAATCTTGAAATTCCCTGGCAAATGGATAGAACTAGAAGAAACCATCCTGAGCGAAGTAACCCGTCACAAAAAGACAAACATGGTTTGTACTCACTCATATAAGGATTTTAGACATAGAGCAAAGGATTACCAGCCTAAAATCCACACCACCAGAGGAGCTAGGAAACAAGGAGGAGCCCAAGAGAAAAATGCATGGTCCCCCAAGAAGGGGAGAGGGACAAGAACCACTGAGCAAATTGGGAGGGGGAAAGGGAGAAAAGGGGGAGGAGGAGAAAGGAAATAGGGGGGAGAACAGGAAGACTGAGACAGGGGAGGAATAGAGGAGGGCAATAAAAGAGATGCCTTGATAGAGGGAACCAGCACAGGTTTGGAGAGAGGTCTGACACAGCGGAAATGTTAGGGGATCCACAGTGATGACACCAACTGAGAATCTAGGCATTGGGGAAGAGGTTGCCTTTGATGCCCTTACCCTATACTGAGATTGATGACTACCCTGTTTACCATTCCTAGAGTCTTCACCCAGTAGCTGATCAAAGCAGAAACAGGCACCCACAGCTAAACACTGAGCCATACTCCCAGAATCTAATTGTGGAGAGGGATGAGGGATGAGCAAATGAGACAAAATGGTGCAGGAGAAACATGCAGAAACAGTTGACCTGACCTAGTGAGAGCACAGAGACCCTAGTTGTAAAGCTGAGGAACCAGCACTGGAACGAACCAAGCCCTCTGAAATGAGCGTGCCAGCTAGGAGGCCAGGACAGTCTATGGGACCTCTAACAGTGGAGCCAGTGTTTATTCCTAGAGCACTAGTGGACTTTGGAAGTCCATTCCCTATGGAGGGATACTATTACAGCCCAGATACGGGAAGGAGGGCCTGAGCCCTCCCCCAAATGATGTGATGGACTTGGATAATCCCCCGTGGAGGGCCTCACTATCCCTTGGGAGTCGGTGGGGGTGGGTGGGTGGTCGAGAGAATGGGGGGGATTGATATGTAAATAAGAGTGCTTCTAAAATAAATTTTTAAAAATGTTTTAAGAAAAGAAATATGTCTGAACATATAAACTGCATTGTAAGAGAGCGATGAAAATTTTGTTTATGGGTCAGGTAGTCCCAGGTCTGTTCCATGTTCAAACAGCCTGGACTTAGCAGGCCAAAGGGACATTAAGTTTTTGTGGCACAAGGGTAGGAGGGTTGAGGAAATTATGCCTGTCAGATGCAGGGATGACCCACACATATGGGATAGAAGTGGAAATTCATAACTCAGGTTTGTTATAATAAGGACCTGACCAATCATGGAAACTGGAAAAGGGAAAGAAGGAGTGAAGTTATGAAAATGTATCAAGGAGGGGCAGAGACCCTGATAGACTAGCCATGGAACCATGATGACAGGGATAAGAGGGGCCCTAGGACAATCCTAGCCAGTGGCAACAGCAAAGTGTTTCCAGCAGTGAACTAAGTTTCCCAGCAGTCAAAGCTCTGGGCAGGTGGGGCAAAGGTAACTGGACCTTCAGCCTTCAGAGAAGCAGTGGAGAAACTGCATCTTCAGATGAGTACTTGCAGCACCTCCCAGTCTGCAGCAGTGTTGAGTGACCCCAAACAGACACATGAGCTTTCATCACAGCAGCCTGAAGGCAAAGAAGACAGCTCAAACCTCCAGGCACCATTGCCTGTGTTACCCCTTCCCTACCTTTCTCCTTCCACTTTCCCTCTTCGGCTGAGTCATGCAGGGATGGAGAAAGGGGATAGAGCAGAGGTTCTATCTGAGAACAACTCAGGTTCTGAAGAGTTTTCTCTTTCCCGGGTTTGACAGCTCTTTCCTGATTTTGTCTTATTTTTGCATCTCATTTGTTTGTACTCAGACCCACAGAATTAGGGCTGACCTGGTCCTGAGTCATCTGTGCCAGCTCATGCTTTTGACTGGGGGTGGAGACTGACTCCAAAACACTGGTAGGTGAAGGCAGACATTGCTGAGACGTCCTGGAGACCAGCAGCAAAACCACCATGTCTAAGGGAGTGTACTCCAGCCCCCACTGTTCCTATTCTAGGAGACACTGCTCCTGATTCAAGATCCACTTTTCCTGCTTTGGGTCTCAGCTGCAAGCAAAGGGAGTTGCTTTGATGCCTGCCACAGCTGTCCTGCCTTGGGTGACTTTTTATGCTTGTCAGTCCCTCAAAACACTTTGAGACCTGTGACACTTGCTGTCTGTCTCTTGGCTAGCACCTTCAAGCTGGCCCAGAGCTCTAACTGTTGCTACATCTCTTGGTTGGCACTCTGCTGCCACTGAAAGTCTTTGAGTTTCTACTTCCCCCTTTTGAATTGTCCTGCCCTGTTTTGCAATAAAAGTTACTTCTCATTATTCACTTTTCCCTGTCTGCCCACTCCATTCTTGGAGGGAGGGCAAGAAGAGAACCTGAGATAAGAAGAATTGAAGTGACATCTTATAAGAAAACATCAAACAGGACCCCAGCAGTACTTCCCATAGGGAGGCCTAGAGAACACAGCTAGGAAATCACCCAGAATGGAAAGGCATGACTTCTATATTTGCTGTAATTCAAAAAGTGATTATTAACACTCAGTTCTGTCCTCTAGAGCCATCAAATAAGAAATGTTATCTTTGTTCTAAGGAGATAATGTAACCAAAATGAAATACTTAAGTAAAACTAAATATTAACAAAATATGGAAACTAATAATAAGTCAAATGCTATTTTTAATCACTGACAGATTGAAAATGAAGAAATAACGCAGGAAGTGAGGGCAGTGGCTTAAAATGTCACAAAGAGAAACCAGGATGCTGAATCTTGAATTACAGTGTGTGTGTATGGGGGTGGGGGAGATGTAAAGTCAGCTATAGCCAGAATGCTGAGCTACAGATGGGGCAGTGTGGAGCAAGCAGCTACATAGGACACCCAGCAACAGAGCAAACCTGTCTTTAAGGAAGTTGTGTAGCACACAAACCCAGAGGCACCACCAGTGAACAAAGCAGAGGCAGCCTTTGCCTACTTTCTAACTAAACATGACTCCATTTTTCCAAGTGTTTGCTCAGTCCTGACCTCCAAGGGACAGACTTCATCAGCACTTTCTGTTCTCGTTTTGAGAAAATAATAATCGTAGTTAGCGCTTCTTTAAAAATGTCATGTATCTGAGTTGTTAAAAGAATATTTTACAATGGGGAAGCTCTTTCAAAAATCCCAAAACAAGTACAAATCTACTTTCTCGGCTCTGAAGCTTAGGAAGGCCAGACCAGGAGGCATTAATAGTAAAACAACTTGGAGCCACTGTATAAACCAGCACAATAATTTCATAGAATGTAGAAGGAGTAACATATGCTTAGGCAGTGGAGCTGAGCTCTGCAGAGCATCCGTGAAATTGCAGTACAAGTGTCTGAAACTTGACAGCATGCACATTGACTTTTAAAATCATCCAACATGTCAAATATACAGGGTAGGCACTGCCTGTAGTTAATCATTATTTCAAAGACAAGAAAGTCAATTGCACTGTGTTCAAATTGCCTAATTTGTGAAATGTAGATCATGTTATTATCCACTAGAGTTACCTATTGATTAAGACACTACTTCTAAGTCACTTAGCACATTGACTGGGCCATAAAGGGCTTATTAAGTATAATATAATTACAGTATTGAGAGAGATTCTTCCTGTATGCTTAAGCAAGAACAAATGGCCTTCTTCCTACACTTAACATCATTACTGGTGGTCTGTGTGACTAGTCCTGTGATGGCTTTTGTAAAGGCTTGTCAGTTACCAGAGATTTCAGGTTGTCAATTTCTTTTCATTCTCTTGGAATAAACATTTTAGGAATTATTGATATCAGTAGTTTCTTAAAACAGTAAATTTTAAGCTGGGTGTTGGTGGTGCACACCTTTAACCCCAGCACTCGGGAGGCAGAGGCAGGTGGATCTCTGTGAGTGTGAGACCAGTCTGATCTACAAGAGCTAGTTCTAGGACAGCCTCCAAAGCCACAGAGAAACCCTGTCTTGAAAAAAAAAGCAAAAAAGTAAATTTTGTGGCTACAATATATTCCACAACCTAACACAATACCAGTTCCAGGAGCTGAAGCTGTCCTGTTGTTTAAATGACTTAATGTCTTTACATGGTAAAAAGCAAAACAACTGATCCTTTGAAGAGAACCTAAGAAACAAAAACAATCTCAAATAAAAGTAAGTGTTTGAAGAATGCAGCCACATTATGAAATTTTCAACTCAACTAATATCCTTCTCATGACCAAAATACCAGCTCACTTATTTAGACTTCTTATAGCAGTGTGGGATTTCAAATTAAAATGTCATAGCATCAAGGCATAGATTTAATCCTATCATTCATGCTCTGAACAAACTAATATTTATTTTACTGAAGGATTTGCATGTGTGGAAATATCAGGCCCACAATCGGTCACTTAGGAAAGAGTGGGAAGACACTCATCAGTCCCCTTTCACTATGATAACGAAGTGCTGCTGTTTGTACCCACTGATAACTGAGAAAGCCCTTGAGTGGTTTCTAACAAGAATTCTGTTGAAGAAGAAATGAAGTGCAGAGAGCATTCAATGATTATTATATAGCAAGTTGTAGGAATAAGGAAGCGTGGGCATGCATGCAGTGTTACATTTCCCTACTAATTCCTGCCACTCAGATTCCCCAAGAACACTCTGACAGTTAATCACAAAACATACCCTGACCTTTTACAACAGTGTGGAGGGCTAAAGTGCAACCTTCAACTCTTGCAGAATTCATCTTTAAGCACTTCCTCTGGAAAACACGTAGCTCAATGTGCTAAGATTGTCTCTGATAATAACCGCAACAGGATCGTAACAAACCCATATTTAAAAACCAAATAGAGTCTTCCGTGTGGGTGGTTCACCACTTCCCTCCCCCCTTTTTTTACATGAAGGAACTAATTTAGCTGAGAAGATGAAAGCAAGAACTGCCTACAGATGTGTAAGGAAACCAAATCCTTAAACATAAAATCCCTGAGTGGCAGGGTGGTCTGTCTGGGCAGTTTCTGTAAAAAGAGACCTTTGTGATGTTATTTAGAACATCACAGTTGGAAAGCCAAGTACTTGAGACTTGCAGTTGTATGGAAACAGACTACAGAAGGAAGAAAAAGTACCACAATATCAGTTTCAACCATAACTCTATGTATTTCCCAACTGGACTACTACTTATCCATTTCAACATAATGCTAATGTGTAGAAACTAAAATAAAAATAAAAATAAAAATTGAGCATGAGAAGAAAAGATGCTCTCAACAATATCAGAAGAATAAGATCCAAGCGTTTCTGTCAGAAACAAACCTTCCCCTTACTTTCACAGAAGGAAATCATGAAATCCCATCTCTTCTGTAAACCATCCTTTCAGAAAGCTGGCTATCTGATCTGCACACAGGTGGTCCACACTTGCCCATAGGATTGAACCTTCCAGCAGAAAGCTCCATAAAACATGTTAGTTCCTAATTTTTATTGCTTCCTACTTCACCCTTGAACCTGCTCAGTTTGTGTGGACATGAGCAAATTATAAACTGCAAAATTATTGGACACAGTCTCACTTGCTCAACACACACACACACACACACACACACACACACACACACACACACACACACACAACTTAGTAGTATCCTCAGACAATATATAAAGAACACATTCTAATCCTCTTTTGGCTTTGACATATTTATGTAAGTCATTGTATGTCTCACAGATTTTTTCTTTATCAAAATAAATGCACTCAAAGCATTAAATCTTAATTTCTTCTAAATAAAGGCTTAATTTTAAATAAGCATTGTTTCATTAGTGAAGCTTACATGCTTTGGCACAATTTAGCAACGTATTTTTACTCCTGTATTAGTCACAAACTCTTTTTGAGAGATAAAAGCTAAATGCCAAATGGAGGGGAAATGTGTGCACAGGATTTTATAACATGAAAGCACAAAGGCAAAAGTGAGAAGTATATTGTCTCCTTTCTGACATATGGCCTCCAGTGCTATAGTCTTCTCTACATCCTTCATAAACACTTAAAAGAACTGGATTATTTTTTATAATTTTTAATGAGAAAGAAGATTATTTTACATGTTAATCCCAGGTCCCTCTTCCTCCCCTTCTCCCCTGCCAACCCAACTAATACCCTACCTATCCCATACCCTTTCTGCTCCCCAGGGAGGGTGAGGCCTTCTGTAGGGGGTCTTCAGAGTCTTCCATATCCTTTGGGATAGGGCCTAGGCCAACCCCCTTGTGTCTAGGCTCAGGGAGTATCCCTTCATGTGGGATGGGCTCCCAGAATCCATTCCTATCCTAAGGATAAGTACTGATCCACTACAAGGGGCCTCATAGATTTCCAAGGTCTCCTCAGTGACACCCACATTCAGGGGGTCTGGATCAGTCCCAGGCTGGTTTCCCAGCTATCAGTCTGGGGAACAAGAGCTCTCCCTTGTTCAGGTCAGCTGTTTCTGTGGGTTTCATTAGCCTGGCATGGACCCCTATGCTCATCAGTCCTCCTTCTCTGAAACTGGATTCAGTTCAGTTAAAGGTTTAGCTGTGTGTGTCTGCTTCTACTTCCACCAGCTGCTGGGTGAAGGCTATATGATGGCATATGAATTAGTCATGAATCTCATTATCAGAAGAGGGCATTTAAGGTAGCCTCTCCTCTGTTGCTTAGATTGTTAGGTCTCTTCTGTTCTTCCCCCAACTCAACCTCCATGCCCCATCATGTCTTCCTCACCCCTCCTCTTCTCCCCTTCTCATTCTCCTAGTTCCCTCTCCCCTCCCCACATGCTCCCAATTGGCTCAGGAGATCTTGTCCCATTTCCCTTTTCCAGGGGACCATGTATGTCTCTCTTAGGGTCCTCCTTATTTACTAGCTCCTCTGGCAGTGTGAATTGTAGTCTGGTAATCCTTTATTCCATGTCTAAAATCTACATGTGAGTGAATACATACCATGTTTGTCTTTTTGTGACTGGGTTACCTCACTCAGGATGGTTTCTTCTAGTTCCATCCATTTGCCTGTGAATTTCAAGATACCATTGTTTTTTTCCTGCTTAGTGGTACTCCATTGTGTAAATGTACCACATTTTCTCTATCCATTCTTCAGTTGAGGGGTGATTCTTTGATCTCAAAAGTCCACTTTTCTTCTCGGATCCTCATTCTCTGGGCATGCATTTGCCTTCTCTTTTTTTCTATTTTTTAAATTTTAAATTAGAAACAATCTTGTTTTACATATCAATCCCAGTTCCTTTTCCATCCCTTCCTCCCATTCCCCCCACTGACCAGCCATCCCATCCCCTTTCTGCTCCCCAGGGATGGTGAGGCTTCCATGGGGATCTTCAAAGTCTGTCATATCACTTGGAGCAGGGCATAGACCTTCCCTCATGTGTCTTGGCTGGGAGAGTATCCCTGTATGTGGAATGGGCTCCCAAAGTCCATTTGTACACTAGAGATAAATACCAGAGGCCCCAAAGACTGCCCAGGCCTCCTAACTGACGCCCACGTTCAGGGGGTCTGGTTCAGTCCCATGCTGGTTTCCCAGCTGTCAGTCTGGGGTCCATGACCTCCCTCTTATTCAGATCAGCTGTTTGTGTGGGTTTCTCCATCCTGGTCTTGACTCCTTTGCTCACCACTCCTTCCTCTCTGCAACTGTGGGTGCCTGCTCCTGCTTCCATCAGCTACTGGATGAAGGCTCTAGGATGGCATATAAGATAGTCATCAATCTCATTAAAGAGAAGGGCATTTAAGGTAGCCTCTCTACTATTGCTTAGGTTCTTAGTTGACTTCTTAAAAAGGGCTTTAGGGAGGTGATTTCTTAACAAAGAATTCTGGGAATTCCAAATTGTGTGAACTTTCTGTGTTACTGGTGGTTTTGGTTATAGGTATGAGTCTGTGGCTTATGTAAACATTTTTTAAATGATGGAAGGAAACCACTAGCAAATTGAGTTCCTCTTTTACACTGAATGACTTCAGCTCTGTGGCGTTACCTCAGGTAATTATGAACATTACCATAGCAGTGTGGAGCCTGACACAGTCAGATTGTCTGGTCATCACATTTGTACTGCTTTGGTTCCATCAACATAAATGACTGAGAAAAAAAGTGTATCATTTTTCTGTCCCTGATTTCATTCCTTCTCCTTTGTCACTGGGAAAATTCTGGATAAGTAATAGACTATCCATTTGGCCTTCTTCCAGAATTAGAGAAAGGGCTAGCCTTTAAATCTAATGTATTCATTTTCTTATTCTGGTAAACTCTAAGCAAGAAAAAAAAAAAAACTAAACTAAACAATTTCTACTCTGAGTAGCAGTAGCTCTTCCTGAGTTTTTGATGACCACAAACTCATTCCCTCTCTACACCCACAGTTTTGTCACATAACTTTATAGATCATTTAGATAAGCAGTTTTCAACCTTTCTAACGCCACGTCCCTTTTATACAGTTCCTCATGTTGAGGTGACTTGCAACCATAAAACATTATTTTCATTGTTATTTCATAACTGTAATCTTGCTACCGTTATCAATCATAATGAAAATATCTGATATGCAGGATATCTGACATTTGTCCTCTGTGAAATAGCCATTGGGCCCCCAAAAAGGCATCATGACCCACAAGTTGGGAATTGCTGCTTTAGATCCTTTTATCCATTAGAAGAACCTATTTCTCCACCCCTTAAAACTGAGTTGGTGATGCCCATCTCACTACTGAATGATGTTTTAGCTAATGTGATACAAAGATAGAATTGAAAACATTTTGTGCTTTGAGCCAGAAAGCCTTCTTGATGTTCTGGGAACTATTAGCTGCCACATAGATGAACTGTGAAAAAGAGTGAGCCAAATAAGAGCTGGCTTGCTGAAAAAATGTGTAAAGTCATGTAAACACATATGCTGGATGATAGAGATAAGTGTTCTGGGTAATGAAAGATATGTAACCCATTCATATCACCCCATGTAACCCATTCCTATCACCCCATATAACAATAAGCTAACCTGAAGAGCTATGAGTGAACCCATGATGACCTGTGCCTCTTTAAAAATACCAGCGGAGAGCAGGCCTGGGTGAATCAGGAAAGAAATCACCAGATATACTCAGCCCAAATTACCAATAAATAGCATCATAAGCTATTTAAATTCAATAGGTTTGATATAATGTATGGTCAAAGAAAAGCTGATTCCATGGGAAGGGAAATGGAATTTGCTTGTTAAAGAGATGTCCACTTTCTCAACATGGGTTTGGGTTTTACATATCCAAAAATAAATATTTGCTTTGGCAAATGTTTGCCATCAGCATGTCATATATTACTAATAAGTATGTGACAATTTCCACTAGCATAATTAGCTAAAAGAAAATATAGCATGGAAAAATTCATTCACCTTGGACCAGAGAGTAAGAACCCAGAGGCAATACTGTCAACTCCTATTGCAACTATGCCTGTGCTCAACCTAAGGATCCTAGATGCAGTGTAGAGATGAAACCCTCAGTCTGGTACACGGGGCAAGAAGTAATAGACATAGAGAGCATGAATATTTCTAGCATTTCACAATAGGAAATTATTATTGAGAGAACTGAAGAAGATGATGTGAGGAAAGCAAGAATCACAGGAAAGTAGAATCAATGAGAATTTAAGAAAGTATAATTCAACTACCCAATGCTTAGATCTTATAAAGACCCAATATTTAGATTTTAGAGACCCAATGCTTAGATCTTAGAGACCCAGTACTTAGATCGTAGAGATTCAATGCTTAGATCTTAGAGAGATCCAATACTTAAATATCTTAGAGGGATCCAATACTTAGACCTTAGAGTGTTCCAATGCTTAGGTCTTAATCTAATTAGATCTTAGGGAGATCCAATACTTAGAGAGGTCCAATAGTTAGGTCTCTTTCTAACAACCTAAGAAAAAGTCCTATTCATCAAGTTTCTAAGGATTTATTTTACCTTATAGTCCCCCAATGAAATCCTCACAAATCCATAAGAAAATAACTTTTGTAGATTTTAAACCCAGCCAGCCACAGTAACCTTGGGAAGATACTGGCAATATTGAAAGTGCTGAAGAAAGCCTAGGGTAGCTGTGATAATGAGCTCTCTTGGTCACCTCCTCCACTGCACAGGAGAGGAAGCTGACTTCTGAAAGAAGATACAGGAAGTTATCTGGGTTTCAATACCTAGAAACAGACAAAGTGCCAGGAGTCAAGAATTACTCAGAGGTTGCCTGACAAACAAAATCTCATTTTCTCAGACCTGAGGTGTATATCATTTTCCTCTAAAGTAATCACTTTTCATCGATCTCTGGGGGCAAGGTGAAGAGGTGAATGGAAATTAAGTACTGATCAGTATAACCAATCTCATCCTCTTTTGAACCCCCTTAAATAATGACCCCCTCTGTGGAAGCACTAGCTTCCTTGTAGAATTACACTCATTTCAGAACACACGCTGTACTTTCTGGTAAATGTAAGCTATTCAAAGGAAAGACTTATATGCTCTCCATTCATGAATACCCAAGGCCAGAATCATGCTATTTTTAGTAGTCATTAATATTCTTTTGATTCATTTTAGCTAACATATGAACAAACAAGTTCCTGAATATTTACACAAACAGCAAATACCACACGGGGATGAATTAAATTAATGAGTAAAATTATTTTACTTCAAAAGTGAAGAGAGAGAGAGAGAGAGAGAGAGAGAGAGAGAGAGAGAGAGAGAGAGAGAGACCCTGGATGTATTATTTAAACCCTTAAAATATGAGGTAAGAAGTGGGTTGTTCAAACAATCTCAGATCCTGAGGCATGGGGTCCTTAGTTTCATAAAGGATCACAAAGACTTCTAGCTTAATGGCTTCCAGGCTTAGGACCTTCTTGCAGCTTAGTAAGGAAAAGTTTCCCTTTGAAACATATGTAACTCATTTTAAACTCTGGTGTTGACTTAAAGGCATTCATATATACCTAATTGTCTGCATTAGATATGTATCCAAGATAAACATGGTGCGTTAAGTTGTGTCTGCATTGTGTTCAAGAGAGAGCTTCCTATTGGCATCCATTTACTTTACCTGGTCAAACTGTGATACATGAATTCTCATCATTTCTTCTTGAAATGTTATGCCATTTTCTTCTTCTTTGGAAAGAATTCAAATATATCACAAAGTTAATAATATGAAAGGTACTGAGAATTCATGCCTCTGAACGAGAGGAGAGGACAATCTCAGAAAGCCTCTGTATCAATTAGAACCTTAATGTAAATTGAACCATTTTAAAACACATGATAGTCAGTTTGAATTCCTCACAGTAGTTACAAATGTCATTTCCAAAGGATATAGAAGCAAGATACAGGAATTGTTTGGTGCATTCCTTGTCACTCTAAAATGACAACTGCCTGATCTTCTGAATCGGCCCTGAGAAGATAAATTCAAAGACTGAGTTTTCTGCCTTTGGCATTAAGAGCTGATGCAGTGCTCTCCAATACATATATACCCTTCTAAAATGACACAGAGCAGATTTAAATTGTTATGAACTAAAGGTTAACGACAAAAAATATTAAACCTTCTCACTCCAGCTTGAACAACTAAGGAGATTTTAGGATGCGCTGCCTTTGAAACTCCTGCCCTTCGGAGATAGTTCCCTTTTCATCATGCATTCTGATTTTCTTTCATCTTTGCTTTCAAGAGGCATTCTGAAACTTGTTCTCCTCTGTAGCTGCACTTTAACACTAAATCTAACAGCAGAAATCACTTTTTTGCCTTATCTAAACATGAGCACAAATCTGAATAAATTCATTTTATTTTCCTGCTGTTGTGAAAGTTAAGTCCAAATGTCTATAAACACATTTCTAAGTTATCTCACCCAGATATAGTTTCAAAGAGTTTATCCTCTGCCACAAATACTGATTTGAAAATTACATCCACAAATCCTTTAAAGGGGCCCATTACACTTCATCTTGAATGGCTATAGTTCATTGGAACAGCAAGAAGTAAGACTATCTATATCTGCATATATGCTGAAAGTAAGTAATCTGAAATTTCTATTTTCCTAGCAATTTAGTAAAATATTATATGACATTACAACTTCTGAAACCTTCTACATAGTTTGAGAATTTTCTAAAATAGTATGTTCAGTTAATAACATAAATTTTGAAAAACACCAGCCAGCATGTGGGACCAAGCTCTTAACAACAGAAAGCCACAATTTTTTCTAATATGGCTTTAAACAAGCTAGACAAAGTTGCAATAAAAGAAATAAAAAGAGGATGCAAGATAGGAGGAACAGGAAAAAATGAGTAGCTGGTGGTTGAAGCAATGGCTCATGGATAAAGGCACACTGCCCTCATAAAAGCCAAGAGTTCAGATCTCCGGACCCATGTCTGGCAGCACACAACTGCCTCTAACTCAAGCTTCAGATGGATTCTGATACCTCTGCAGGTATGTAAGTATACATACACACACACACACACACACACACGCACGCACGCACACGCACACGCACACACATACACACACACACACACTTATACCTAATAAAACATAATAGAAAATAAATGATACAAATTTTAAAATAGTGTGTCACAGTGGAGTTCGAAAGCACTTAATCACTGAGGCTTCTCTGGAGTAAACAGATGAGAAGCAAAATCTGCCCTAAGCAAATATGGCTCACACAAACACCACACAGTAACAAACAGAGGCCATGTTAGAGAAATTTAAACTCTGATCAATCACAGGACCACAGTCTCTATGCAAAAGTATTGAGGGAGCACACACTGACTTAGAATTGTATTCAGAGATCATATGAGCCATATATCATCATGATGGAGCTACAATTACCTTAAATGCTGTGGATTATTTTACAGAAGATAATCATAAAGGAAAGCTGTAGCATTGGAAGTTTATCTATAATAAGGAGCCTCTAAAAATTCATATTTGACTATTTGACTTTCATGATTTGTGACTTGCAGAAATTTTTTATTGAAAATGATTGTGGCTCAGTGTACAGGCACTTGTTCTCAAGCATGACACTGGTACCAACAAGATAAGTAGACATGCCTGTGCATGCCATTTAATTTATCCTTTTTTTCTGATGCATGGCCTTAAAAGTTGTTTTGTAATAAAACCACCTGTTCTAGTGGGAATGAGGGTTAACAGTGATCCCTATAGCTGTCTTAGTATAAAATAACCACCCTGTTTCAGATCAAGTTCCTCCTTAAAATAAGTCCCCAATTAAATTGTCACAGAATGGTTGAACAGAAGGGGCAGGTGAGAGGGAAACAAAGAGAAAGGCTGGAAGTCTTAACTGTCACTTTTCCTGGTGATCTCACATATCTATCGAACAAGCTAAGCCAGGCGGACGCTCAGTTCTTTGCCCCATACTCTGTTACCTTCAAGCTAATCAGGGGTAGTGCTACTACTGAAGGGTCGTTTCATCTCTACACATGAGTGTGCAGCAGCCACAAAAAACACTGTTGGAGGAAAAAAACTCAGAAGTTCTAACAAACTAATTTTATCCTAAAATTCTCACCCCTTAGTCTTGCAACCAACCTTCCCTCAACCCAGAACATTATACTTAACTACAGATCATCTCTACTAGTTACGAATTCTAAAGAAAATCCAAAGGGTCAGGGGAATGGAACCACCATGATGTTGGTCTCTGAATTTGGATAGGACCACTGGTCTTGTGGTGGGCTTGGAGGCAATTCCCTCACCAACTCTCATTTTACAAGTTCCCTATTCTCTAGAAGACCTAAGTATTAAGTCCTCAGACTCATTGGTCACCCCCATCACACACACACACACACACACGCACACACACACACACAGGAACAAACGAATGAAAAGCAGAAGCTACAAGGAGAATCTACCCCTAACCTCTGCTTTCTCCCTAGACATACTGGTATTCAAATTCAGGCAACTTCATCTCTCAGGGGTTCTGTGGAAGAAATCCCTAGCTATATGCTCGTCTACTACCTTTCACCCCACATCCCATTTTCTACAAGTTACTTAGAGATGCTGTCTCATAAATTATCCACTTCCTATCCTGTATCTAAATGACCCTATTAGTTCATTCTTAATCTGGTATTTCTTAATAGCACTTTCTTAACTCCACATTTCCTATTTCTCCCCTTCCCACCATAGCCAAGCTTTAGGAAAGGATCAGGTATATTCTCCTAGCCTGGGAGGCTTCCTACCTCCCTTTAGGTCCCTGAGTCTACATCTATTGCCAGGTCATTAATAACCTGCTGATTGCTCAGATGCTGCCTTCCAGTATGACTCCTACATTTAATTTAGGTTAAGTCACTATCCTTGGCCATCAGAGAAATGCAACTCAAAACAACTCTGAGATACCACCTCATACCTGTCAGAATGGCTAAAATCAAAATACCAATGACAATCTATGCTGGAGAAGATGTGGAGAAGAAGGAACACTCCTCCATTGTTGGTGGGAGTGTGAACTTGTAAGACCACTCTGGAAATCAGTATGGCGGTTGCTCAGAAAAATGGGAATCAGTCTACCTCAAGATCCAGCATTCCTCTCTTGGGTATATACCCAAATAGTGCATGTTCATACAACAAGGACATATGTTCAACCATGTTCATAGCAGCATTGTTTGTAATAGCCAGAACCTGGAAGCAACCTAGATGCCCCTCAACTGAAGAATAGAGAAAATGTGGTACATTTATACAATGGAGTACTACTCAGCAGAAAAAAGCAATGGAATCTTGAAATTTGCAGGCAAATGGATGGAACTAGAAGAACCCATCCTGAGTGAGGTAACCCAGTCACAAAGACAAACACGGTATGTTCTCACTCATATATGAATTTTAGACATAGAGCAAAGGATTACTAGCCTACAATCCTCTTCACCAAAGAAATTAGGAAACATGAAGGACTCCAGGGGATAAATGCATAGACCCCAGGAATGGGAAGGGGCATGAACTCCTGAGCTAATTGGGAGCATGAGGGTAGGGGAGAGGGTGCTGCCACAATAAGAGCACAAGAAGAGGAGTAGAGGAGAGGAAATGGAGGAGCAAAGATATTGAGTAGGGTGAAGAATAGAGGAGAGAGAGCAGGATGAGAGATACCATATTAGAGGGAGCCACTATAGGTCTGAGAAGAGATCTGGAACTAGGAAGATCTCCAGAGACCTACAAGGATGGCACGATCTGACAATCCAGGCAATGGTGGAGAGGATGACCTAAAAGCCCTTCCCCTAAAATGAGATTGATGACTATTCTTTATGACATCCTAGAGTCCTCATCCAGTGACTGATGGACACAGAGACAGACATCTACAGAAATACACTGAGCTGAAATCTGGAATTTAGTTGAAGAAAAGGAGGAATGACGATCGAAGGGGTCTGTACCAGGTTGGATAAACCCACAGAAACAGTTGGCCTGAACAAGGGAGAGCACATCGACCCCAGATACTATCTTGGAGGCCAGTACAAGACTGATCCAGCCCCTTGAACATGGATGTCAATAAGGAGGCCTCTGCACTCCAGGGAGCCTCTGAAAGTTGATTAGCATTTTTCCCTGGTTTAAGAAGGGACTTTGAGAGCCCATCCCATGTGAAGGGATACACTCTGGCCCTGGACACAAGGAGAAGGGTCCAGGCCCAGCACAGGAAGATTTGGTGGACTTTGCAGAGCCCCATTGAGGGCCCTACCCTGCCTGGGGAGATGTGGTTGGATGGGGTGGGGCATAGGTTGGGGGTGGGGGAGGAGGGATGGGGGTGAGGGGAGGGAGAGGGAGAAGGGACTTACATGTGAAACAAGCTTGTTCCCTAACTTGAACTAATGAAAAAAATAGAAGAAACAAAGTAAAAACTAGTAAAATAATAATCAATCCTGAATTCCTTACCTAGCATAAAGATTTACAAGGCTACTATCTCAAGCTCTTACATGCAGCCTTCATACCGGTGATCAGACTTCCCAGGTCTTTCTCACTTGCAGCCCCATCCTTGCTGTCCCGATCTGCAGACCCCCACAGCCACTCCACCTTTCATGTTTATGTCTCTGTTCAAGTGCCACCTTATGGTGTAGTTACCTGTGATTACTCTTCAGCTTTCTGGTCAACTTCTGTTTTTAAGCTAACCTGGGACTGTGTGATTTTAGGTCTGGTCCTCCTTCATCTGCTGTTGAACAGTTTAATGGTGGGGCTGACCAATACAGGCTACATTGACAACCAATGCTGGCGTGTAATCTGAGTTCCTGCTGCATGTGGCCAATTGTAGTGCTGATACTGCCAATTAGGAATTTCTCTTCTTCTAGCAGTGTCTGTACTGGCTTAATGGTTCCTTCAGGTAATATAGTCCCGAGAATCTGGTAATCTGGCCTTTCCCCAAAACCTAGTTGTAATAATGACATTTTACTCTTGGTAATCTTTGGAAAGTCCTTCGGTCTTTGATTCTTTGTCATTTCCACTTGTTATCTTTGTTTTAACCTCAGTGTGTGTGTGTGTGTGTGTGTGTGTGTGTGTGTGTGTGTTTGTGTGTATCCTATTTAATCTTACCACTGTTATCTTCTATTCTGAGTCTTATTATTATGGTTTGGGGGGGGGCAGGGGAATTGCCTGTGCTGTTAGTGCTACTGTGGTATTCTTGCTTTTCCTTTATAGAATGGAAGATCAAAAAGGAAAGGCATTGTGTTTTTCATCACTGCCTTCCTAGAAGTGATCACAGTGCCTGGAACATAGCACTTGTTCAATAAACATTTCAGACCACACAGACATGAACATACTTCTGTAGGTATGAGCAACTGTAAACAATGACCCCAAACTAATACTTTTTTTTAATTCTGAAACTTGCAAATGGCCATTCTTCTTGTATTTCTACTATGAATGGAAATTTGGGTTTTTAAAATTTGTTTAAGAAGATGGTAATTGGGTTGGAGAAATGGTTCAACATTTAAGAGCACTGGGTGCTCTTGCAGTGGACCTATCTGGTGGTTCACAGCTGTCTGTAATACAGTAAAAGTAGATCAGGGTATAACTAAACACAAGGTATGAAAAGATTATTAAAGACCATTTAGTTAAGACATAATTGATTAGGTTAGGCACCTGGATTATTGAATGTATAAATTTTCTTTTCAAAGATTTTTAAGTATAAAAAAGAGTGTCAGGGGTTGTATTTAATCAAAGTGTTTGACTCCATCATTAGTGTTGTAACATGGATATGAACAATGTGATCTGAATACAACTTTAGATTATTCTCTTATGTGAAATAAGTCAGACTCAGAAAGGCAAACTACATGCTGTGGCGATTTGAATAAGAACAAGACCTTTAGGCTCATACATCTGAATGTTTCTCAGTTAGTGAACTGTTTAGGAAGGATTAGGCGATGTGGTTTGTTGGAGGAGGTGTGTCACTGGTAGTGAGCTTTGAGGTTCCAAAAGCCTAGGCCCGGCCCAATCTTGCTCTTTTCCTGTCTCCATTTTATGGATCAGATTGGAGGTCTCAGCTACTGCTCTAGTGCCATGCCTGCCTGGCTGCAGCAGTGTTCCCCATCTTAATGGTCATGTGATAACCCTCTGAAACTATAACCAACCCCCCAATTAAATGCTTTCTTTTATAAGCTGCTTTGGTCATAGTGTCTCTTGACAATAATAGGACCGTGACTGAGACAGAAGTTGGTACCAGGAGTGAAGTATTACCGTGACAGACCTGACAATGCTTCTGTTTTGGACTTGGGTTCTTTGGATTAGAGAAAAGCAGTTGAATTCTGTAAGCAGGAACCAATGGGCCATTCTAGTAGGAGCATGGAAGACAGTAGTGTTGAGAGTGATGTGGACGGTGGAAGCCCAGGTCAAGTTGATTCACAGGGGAACAATAGCAACTGTACTAGAGACCATTCTTGTGATAGTTTGACTATGAATTTTGCTACATTCTGTCCTTTTTCTTAAAAAAATCTTCTGTAGGCTAAATTGATTACTTTGAGACTAATGTCATTGGCAGAGAGTTCAAGATATTCTAGGATTGACTATATCAAATAGTTATTAGTGATCACTCTTATACAGTAAAAAAAGAGAAAGTGGGGGGAAAAAAGAAATACTAAATGCAGTTTGTGGGGAGAAAGGAGCGCCAGGAAATTCATGCCCAGGGGGATAAATTTAATTTAAAGAAAAGGCTTAAAGAGAATGGAGCCGGGTGTTGGTGGCACACACCTTTAATCCCAGCACTTGGGAGGCAGAGGCAGGCAGATCTCTGTGAGTTCGAGGCCAGCCTGGTCTCCAGAGTGAGTGCCAGGACAGGCTCCAAAGCTACACAGAGAAAGAAACCCTGTCTCGAAAACAAAACGAAATGAGAGAGAGAGAGAGAGAGAGAGAGAGAGAGAGAGAGAGAGAGAGAGAGAGAGAATGAAATAAAGAGAGAGTTATGTCCTCAGGACAAAATCTCACCCAGGTAATCTTACAGTTTAGGAAAGATAAAGTTCATGGAGCAAGGGAAACTACAAGTCAAAGCTTCATGCATTGTAATTCAAGGAGAAGGTTAGACTCTATCCCAAACAAGTGAAAGAATTTGGCATCTTTTGCCATGTGATTCTGGCTCTATCAAGAAAGATACAGTAGTGAAAGGGTTGTGGAATCTTCCTCTATGGTTAAGGAAAGCTGCTGAGGCCAGGTTTGTTGGATGGGAGTCACTATATGGAGGCCTGGAGAAGCCTTTGTATGAAACTACAAAGGTGAAGCCTGGATTGTTATGGAGACCCAAGATGTTGGAGATACCAGAGCTGTGAGAGACCTGCCAAGGAGAGTGGTGAATAGGGTGTGGAACTAGCTTGAGAAGGAGAAGTGTTTTTACAGTCAACAAAGCTGAAAAGAGTGGAAGATCTAAAGAGCCATCAAAATCAGTATTTAGAGTTTGCCTTGCTGGGGTTCTGTCCTGCTTTGGTCCAGTAATTTATCACTATGCCCCATTTTCTGCATTTTGCAATGGCAATGTATATTCTGTGCATGTGATTTACTTTTTGCTTTTATAGGGGTTGCATTTAAGAGATTGCCTGGAGCCTCGGAGGAGACTTTTTACTTTGAAACAGTCTTGAGACTGTGAAGGACTATGGGGACATTTTAAATTAGACTGAATACTTTTATGTTAGAATAAGGCTACAAGCCAGAGAGTAGAATGTGGTAGTTTGAATAATAATTACTCCCATAGGCTCATATATTTGTATGTCTGGTTCTCAGATGGTGGACTCTTTAGGAAGGATTAAGGACTGTGGCCTTGTTAGAAGAGGTATATCACTGGAGTTGAGCTCTGAGGTTTCAAAAGCCTAGGTGAAGCCCAGTCTTGTAGATCAGATGTTAGCTCTCAGCTAGGGCTTCCGTGCTGCCTGCCTGTGACCATGCTGCCCACCATGATTCTCATGGACTCCTGAAACTGTAAGCAAGCCCCCAATTAAATGCTTTCTTCTGTAAGTTGCTTTGGTCATGGTGTCTTTTCATAGAATTAGAATAGTGACTAAGATGCATGCTTTCACTCATATGCAGATTATAGCTCTAAGTACACTTTTGTATGTTGGGGGAACAAGTAGAAAGTGCATTATGAGAGAGGAGAAAGAGATTTTAAATGAGGGGTAAGGATGAAAAAAGAGGTGAGTGCTAGAATACATGTTACATAAGGGCAGAAGTAGCTCTATTTGGCAGGCAGTAGTAGACCAGCAAGAGTAGGGCAGAGGTGATGGGGAGGGTAGAAGGGGAAACAGATAAACAATAAAAGGTAAAACTGAATATATCCAGACCTGAGAGAATGGCTCAGTCACCAAAGTGCTTGCTATGCAGGCATAAGAATACGGGTTTAGTCCTAGAACCCACATAAAAATTTGGGTGCAGTGGTGAATACCTGTAATCCCAATTCTGGAGAGGCAGAGGATGCCAATGCTGGAGATTTGGTGTCAGGGCACCTTGTCTCAGAAAGCAAGATTGATAGCTCCTGAAAATTTGAATCTATGAAATACTGAATAACTTCTATGGCTACTAGTTAACACAAGTTTCATTTCTCCAGATCTGATCCAACATGCCAGGAAGCAATACAAGGGGGCACTGAATTCTCTTTCATCATGTAAAATGTAAACTAGATTGATTTGGAGTTAGTGAGCATGAGCAACATCAAGAATTTTTATTGTGGTTTACTTTAAAAAAGGGTCTTCGTATGCATTCCCTAAACCTACTTGTTCAATTGTTTTTTAAGCACTGCTGCTTCTACTTTTGAAATGAGGAAACAACTTGGCATGTGATCTGGAAATGCTATGAGTTAGCATTGTGAAGTCATATCAACCTTCTCAGCACACCAGCGGGGATCTCAGCAAATGGCCCCTCACCTCTGTCCAGTGCTCTTCCTTCCTTCCTCAGAAATTCAGGTCTAGCTCAGCACTTGAGAAAAGCCCTGCACTCTCCCCTTTTCTCATTTTGCTCACTTTGTTTCTTTGTTGATGGAAATGCAGTCTCATATCAATGGCCAAAATCCTAGTTGTATAAGCTTTCCCTTTTCTATAAAACAATCTTCCCAAGGTTTTTAAGGTCAGTTAATTACACTTTGTATTTACTTTGGTACTACAGTCCAGTTTTAGCTTTAGCTTTATTTTGTATTTTCTTCTCACAGTGTCAAGCATATGTAAAGTTTTGAGTAATAATGGAGAAAATGAAAGAAAACTAATTCTGTTAAACAGAAATAGTGTCACGGGGTTATGGCCTTATCACATAGGAAACTGAAACACAGGGACTGCTGTGAGTTTGGAGCCAGTCTGAACTACAATAATGACTGTCGGGCTAGTGAGAGTCTGTCTCAAAACAAACAAACAAACAAACAAACAAAAATCATGCCTTCTTCTAACTTATAACTAGATAGAGGAGACCCAGAGAGTGAAAATGGGTGGCATTTATGCCAGGCCCTGAGGGGGAACGGATGTGATGAGGAAAGCCAGCACACAGCACAGGAAATCTTGTGTGGATTTGGCAGTAGAGACACCTTTCAGAGGGATAATTGAGAGTTGAGTCCTTAGTTTTCCTGCATAGGTTGACCTACTTGAATAATCCCCTGCTAACTCTCTTCAGTTTTCAAACTCCATAGGATCTGTCATGATCTCGCATATGTTGCAAGCACTAAAAGCGATTTGCTCAGTTAGCAAAACCCAAGGTGGATACATTCAGTTTGTTTTTGAATGAATGTCCTGAGTTCTCTTTTGTCTTAAACTGGACACTTTTGATTGAGACCTTGAGCTTCTGTGAACACTGAAACTGGAGTGGGAGGGCAAGCAGTGTTTGCTGCTGCCAGGTTTTCACCAGGGATAAAACTCAGGAGATAGCACCTCTATCTCTTCTCATTTTTGTTTTCAGCCTGTTAGGGAATCACAGGGCAGTATTCTACAGGCTATCACCTTTGTGAAGGACAAAAGGATTCTACCCTTAAATAGGGACAACTAAAAGAGCACACAGAAACTGTTGGAACTGAACCGTATTTTATATCTGTGTGATCTTAAGTGAAAATATGTATGTCAGTTTTTAATAGTATTTCCAAAGCATTAAACACAGAAACCCATGTGCTATTTTGCCATTCACACCACAATTGATTGTTCAGCTAGATACCACTACATGCCCAGATTTCTTTGGCAGGAGGAAACGGTTGTTTTCAGAATTCTAATCGGTAAATCCAAAGCACAGCTTTTGGGAATGATTAACCAGGGACATGTGGAAGCCTCCAGCCAAAGCACCGACCGCCCCCCCCCCTTTTGATTCTTTGGGTGTGCTCAGCCGGTCTGGCAGTGGAGAGGGTTACCAGACTTCCTATTTTTATTTTTCCTTGCTTGAACTTGAACTTAACTTTGCTTTTATGGCAGGTCTCTAGTGCTCCGCTTTTGGGAATGATGACAGATTTTAAGCAATTTGAGAGAAAAAAGTCTTCCTTTTATTTGTTTGTTTGTTTTGTTTTGTTTTTTTCTAGACACGGTTTCTCTGCATAACAGCCCTGGCTATCCTGGAACTCTCTTTGTCGACCAGGCTGGCCTCGAATTCACAGAGGTCTGTCTGCCTCTGTCTCTGCCTCTACCTCCCATGTGCTGGGATTAAAGGCGTGAACTACTGTCGCCACTGTCACCACCACCACCACCACCACCACCACCACCACCACCACCACTTGCAGCTGAAAGAGTCTTAATCAGAATTGTAACCCCAGGACAGCAACTGCCTGGCATTCAGAACAGGCAGATTGATGAACCCAAATGGAAGGAAGCCTGCAGAGACAGGCAACTCTTAACCCCCCTAAACTGTGAAGGCCTGAAGGTATCTTTGGAAGAGGTCATTTTTATCTTTAAGTAATTCAATACAAGGATATAGGCATGTGGAAGGACTAAGTGGAAGGACTTTACTTTTAAAGACTTTACTGAAGCGGAGAATCTTTCAGAGCAGCACATTCTCTGCTGCAGCTACACCAGCAGGAAAGTTTCAGTGGATAAAGTAAGTTCTTAGCGGTTTGTTTGGTCCGGATAGAAATTTCACATTCTTTCTTTTATTCTTCTTGTTAAAAAAAAATGTAAGTGGATCTTCTCTTGTTGAAACATAATTGTCATGGTTCTTAAGACATTTTCCAATTAATGACATTGCTCCCTTAGGTGTGAGCTCTGCCATTTAAATAGTAGCCTGAGTTCAGAGACAGAACTCTTAGCTTGTCACTGTTTCAGAGGAGCGATCTGCCACTTTTTGACAGCCAGTGACTTGTGGCTGAATAAGCGATCCCTTTAAAAAAAGAATTCATTATTGGACTCATGAACAAAATATGCATTGCAACACAGAACAAAATTATACTTTTCAATGCCAGTGCTAGGTATGATGGATTGGGAATCAGCTAAAGCAATTTCAAATATATGCTATTTCAGGGGATTATTAAACTTAGAAGATAGTCAAAAATGCCTTCCATTCATCTTGGCATGAAATAGCTGTTATTTTCTTATGACTAGTGATATTCTGAGAAGAAATATGAAAAAAGAATTAAGTGTATGAGAACTTACCTACTGAGGAACAGCAAGACAAAATAAATGCATCCATGTTTTATAAATATTGCCTACAGACTCCATTTGAGGATTAAGGATAAGTGAGATATGAACAATGATGCATAGTCTTCATGATTCCTGATACTGCTGTGAGATTCGCATCCTGGGAGAAATCCACAATTGGCAGAAAAGAAAAATCAAGAGTGGGAAGAAATCAGAAGCACAGCTTCCTGTTCACAGATCTGAAAACACTTTTAAGCAATCCTACCCAGTCAAGGTTGGCAGTGAGAAGACTGTTCACTCATGACATTGCTGTCATCCTTTCTCTCACTTTTCTTAAGATTCTGAAATGTCTCCTAGAATTCTAGTCATGTGGATTCACTTGAGCTGGAAATTAGAAGAAAACAAAGATAGAATAAAGAGCAGTGTCAAAGGGAATTGTGGGTAAAGAGCTACTATCACTTTAAAAACATGTGAAATGGTGGCCAGCTCTCCTATGACTATGTTTGATTAAGTAACTTTGTGAATTGTACTTCTTTTTATTAAGTTTAAACATAATAATCTTAGTGACCCTTTTGGAAGATTAGTAAATAGAAACAAATGACAACAACAACAAAAACCCAAAACAGAAACCAACCAAATAACAAAAAATTGTGTTTCAGAATGACAACTTTAAGTTTAATTCACCAATCCATCTAACTTTGAAAATTCCCCCCACAGAATTTTGACTACTACCATGTTCCTAAATTTATTGTCAGCAATTACTCTCTCCCTGGTACTGACCTGATCTCTAGCAATGGAATACAAGAGAAACCTTTTTTTTCTAGCAACCAACTAAATTCTGAAGGATACAAGGAGACACAGAAAAATTACATTGCTTCATTCTTTTTTGTATGAAAACAATGTGCTGGTAACTGTAAATCATTAATGAGAAATTTGATTTGCTTCCAGGAGTGATTTAATGTGACATTTAACAATATGATGATTAGATTATTGATGACTGTGTTATATTTATTTACTATATATAACATATTATTTACTTATTTATGATACATAATTATTATTTATTTGTTTGTTATATATTTTTTATTGATGACAATATAGTATGAACAGTGAATTTTATACACTATAAAATCTATCTTCATCATCTATTTATGAACAAATCTTACTTATATGAATTCAAAATTAGGCATTATTTTTACTTTAAACTTAATGGAAATATAAAAATGATGACAAATTTTTGTATTAAAAATTTTTAAGGATCACCAAATAATCACTTAAACTAAGGTGTGTCAAAGGATAAGAAGAACCCTGATAAATCTGTGGCATTTGAGGTCAGAAGATACACCTTAAACTTGGGCCATACCTTCTTGTGACAGCCTACATAAAAAGACATGAGGGAAGGAAGGTTTTGCTTTTTGCCTCCTTTTTTTTTGTCTCTTTTAGGGTCTTCCTTGTATACTAGTTTCTCTGGCAGTGTGGATTGTAGGATGGTAATTCCTTACTCTATGTCTAAAATCCATATATGAGTGAGTATATATCATGTTTGTCTTTTTGTGATTGGGTTACCTCGCTCAGGATGGTTTCTTAGAGTAACAACTCTCAACTTTATATGGAGAAACAAAAGACCCAGGATAGCTAAAACAACCCTGTACAATAGAGGAACTTCTGGAGGCATCACCATCCCTGACTTCAAGTCAAAATGGATCAAAGACCTCAACATAAACCCAGCCACACTGAACCTATTAGAAGATACAGTGGGAAATACCCTTGAATTAATTGAATTAATTGGTACAGGAGACCACTTCCAGAACATAACACCAGCAGCACAGACACTGAGGTCAACAATTAATAAATGGGACCTCCTGAAACTGAGAAGCTTCTATAAGGCAAAGGACACAGTCAGCAAGACAAAACGACAGCCCACAGACTGGGAAAAGATATTCACCAAACCCACATCTGACAGAGGGCTGATCTCCAAAATATACAAAGACCTCAAGAAGCTAGTCTCCAAAACACCAAACAATCCAATTAAAAAATGGGGTACAAGACTAAATAAACAATTCTCACTAGAGGAATCTAAAATGGCTGAAAGATACATAAGAAAGTGTTCAACATCCTTAGCCATCAAGGAAATGAAAATCAAAACAACTCTGAGATACCATCTTACTCCTGTCAGAATGGTTAAAATCAGAAACACCAATGACAGTTTATGCTGGAGAGGATGTGGAGAAAGGGGAACACTCCTCAACTGCTGGTGGGAGTGCCAACTTGTACAGCCACTTTGGAAATCAGTAGGGCGACTCCTCAAGAAAATGGGAATAAGTCTACCACAAGATCCAGCTTTTTGCCTGTATTTTTTTTCCCTGACTATAAGTTAATCTATCCTACCACCTACTTCGATGGTATTAGAACCTACTTCTTCAGGATCCCAATGTAGACTGAAGGCTGGCAGAGACATCCAGCCTGGCAGACTGAATAACTACCAGAATGACTAAAAAATACTTCAAAAATGTTCATCATTCCTAGTGATTAGGAAAATACAAACCAAAACAACTTAAAAATTTTTATCTTACCCCAGTCAGAATGGCAATGACCAACATAACAACTGACAACAAATGACAGAGTGGGTATAGTAAAAAGGAACCTTTATACACTGTTGGTAAGGTTGCAAACTGGTGAAGTCACAATGAAAATCAATGTGGAGAATTCTCAAGAAGCTAAAAGTAAATTTACCATATGTCCCAACTATATCACTCCTTGGCATATGTTCAAAGCACATCCCCAGATACTTGCTCATCCATGTTCATTGCTTCTGTGTTCACAAACTCAAGAAATGGAAACAACCTAAATGTCTTTCAACTAACAGGTTGATAGTGAAAGTGCGGTAAATATATGTAGGGGAAGCTGTAGCCACGCCTACTTAGGGGCTGGCTACAGGTGTGCCTGACCACGCCCTCACAACCTTACAAGCTTGTGAGGGCGTGGTCAGGGGACGTAGGGTGACTGCGTTTTCGCTTTCGGTTTCTCTTTTTTTGGGCTTGCATACAGACTGCTGCCACGCCGGCTGGCTAGGTCACTCTGTAAGTAAGGCTTTTCCCTATTAAATACCCTTGTATTTCTACCTGACTCCGTATTGGTAATTTCCCACTATACATATACACTATGGAATGCTATTCAGCTATAAAGAAATTTGCAGGTAAATGGATGGAACTATAAAAGGTCCTATACAGAGAAAGACAAATATCACATGGTTACTCTCATTTGATGCTCCTAGCTCTAAATCTTCAGGTACAAATATATATCCTGGGGTAACTACAAAAACCAGGAAGATAAAACAGAACCACCCTGGATTTGATATGTGGGGGAGTTCTAGAGAAGGGAAGAGCAGGAAGGGAATAAGTCCTGATTTGGAGAAATGGGAAAAGCCAGAAGAGGGAGGAAGGTAAAATAACAGTAAGGATATCTGAAAACATCATAAGGGATCATATGGTTATCTAATAAAACTTCAGTACCTGTAAGTTGTAAGTTTACATATAAATATACATATACAGTTTAAATGAATTTTTCTCATCTGGGCTGACAATGCTCCCTTGAAACATCAAATGTCCCCTAATAAAACCCCAACACCAGGCATGAGAACCAACTTTTGAGTTCTTGGCCAGGGTTGTCCAAGAGACTCCCCAAACATACGTGCTATGGCTATTGACTTTGGTTGCCCTCAGAGGTGGAAGGTAAGTTCTTACTGCTGATGACACCATGTAATTCAGACACAGAGCTCAGAGGCTCCAGAGCTGGAAGCTTCCTCACTGAGGAATAGTTTTCATGGTACCAAAAGTTACCATGCAAGCTTCCAAAACAGGGAAATAACAGGCATACACATCTGTGACACCTATGAACTACAACAGTGACCAGCATCACATGATAACTCTAAGGATACAGTAGTAGCACGCATACCCTGGGAGTAAACATTAGCTCTCTAATTGGATTCAAGACCCACTCAGCAAAAGGGAAATTATATCTGGTATGGGAAACCTAACCAACAACCTAGGGTCAGTGAAGTCATCAATTTTGGAGGAAAACATACAATCACCATTTTATTAAACCAACATAGTCACCATTTGTATTTATCCCCAAAGATAAGTGTAGTACTATATCCTCATCAAGGAAACTTATCTTTACAACAGATACAGACCGTTACAGAAAACCACAACTAATCAATATGCAGTCATGGAGCCCAGTATGAATATATACATCTACAAAACAAAATTCCCAAATAATGCTCAGGGAACATTGCAGAATGTAAGAGCCATAGAAACAGAAGTTTGCTATGAGACTGTGTCTTCTGATAATGTCCCAGAATCTACCCATAAAATATCACCCATATGACTGCCTAAACATGAGCTGAACAAGGACAAGAACAATATACAGACCAAAGTGAACCAAGGAAATACCATAAAGCCTCAACCATAAACTACAAACTACAGGCATCTAGGAAATATTAAGAGAGGAAGTAGTTTTCCCTAGGGAAGAGCAGACCAAATGATTGGTCTAATACCAAATGATTAGCCCTGAAAATACACATATAAGTAGCATTATACAGACTGAGCAGGTTATATGTAGGAATATATATTCCTACATATAACCTGTGCACACAGACATATATGCATAAAAACAACTGATGAGAAAAGAGACCGTGAATTTGAAAGAGATTCAGAAGAAGGGGCATATGGGAGAAAAGGGAGGAGTTATGATTTAATTAAGTTATAATCTCAAAAATAAGAGATAATCAAAGACTTTTAATGATCACTAAATAATCATTTAAATTAAGGTATGTTCAAGGGAAACAAAAGTTTTATCCATTTTTTTAAACTTTTGTTCCTTTCTTGCTTTCCACATAACGAGAATTATTCTTTTCAATTTGTTTTCTTTAAGCATGCAATTGTTTCTTTTTCTACTTTGCCATCCCTTCATTTATTTTATTCACTTACTATTTTGATTTTAACCTAAATGATTACTAACTCTAAAGCATGCTCACATTACTTTTGCCATTTTCTGTTCTATGGTAATTAGAAGTGGTTTGTTGGTTTTAATTCATCTTAAGTTTACTTCTGTATCTGGTTACATTATGGTGCTGTTGCTTGGCAGTGATTTATTTCTTCCCCTGAGTGATAGTGAAGACTGAGCCTGCATGAAAAAAAAATGTTACTAAGAAAATCACCAAGTAAAACTGAAAGAAATCTTGAATCAACAGATAAACAAATTGTAACACAAAAGCACAAGACATGAGAAAAAGGAAGGCAACACAAGGTCTCCCAAAGATTATAGTTCTATTACGGGCCACAAAGATACTTAAGTGATTGAAACAATAAATAAAGAAGAAAATTCTGATGGTAAAATGTATCAATGACTTCAAAGAAGAAATAAACAAGTAGATGAATAGAGTAAGAAAATAAAGTCAAATTCTGGAGAAGAAACCCAGCAATGGAAAAAAGAGTTGAGCAATTTTGAAGGGAAATTTACTAAGAAAATTATGATTTTTAAAATAAAAGAAAAAATATAGTAAATAAAAACTCAAGCAACACATTGAAAAACATGACCAAGAGAGTAGAAAAAGCAGAAAAATAATACAACATATTTCAATAAAAGAAATTGAGGATGAGAAGGGGGAAGACAAGGAAGCAAAGGGAAAAACTAGACAGACTCAGTAGGCTGAGTGCATGGTGGACAAGCATGAGTACCTGAGTTCGGTTCCAAAAAAACCACATTAAAAACAAGGCATAGTAGCATGCAGTTCACAGTATATTGTAGTCATGTTGTCAAAAACATAATGCTAAAAAGCTGTAAAGAAAATCCTTAAAGGAATAAATGATACAGACTAACCTATAGAAAAATAAGATCCAAGAAGCATAGTAGGTAGTAAAGATCAAAATCTGAGAGTCAGAACAGAAATCAAACTACCAAACAAATGGAAACTATAAGCAAGTGTTAATTTTCTGGTCTGATAAGGTAGACTTCAAAAGAGATCTGGTCAAAAGAGATAACAACACCATACCTTAGTAAGGGGACCAATTCATAAAGAAATATAAGACCATGTGGAGATACATAGACTAATAAAAATGGGTTAATAACTAAAAGAGAACTAGCCAGTAAGAAGCCTGAGACATTAGTTTATAATTAATATTTAGCCTAGGTGTGTTTATATGGGACTAAACAGCTGTGGGACTGGGTAGGACAGAAACTTTTGTCTAGAGAAAAACCTAGAATAGATCAAATCCTTGGTAATCACAATCTACCCAGATTTGTTGAAGGAGAAATAAGAATCATAGTAACAGTCTCCCAACAACCAATGGAATCATGACAGAATTCTACCAGACCTTTAAATTAAAACTGACATCAATATTCCAAACATTGAGATTGACAATTAATAAATGGGACCTCCTGAAACTGAGAAGCTTCTGTAAGGCAAAGGACATACTCAGCAAGACAAAACGCCAGCCCAAAGAATGGGAAAAGATGTTCACCAATCCCACATCTGACATAGGGCTGATAACCAAAATATACAATGAACTCAAGAAACTAACCACCAAACAATGCAATTAAAAAGTGGAGTGCAGAACTAAATAGAGAATTCTCAACAGAGGGATCTAAAATGACTGAAAGACACTTGAGAAAGTGCTCAACTTCCTTAGCCATCAGGGAAATGCAGTTCAAAATCACTCTGAGATACCATCTTACTGCTGTCAGAATGGCTAAAGTCAATAGCACAAATGACAATCTATGCTGGAGAGGATGTGGAGAAAGAGGAACACTCCTCCATTGCTGGTGGGAGTGCAAACTTATACAATCACTTTGGAAATCAGTATGGTGGTTTCTCAGGAAAATGGGAATTGGTCTACACAAGATCCAGCAATTCTTCTCTTGGGTGTGTACCCAAAGAATACACATTCATAAAATAAGGACATATGTTCAACTATGTTCATAGTAGCATTTGTAATAGGCAGAATATGAAAGCAACCTAGATGCCCCTCAACTGAAGAATGGATAGAGAAAATGTGTTATATTTACACAATGGAGTACTACTCCACAGGAAAAAAAAACAATGGAATCTTAAAATTCCAAGGCAAATGGATGGAACTAGAAGAAAGCATCCTGAGTGAGGTAACCCAATCACAAAAAGATAAACATGGTATGTACTCACTCATTTTTTTTTTATTTTTAGACATAGAGCAAAGGAATGCCAGTCTAAAATCCACACTGTCAGAGGAGCTAGGAAACAAGGAGGACACCAAGAGAAGATTGCATAGTCCCTTGAAGAAGGAGAGGGGGACAAGAATCCCTGAACAAAGTGGGAGCATGGGGCAGGGGTGGAGAGGAAGGAGGTGGGGGGGGAGAAGAGGAGAGAGGAGAAAAACAAGAGGACTGAGACAGGGGAGGAATATAGGAGGGCAAGAAAGGAGATGCCTTGATAGAAGGAGACAATACAGGTATGGAGAGAGATCTGGCAAAGGGGAAATGTTAGGAGAGCCATAGGAATGACCCCAACTAAGAATCCAAGGAGTGGTGGAGAAAATGCCATTGATGCCTTTCCCCTATAATGAGATTGGTGTCTACCTTGGTTACCATTCCTAGAGCCTTCATCCCGTAGCTGTTCAAAGCAGAAACAGGCACCCACAGCTAAGCACTGAACCATACAACTGGAATCCAGTTGTGGAGAAGGAGGAGGGATGAGAAAAGGAGCTAAGACATGCTGCAGAAACCCACAAAACAGTTGGCCTGACCTAGTGAGAGCATGGAGACCCTAGTCATAAAGCTGGGGAAACAACTATGGACCAAACCAAGCCCTCTGAATGTGGGTGCCAGCTAGGAGGCCAAGACAGTCTATGGGACTTCTAACAGTGGAGCCAGTGTGTAATTTACCACACAAATAGACCCAAGGAAGAAATAACATGATCCTCTTAATAGATATAGAAAAAGCCTTTGACAAAGTTCAGTACCACTTCATGACTGAAGCTCTGAAGAAATTAGGAACAGAGATAACATGTTATAAGAAATAAAGAAATATATGTGAAAAGCATACAGTAAAGATTATGTGGGCTTAACTAAAACCATTTCCTCTAAAATGAGGAATAAGACCATAGTCATAACTTTCTCTATTTTGTTCAATGCAGTCCTTGAAGTGTTAGCTAGAACAGTAAGGCAAGAAAAGAAAATGAAAAGAACACAAGAAGAAAAGGAAGCAGTCAGATTTTCCCCATAAGTTGGTTGTGTCCTGGTGATAACCTTCACAAAAGTAGAAAAACTAAATCCTAACATTCATGTAGAAGTATGAATCACCCCAGATACCAAATCAGTCCTAAACAGAAGCAGCGATGTTAGAGGTGTTAAAAATACAATTAAAATTTATAAAAACAGAAACATAGTAATAAAAGCAGCAAAATACCATCACTAAAACAATGTACCAATGGAACAAAGTAGAGATTCTAGGGGAAATGCAAAGAAAAGAAAACCCATACAGCTAAAGACACCCAATTTTCAACAAAAGTCGCAAAGGTGCATATTAGAGAGAAGCTAGCTTCTTCCAAAAATGGTGCTGGGCAAACTTTATAGCCACAGGTAGAGAATTGATTCAAAATGGATCAGTTATTAGCATAAAATCTGATATGAAAGCTGAAACTGCTAGTATAAAGTGTAAGTAAAACACTACACTTCAAGATAGAGGTATGGAAAATAAATTTCTGGAAAAGATAAGGATTAGCAACATGGCTTCAAAACTAAATGCACTTGCCATCAAGATTGGGGACAGGAGTTAGAATCCTGGAATCCACATGATGGGAGACAGAACCAAATCCTTCAAGCTGTTCTCTGACCTCCGTGTGCCACATGCTCATGCATGTGTGTGCATGTCTGGGCACACACACTTGCTCACTCACATTAAATAAATAACATAGCAGGAACAGAAAATGGCTCTAATATCTGAGGAAATAATAGGAAGATTTGGTAAATGAAATAATAAGAATAGCAAGAAATTAAAAAGCTTTTTCACAGCAAGGTATAGAAACTGCCCACAGAATATATAAGCAAGGGAGGTCAAGATCATGACGGAAAAAAAAAATCTATAGAGACAGCTGAACCAAGCTCGTGAAAATGCATAAATATTTTTTTAAAAATTCAAAGGAAAAATACTATACAGCCAACAAAAAATCACTTTAAGATAAAATTTAAGTGAAATTTTGGAAAAGGTAAATCCTAACTGCTTCCCTGGTCAGATTGATGGAGAGTAGTTCCTGCAGGAGGGTGGCCAGGAGTAAAAGTACAGTCCAGTAGTCCAGGTTTTGCAAAGACTCTTACAGAAATTCTGCTCTTTCAAACTGTGTGGACCAATTGGAAGCAAAATAGCAAAACACACAGGTTATAAAGAAAGTGGAAGGGAGAAGGTCTGGGAATATACACTCAAAGTCCATTATGTTTTGGCAAAAATAGCCATCAGTGATACCCACCATTTCTCTTGAAAAGTGACACCCAATGTTCACTTACTGGGAACTATAACTTGTGTAAATATTCCAAAAAAACAGCCTTTCTTATAAAAATACACATTACTCACTCTGTAACCGTTTATATGTGATATTGATCCATCCTGTATTGATTAGGGACTAGTGACTCAAAGCAAGCATCTTTGTTTTGTTGATGGACACCTAATTGCTCTGTCAACAAAGCTTCTCCAGCAACTTCTGACTGCCCAAAAGCCTAAAATCCCTATATCTTTTCTGATTAAATATTAAATAATTGGTTTTTTGAAGAACACATGAGGGTTAGAAAAATAATTACCAAGCAAACGTTTCTATGTGCCAGCATTGCACTTGACACTGAAGAGTATTGTGTAGCATCACTAAAGAAAACTTAGTGAAGAACTTGATTTCTATCACTCCACACATTTAAAATCTTTTTTTTCTTCCTGGATAATTTTTATTAAATTATTAATATTTTCACATGTACTTTCCCTCTCCCTCTCCCTCCCACCACCCCCATTCCTTATCCCCCACCTCCAACCTACCCCTCACCCCATCCACCCGCCACTCCCCAGGCAGGGTAGGGCCCCCAACCAGGGCTCCACCAAGTCCACCAAATCTTCCTGTGCTGGGCCTAGGCCCCTCCCCATGTGTTCAGAGACAGAGCGAATCCCTTCAAGTGGGATGGGCTCTCGAAGTCCCTCCCACCCACCAGGGCAAAACGCCAGTCCACCTCCAGAGGCTCCCAGCAGGGCAGGGGCCTCCCCATTGGCATCCATGATCAGGGGGCTGGATTAGTCCTGTACTGTCCTCCCAAAGAGCATCTGGGGTCGATATGCTTTCCCTTTTTCAGGCCAACTGTTTCTGTGGGTTTCTCCAACCAGGTACAGACCCCTTCGTTCTTCATTCCTCCCTCTCTTCAACTGAGTTCCAGATTTCAGCTCAGTGTATTTCTGTGGATGTCTGTCTCTGCTCTCATCAGCCACTGGATGAGGACTCTAGAATAGCATAGAGAGTATTCATCAATCTCATTCTAGGGGAAGGGTTTCTAGGCCAACTTCTCCTCCACTGCCCAGACTGTCAGATCGTGTCATCCTTATAGGTCTCTGGAGATCTTCCTAGTTCCAGATCTCTTCTCGGACCTATAGTGGCTCCCTCTGATATGGTATCTCTCATCCTGCTCTCTCTCCTCTATTCTTCCCCCAACTCAATATATCTGCTCCTCCATTTCTTCTCCTCTACTCTTCATCTTGTGCTCTTATTGTGGCAGCACCCACTCCCCTACCCTCATGCTCTCAATTAGCTCGGGAGTTCATGCCATTTCCCATTCCTGGGGTCCATTTATCCCTTAGAGTCATTCATGATTTCTAGTTTCCTTGGGGTAGAGGATTATAGGCTGGTAAACCTTTGCTCTATGTCTAAAAATCATATATGAGTGAGTACATACCATGTTTGTCTTTTTGTGATTGGGTTACCTCACTCAGGATGGTTTAGCTGAAGTTATTTCATTAACTTTCCTGAGAACTATTCTGGCAAACCAAGACAAAGGTCTGCTTATTTAAGGAAATAAAAGAAAACCCATTGTATCCAGATTTAGGATAAATCTGTTCCTGCAGTCACAGGCATCTGTTGTTACTAGCATTTTGTGCCTATAAGCAGATATGAATTGGATATGAATTTTAATTTACAAAAGCTTCTTTTGCCATCTCATTTCTGAATTTGAAAGTTCTAATGAGATTTAAGAGAAAATAGTTCTCCCCACATTTGAAGACCACAGGGCTTGGTTCATTTAGAAAGAAGTTCATAGGCCAGCTGACCAGAGCAAGTGGGACCTCATAGACTCCAGACTGACAGCTGGGGATCTGAATAAGACTGAACCAGGGCCCATGAACGTGGGTGTCAGTTGGTGGGCTTGGGCAGTCTATGTAGGCACTAGCAGTGGAACCTGTATTTATCCCTAGTGCATGAACTGGCTTCTTGGAGTCCATTCCCTGTGAATGGATACTCTCTCAGCCTAGATACATTGGGAATATCCTCAGTCCTGCCCCCAAATGATGTGACAGACTTTGATGATCCCCTATAGGAGGTGTGTGGGATGGGGAGATGATGTGGGGATTGGAGGATGGAAGGGAGAGTGAACTGGGATTGGTATGTAAAATAAGATTGTTTTTTATTTAAATAAAAAATTAATTAAAAAGAAGTTTGCACACTGAGAAACAGTGTGCTTCTGTGCCTGTTCAGTTTTGGTAATTCTGAGTCTCCATAAAGCAAGCTAACTGTTGGGGGCTAGTAAGAATCCAAAGAACACTGCAGGTACTGTAGGGAAGGGTTATATCAAGTCATTCCAAAATATCTGTTGTTCGAGCAGGATGCAATGAGGTTGGGATTCTAAGCAGGATGGATGGTGTTCATCCTTCACACGAAATCCTATGCCCAAGGGGATGGATTGGGTGAGGGTTGATTACCACAGCTAAAGTCCTGGAGTTTAGCATGGACTCAGTTTTCCTTCATGTCATATTGAGATTTGTGTACACACCTCAAGGCATGCAATTCCAGAGTCACACTTTGGCAGAGGATTTAGGAGTGCTGAGGCAGGAGGTAGTCAGAACCAGGCTTCCATTTGGCTCTCCTTTTCCTCCATTGTGTGGCTTCCTAAGTGACTCACTTTCAACAATATAGTAATGGATGTGAGAAAAGAAAGTTGCCTTTCTATTAAGGGTTAACTATCAAGATCTAGTATCCCCTGTGCTTGCTGCTTTCCATATTCTGTTCCACTGCTGTGGAAAAGCCTTCCTGGTTAGTAAATGCAGAAGGAGAAGCTGCTCACATTAAAGTCAGGGAATAAGACTGTGGATGGAAACCACAAAGAACAGAAATGATCTCCTCTTCCTGCTTAGTCTTACTGGGATCCTATCCTGGCTCAGCACTGTACTGGTTGGTAATATCTACCATCTCTTGTCACTTACCTAGTTTGCTTTTCAATACACATAAAATCCTGATAGGAAAGAGGAATATTTTCAACCAGGTGTCACCTTTGCAACCCCAATATCTGCTATTAATATTAATTATCAACTGCTATTCAACTGACTTAGAAAAGTGTAAAATAGAGAGGCAGATGGATCCCTGAGTTCAAGGCCAGCCTGGTCTACAGAATGAATTAAGGACATCTAAGGCTACAAAAAGAAACCCTCTCTTGGAAAAAAAAAGTGCCAAGGCTCACGAAGAATTCTGCTGGACGATGGTGACACATGCCTTTAAAATGCCTTTAATTCCAGCACTCAGGAGGCAGATGCAGGTGGATCTCTGAGTTCAAGACCTTGTCTACAGAGTAAGTCCCACATTGCAGAGGCCTATACCGAGAAATTGAAAAAAAAAAGTGTAAAAATAGCATTGGATTTTCACTTTCCATCCTAAGGTTTCCTTAACATCTGTTAGATGTTAGATAAATTATAAAATATTGGAACTGAATAAAAGATTAAAAAGTACTATATTTAAACTATTGGTATGTGTCTGTAAAAATAGGTACCCTGGATCTTACAGGTACTGATGACCAGAGCAAGGCAAACTTCCTATCTTCCCACTATCCCATACTGTGCCTTTGAACCCTAAATCTGTAACTCTATTTCCCTTCTCTCTTGCATTCTCTTTCATGTCCTAAGTTCTCTTTTGTTTTCAACTCAGAGTAGGGTTGAACTTGGATGAGAAGTGGAACACCTCAGAAATAACGAGTGGAATAACGAGACCATTGGAAACAGAGGTGTTTCCTTTGACTGAGAATGGGGGTTCAATATCCATATGAGTTCATTTACTATATTGTCCAGTACAAGCTAAGCTTCTTGAACACTGTTCTATTTGCACCTCTCTGGCTGTCCCGCTGCTGAGATTTGACATTTTCAGTGATTCCAATGCAGTAGTGCCTAGCCTTTCAGCATGAAAACTTCCCAATACCTTTAGTAAAAATAGAAATCCCTGTGCTTGCCCAGTCTACATCATGGAAAGTTTTATGAATACAACGTAATACTCTTTTCATGGAGATGTAGAATCTTTTCATAAAATAGATTCCTATTCTAATACACTGAAGTCTACAAGTCAGAAGGCACAGAACTCAACAGTAGATTGTGCAAGGCCATGAGTTTAGTCCCAGTAAAGAGTAAAAGAAAAGTGTGGACATGATCTTCCTGGCTTTACTATTTAAGGGTAAAAAATAAATCACTTCAACTCATGCAAATGTGAAGTGGAAGAGACGAATGTGATGATTTGGTTATTAACCATGAGCAGCTCAGTTCAACTTGATGGAATTGTACTGACCATTTATTTTGTTTTAACTTGAGTCTGCCAGCCTATATTTTAACAGAAAGTGTCTTCTGCTATGATACAAATTAAAAGACAAGAAGTTACAGGAAAATCAACTTCTGAAACAGCTCTGGGTAAGTGGAAGTAACTATCTGCTGGTCAGATGTGCCTGCTGGTTGTCAACTGTATGGGGAGAGAAGAGAAATTGCAGCTGTAGACACCAGCACATGAGCACAGCTGAGTCCCCCTGCCTTTAGTTGTTTTAATATGAGGATTCCTAGAGATACATAACCACTACCCTAACTCCTGGGCCTCAAGTGGTTCATGTGAAACAAGTTGGGCCTACACAGGTTCTCAAGTCTGATAGACTACCACATGGAATCCCCAAATCAACAGCATCAACATCTGCCCGGAACTTGTTATCCAGAAAAATCTTCAGCTCGCCCCAAGCCCATTGTAGGTGTTGGGAAGTTCACCCTAATGAAATACCATAAGCTGTTGTACCTAAGGAGACTGAGGTTACTTTTCACTCTTTCTGAAGGTTTGCTCCTTGGCTGACAAATGGCCTCATAGCTTGGGACCCAACAAGTGGTTCATTAAGCACAGTTTGTACAGCAAGTAAAAGTTTGAGAACTGCGCAAGCATATGAGAATATTAACTCACCATACCGAAAGGTAGTCTAGCTGAAGTGATGACAGGCTTAAAGTGAGGACATGTACAACTGAGAGAGAGGACCAATTCTCACACATGCATGTGTGTGCATGCTCAGGGACACACAAACACGCACACACATGCACATGCATGCACAGAGGTTGCAGGGAGCATGGGCATTAGCGATTGGTCTACACTCCTTCAGGAACATTGTTGTTTTGGAATAATGAGAGAGTCTAAGTGAGCAGCTAGGTACCAATAGCCACCCTGTCTTCAGGAAGCACAGGCAGTAAAGAATGCATCAGATGCTTCACAGTCCCCACCTGGCCTGAGGATTACCAGCCACAATCACAACATTACCTGAAAGGCTTATCAAGAAACAACATTACACAGACCCAGCCCTATCTGGCCGAATCCCTTTTCTGAACAATGGTACAGGCTGTGTGATCTCCTGGGCATAAGAAACAGAACTAATTGAATTTATAGTTCACCATTAAGAACCAACAGAGGTAGAAAAAGAGCATGGATTTTAGTCACTTATTTTTATGAGAACTGAAAAGAGATAACGGGAGGGTAAAGGGAGAGACACATCACAAAATAACTCCAGATTTGAATTTAAGTATTGTGAAACCATAGCGCTGGTATAGGAACAGAACACAATTACTTCTGCCTCCTTTTGCCCATACTCCTCTGCAGAAGTCTGTACGAAACCCTCCAAGCGCCTTATCCAAACACCACACACACAGGTGTTCTACTCAGTGATCATCTATCAGGGTGTCACTGCACACTCTTTGCTGCTCACTAGTAGTATGTAGATACTGCTTCTCTTAAAACTCAAACTGAACTTGAAATGTATTTCATGGGCTAATGACCTAAGTGAAAACAAGCTTCTAAAAAGTTACTCAACTCCCCATTGGTACTAAAAAGGGTTGTCTAGCTGAAGTGACAGGCTTAGTATCTACTTGAGTAAAATTATTTCATTTTGAAATATTTAGATTCCTTATTTTCCTGAATATATTGTGATGCATTTATGGTAACAAACATTCCTTTCCTTTTGAACTAATTTCACTTTAATTTTATACAATTCCTTTGTTTCTATTATCATTTTCTAAAAGCCTTCTACTCATTTACAATCAGGGAGTCATGTGGCTTTTTTCTTCTCATAGCCAGAAATGACATGGCTTTTAATTCTGTTTCCAGTATAGAACCCCTAAATCATGTGCTCCCAAATTAGAACAGGCTTATATGCTGTGGATAAAAACAGAATGCTTGTAGAACTTTAAATGAAAGCAAAGCTTAAAATAACAGATTATATTTACCTCACACAGATTCTTCTATTTTATTAAGGTGATTTGGTATCCCCCTCCTTTTTTTCCTCCAAAATTTTCTATTTCCTACCATGGAGAAGATTTGAGCTCTAATTTATAAAAGGTTGTCAGTAATAGCTCATGGGAATAATTTTCACACTCATCTGTGGATTCAACTATGTGTCAGTTGGCAGCTTCAACCCACTTGAAATAGCTCCCATATCACAGAAAGAGTTACCTTTAAATAACCCTCCTCCATCTGCCTTAGATAACAATGGTGGTAAGACAGCAGCAGTGGAATGCAGTGTTTGCAACTGGGAATGCTAACAGGCTTGTTGATACCATAACTATCTCCACACCATAGAGAAATAACAAAGTAGAATTAGTCCTTAGAAGGCTCTGTCACCACAGAAATTTAAAACCTGTTCCAGGTCATCCTTTAAAGCTTTGTGCTCAAATAGGAACATCAGTAGCTTCTGCTATTGAGATCAGAGAGGCAAGGACACGAGGCCATGTGGTTGCTGTGCTCTGCACACCACTCGTCTTTTCTTAGAAACTCTGCCTCACGGGGATGTATATTAACTGTAGCATTTTGATACAGTTTCTATTGATTTGTATGACAATTACCTATTGACTTCTGCAAGCTGAGAAAAGGATGAATGCAGAGAGTTTGAACACTGTTCTCTTCTGACCTTCAGGAGCTTACAGTTCAAACTGTAAACCATCATGTGACTCCATAGTCTTTTCTTCCTTTTGAGCAATAATGTTAAGCAAGATTTTGTGTAGGGAATGAGTGAAATCAGTGTGGATCCTATCTGCCAGCAGTGCAAATAACAGGAGAGACGGAGACAAGAAGATAATAAAGATAAGAAATAGTGAGTGGTGTGCGTGAGAGCAGATGAGGAAGGTGAGGACTGGGGACCTGTAGGAGACAATCTGCTGTTTAACAGATAAAACTGGTTAAAGCTTATCAGAGTAAGTTTAATAAGAAATATTCATGTAAAATTTTCTTAAAATGAGTAATGAAATTATTTTTCAATGTGTATCAAAATAGCAAGATACAGTGTACTTGATGCCGTATGCTAAATAGAGGCATATTTGCATAGCATCTGATCGGCAGTTTTGGAAGTGCTTTTATTGGAAGCTAACAGAAGGCTTCCAGGTGTCACTGTTTTCCCCAGAAAGATATTTTCCATTCCCACGTCTCCACACATACTGCACATGACATTATATGCTAAAAGGACATTTTCAAATCTTAGGTTTTTTTAAATCCTTATAAATCTGCCAAGTATATTTTTAAGCTCCTGCTATAACTTCTACCCACAAACATAGAGTGAAATATGAATATGAAACTGGCTTTAAGGGTTCCATGTGTTGAACCTTTGGAATACTCCAGAGGACATCCATGGGTGTTCTTCTATTGCTAAAATAAGGGCATTTACTCTTAAGCATCTACAGCAATGTCTTTCTAAAAGACAGAATTTAGTAATTAAATCACAGTGTGAACACAAAGTGGGGGAGTGCCTGTTGCATGCGAAAATCATATTCACTGATGCAATTAGATTTCATATGCTGCACTTTGCCTATGCCTTATACATTTATGGCTCTGTTTTCTGTCACTGTTTTACTTTAATCAACAAGAGCTCAGACTCCTTGAAGGTTGGGACTAGACTGCTTTCTTTTAAATTGTCTTTTCCTTTTTTACTTCACAAGTATGTGTTATAGTATACCTACATGTGGATACACATTTTTGCATGCAAAGGGCATATGCAACCATGTGTACATGCATTTGGAAGCATAATGTCAGCTGGGGTCTTTCTCCTTCGCTCTCTACTTTATTCAGACATACTCTCTCAGTTGAACCCAAAGCTCATCAATATGGCAATTCTCCATAGCCAACTAGTTCTGGGGGTTCCTGTCTCTGACTTTGAGCACTGGAATTATAAGCAGGCTACCACAGCCACCCCACATTTCCATGGGTGCTGGGAATCTGAGTGTCTTTCCCATGTGCTACCTCTCCAGCACCTGGAATATCTTTGACTTCTCTGACTGAATATCTTTCCTACTCTTTTAACCCATCTAGTCTTGCTTAACATTAAACAAAACCAAAGCTGAGACTAGCACAGGAGTGCTAACCATCCTTAAGATCCCAGTAGACTGTCAAGAAGCAGGAGATGTAGAAATTCAGAGATATCAAGTAGAGTTTCCTCATCCCCTACTGTTTCCTATAGATCACAAACTTAGTTGCCTCCATGCCTTGTCATCAAAAAGGTGTCATTCAGTCTGTGGCAGCTCCAACAGTTAAGGCTGTATTCAACACTTTACAACACTGATTTCTTACCATAAAATTCTTTGTGATCTTTCTTTACCACTTTCATACCATTTTTGGTCTGTTCTACACAATTAAAATTACTATATGACTACCTGAGATGACAGACACATGTCAACCACACAAAATAGAAACCATATTAGAAAACATGAGGCAAGACTGGGCAGAAAATTTCCATGTGTAAGTTGGGCAGGCCAACAAAAACTTCAAACGCAGGTGTTCATGAGACAAGACCTGGACTAATGAAGCAGTCTGTGTATACGGATGTTTTATCTGCACATATGCCTGTGTACCACATGTCTACCTTGTGCTCACAGAGGCCGGAAGAGCGTGACAGAAATTAGAGATGATGGTAAGCCTCTGTATATGTACTAGGACTCCAACCCTCATCCCCTGCAAAAGCAGGCAATGCTTTTAACCCCTGAGACACCTTTCCAGCCAGAAATGGTTTTTTAATTACCTCCGACAAATGCTCAGATCAAAGAACCACCATAGACTTAGACTATACTGGGGGCTGGACATTTCGAATACTGGAGCAACAAAAGACCTTGGAATCCAGAATGATCCCAAGAAGGCAATTTTCAGGCTTCTTTTGCCACTGCCTTCCCTCAGTGACCTCACTTTTCCCTGATTTTCTTAAGAATCCCATCCATATGATCCATGGGAACCTTTTTCTGGATGGGCTCTTTAAGGTACTCTGTGTCTAATGAGAAGACATGGATATGCCCAGGGCCTTGCCATATCACAATGGACAGCAGCACCCGAAGGTGGGGTGGGGGTAACAGCAGGGAACTGTGAGTCTTCTCTTCTGACTCACAAAACTAAGACAGAATAAAAAATGTGGAACAGTTGAATGCTTGATGTCTTAAACTCAGGATGTCTTTTTGTGTACTATCATTTGTCATGCTGTTTATCAAAAACAAACGAAATTACAAGTTCCTTCACATCAGGATTCTTGCAACCTTCCAGAGCTTTCATTTTTCTGATTGCCTTTACTGTGCTTGTAGAGATGTGACTTCCACAATCCCATTGGAATTAACATACATTATTTTTGAATAATTAAATGAATTATGGGAGTTTGTTTTGCATATTCTGTGCTTTACTACCACTTGCAAGCACTACCTGGCATTTATTTCTGCTTTGAATAGCAATCTCTGATTGACAGAGCCTTATCAGACGGAAAGCACTTGCTTTGCTGGTTCACCCAGAGGTCTAGATTAGCATTCACTGCCCTAAAGTTGACAACACCCTCTAAAACTCAATAAAACTGTTAGCAATCAGATTAAAGTAAACTGGCATTTAATTTTAATTTTTAATTGTCTTTTAATAGGGCCAGGAGATATCTCAGTTGAAACAGTGGCTGCTGCAGGAGCATAAATGCCTATGGTCAGTCACAGCTGCAATGTCGACAGCCCAGCTGTGTGTGGTTACAAGCCTATAGCTCCAATGCTGGAGAAGCTGAGAAAGGCAGACCCTTTAATCAGGCTGGCCACCCAGTCTAATCAAATCAGTGAGCTCCACAATCAGTGAGAGACTGTGTCTCAAAAAATATGTGGAAAGTGGTTCAGGAAGACACAGGTAATCACAATCTTGTAAAACACTCACACACACACACACACACACACACACACACACACACACACACACAATCTTTTAATGATTTAGAAATATAAAATGTTCAATAACAAATTAACAAATGTAAGAAGTAACATATAACAAAGAAGTAAATGGTACGCTAAAGGAACCATGGTAATCATTCTAGAACTAATGTCCCACCTAAGTTCTTGTTGCTGCCAAAAGTTACTGACCTCTGTGTGCAGACAGGGCACTAGAGAGTATGTTATCCAGCATCTGCTGCAGCTGGATAAGGTGGAATGGCCAAGATTTGGCCATCAGGAGGTTACTGCTGTGCAGATCCAAAGCCAGGTTTGGTTCTTCAATTTTTGATTGACCTCCTCTTTTCTCTGTTCTTATGGGTTAGAGCATGGCAGTGGCACTAGTGACTCCAAAGTGCACAAAAGACATGAACTCACCTATTATGTCTGTCACAAAGAAAGAAATTTGAATCATATTAGGGCATTGTTATTGAAGGGGATCATTGTTTTAGTGACTTGGGCTTTATTCTAAACATTACACAATGCTTATTAATATCCAGGCCTCTTTTAAAAATTGTCTTCTCTGCCTTATTTTAGCTCCAGTCCAAACTAATGGAAACCGCCCAAACTTTGCTCCAACCTTGTGATGAGGAAACTGATAGGGTTCTCACTGTGTCTGTGGCTCAAGTTCCTAGGACAACAAATCACTAACAGCTTTAACCATGTACCAGTTAATGTCCTAATCAAGACTTTTCAACTGCAAAGAATCCAATCCACTTGTAGAACATAAAATTAAGGCATATCAGGTAGCGATACTGTATGTCAAGAGAAACCAAAGCAAAGAATCTACAGACTCATGGGAATGGTTGATGTAAAAGAACTATTTGCTCCCTCAATATCCACACCAGTTCTTGTTTCTGATTTTCTCTGTACAGTTTCTCTGTTCCTTCTCTTCTACATCCAGCTTTTGAACAAGTGAGTAGTAAATTACTTGGCACTACCTGCTATTATTGCTTCACAAAAAAATGAGCATTCTGGGAAAAGATGATTCAAATATGTTCCCCAAACATGTTAAACTCTTAAATTTCATTTCCTTGTTCTTATCAGGATTGTCATTTGATAGCAGTCCTTTACCACTATGAAGATTCAACCTTTCTGGATGGACAGACAGTCTTTCTGGGTCTCTTGGTTTATTGCTTCCTTTATACCATGACAGCCCCAAACAGCCAAGCTCTCTGCCCCTGCTCTGTGTTAATCTCAGTTCTATTTCCCAAATGGTCTCAACCCTTCTGCAAAACTCTACTCCTGCATCTTCTCATACTCTTGTGACACCTCTGGATTTTATCCAGATAATGCTTTCATGACTGATTTTACCTATATAGGGTAAATCATCCAGGCCATGGAACCATTTACCCTCTAATCACTTAAGACTTCAAATTATATATCTCGTCATTTATTTGCATATATTAGTTTATATATGCAATCTTTCATTTCTATTTAAAACCTTGATCATCAAAAAATTAAGCCCACCATGAGATAACAATAATCTATCACAAATTATTTTTAAAACAAAATTTTATGTGAACTTATAATTAAGACAATTATATTTTATTTCATTGTACTTTATGGAGTAAAATAATAGTTTGTCATGTTCAATTTTATGCATGATTTTAATTGTCATCTAAATTTTTTTTTAATCTAGGAAAAGAGTGAGGAGAAAGAGGAAGTGGAAGAAAGGTGTAAGGAAAAGAGGGAGAGTTTGGACATGAGGTATTCCCTAAGAAGGCTTCTGGGTAGTAGACTTGCCCAGTTGGTGGCATCGTTGAGAAGTGATTGAATCATGTGCTCACTTAGTATATTTATGGATCAACCCAGAAAGAAAGAATAGGCCCTTAGGAAGTGGGACTTAGAAGTGGGTCACTGAAAGGATACCTTTGAAGGTTCATCTTGTGCCCTGAACCATGCAGCCACCCTCTTGTCATGGAGTAATCAAGTCTGCTATCTCATTCTTTTCTTATACCCAAAGCAGTAGAGCCAGCTTACCATGCCTTGGATTCTCTGAAACTGTGTGTCAAAATAAATCTTTTATCCCAACATTTTTATCTAATACAGGAATTTATGAATTAAGGAACAGAGGGAAGGGATAAAACAAAAAGAATTCAAGTCTTATCTATCATTGAGAATGTCTTGCCTGGCTTCAGATCTTGGCTTCCCGTTTGAGTTATCTCACTAATAGATGCTCTAATGAAGCTTATGCAAACACAGAAATGAGAAAGAATAAAGTGGACAGTAATAGAAATATTGTTCAAAGAGTTACAGAGAAGGGAGAGTTCTCTCAACTTGAATCAGCAGGAGTATATAATGAAAGACATGGTATTTAAGTTGGCACCATGATTACTATATTTTTTTTGTCATATCAGTAGTACAAGAATGGGAAAAGAAGAAAAATAGCAATAAAAGCAGGAAATCATGGGAAGGTGAGGGAAGAGGAGAACACTTTCAGGAAACAGAGATGCTGCTGCTAATGCCGTTCCATGGCACCTTCTTAATCACCTACTGTTCTCAGACCTCCACAAATCACTTTCTGAAGACTCCTTTCTAGATCTAAGCAAAGCCTTCAATAGGAGTCTACATGCAATCTGTGCCAGTGTTAGATGTCGTTCCAGCTGCCTAACACGATTTAAAAAGGAGAGGGGAAGATTTAAACTAAACGGGTCAATGTGACCAGGGCAGGCAGGAGAGTTGGGTAGAGAAACAGGTGGGTCTTGAGATAAACAGTGTGGACTCTGGTTAAAATGCTCTCATAGGTTAAAATATTGTTGTTCTTCTTCGTGACTATTTTACACAGAGGCATCCTAAAAGCAAAATAAGAAAGGGAATTGAGGTTATGGCCACCCCAGTCCATACAGGTAAGGACTCTGTCTAATTTGCCTTTGCTTTATTCAAAATCTCTGAAGACTCTGGCACTCAGGTTGATTTTAAGTATATGAGCAAATGCCTCCCTTGGGACAGGCCTTGTTCTCACTGCTTTACATATTTTAGCTCACTTAAGTCTCTTATAAACATGGAGGAGGAAAGGAAGGAATGGAGAGAACATGTATCTGGCCCTAGGTCATCCAGCCTGTGAATGGCAGTGCCTGAATGTAAATGCTAACATTGACTAACGCTGGTCTATTAGCACCATGAAACAGCTCTTCGCCAGACAGGAAGCCAGACTATGACTACAGCACACAGTAATCTCTATTTGGCACGACTGGCTCCAATGATAGCATCATTTAGATGCAAACTGGAGGAACCAGTTGGGGGGTGGGGCAGGATGGCAAAGAAACCTGAGCAGTCAGCCTGCCTGTATTTTATAGTCTCAATTTTGTTTACCTGAATTTTAATTAGTTCAAAGCATTAAGACATTGCTTTTCTGCTTCTTGCTCTGGTTCAATATTCTATTGTAAAACAAATATGCACAATATTAAAAACCACCAGGTATTTTTTAGATTCAAAAATCCCAGTTTGCCTTAATTAAATTCCAAGGAAATGATAATAACCAATTACTCAAGAATGTTTGGGTGGTTGTTTGGCACACTTAATCTAAATTATTTCTGTGTCTAATTATTCCTAAAAAACACACAAACTCAAATACATTATTTTATGTAAAATAATAACTGATAAAAGAAAATATTAGGTGAGTAAGAGAGAAGAAAATACATTAAATAGTACCACTCATGCTGTATCTTTTTTTTTCTTTTAATTATATACCTTTGGCAAGTGATAGTGTTGATTCAGGCCACTAAGTCTATTTCTAAATGTTTTCACTGAATTCCAGAGAAGGATAAGACAGCAGAGACCAAACTGGCTGCCAGACTTGATCTAGCTAGGACAGAACGGAAGTGAGTCATTGACTCCTTCACCCACATTCTTGAAACTGAACCTGAAAGGAGAAAACTTTCATGCACAACAGCATGCTATCTTGTTTATTGTTGTAGCCACATCTTCTGTGACATAAGTGTTTGTGACAGACACTCCCAATAAATCCCTATTGAGGAAAGGGATAAAGGACATTTCTTTTGTTTCAACCTTTTGTTAGCTAGACCACTGCTGAGAGCAAGAGTTCTGAATGTCCTGAGCTGCATATAGTCCTGTAGTCAAGACCACTAGGACAGCAAGCTAGGTATCACTGTGAACTTCATGTGATGAAAATTGAATTCTTCATTTCCTCTCCCACAGTAAGTATTCTTTTGTCACTTCAGCTGCTCAAGGCAAATTCTAACAAAAACACTTGAGTCTTCTCTTCCTCTAGTTCAGCATTTACACACCCTTAGCAAATAGTCTTTGCCCCTAAAATGTATCCTGAAATGACTACTTAGTGCTGTCTCCATACAATGCCAATTTTTATTTTAGCACCATAACTACCAAACATCTGTTCTCTTGAATTCCTTGATTTTGAGTTTACCCATCCACAATTGAAGCCCATCTGATAGAAAATGTGGATATTTTCACTCAGGACTACTGTTTCATTACTCTGCTTATAATGCTTCTTGTCTTCTTGTTTTGTCTATAATGCTAGATCAAGTCTGGCAGCCAGTTTGGTCTATATGTAGTTATAACAAAATTCTTATCTGCCATGACTTCAAGATTAGAGATATTTGAATTTCCCTCTCATTTCTCTGACCTGTAGTTTGACTTTCTTGTCAGAACCACCTGCCCTAACATAATGACATAGAGACGTGTTATTAATTATGAAAGCTTGGCTTTTAGCTGAGGCTTGTTCCCAACTAGCTCTTACAACTTAAATTGACCTGTTTCAATTAATTTGCATTATGCCACATGGCTTTTTACCTCTCTTCCATTCTGCATGTCCGACTCTCTCCGTCTCTCACTGGCATCTCTCATAAGCCTAGATTCTTCCCATGTTCCTCTTTCCCAAGAAGTCCCGCCTAACCTCTCCTGCCTAGCTATTGGCCATTTAGCTTTTGTTAAACCAATCAGGTGCCTTAAGCAGGCAAGGTAAAACAGTGACACATATTTACAAAATTTACTCAGATATTCTGCAACACCGACCTATCTCTCAGTCACACTGTCCCTTAAACCCTCACCATACCTTCTTCTGTTTGAGCTTGATACGGTTCCTCTAATCTCAAAGACTAGGGAACTTTTTCATCTCTCCATATAGAAATCTTGTTCTCCAAGTCTCTACATGGTAAACTTCTTCTCCTTTCAGGTTTTAAAGAAAGTATGTCCTCATCCAGGACCCTCCTTGCAAGACCTGCACATGAGGCACATTTTGTCATAAATTTATCTTCTTGCTCAAACTTACTATTGTCTGAAATAACATGTGAACATATATGCTTATTTAATGAATGTCTCCATCTTGGGACTAAATTTAGGTAAAAACAGGGATCACATTAGTCTTGTTTTTCTAGCCTCATGGACTCCAGCAAATGTTTCTTGAAACAATGAGTGTTTCTGAAGATCTTTGAGCAGTGTTCCTCAGTGAATTTGGGGTACTTTTGTTAAATATTAATTGATCATTATACTATCAGGTCTCTGTAAACAGGATAGATGCTATAATCGAGACTGAACACTTTTATTTTGGTTTTAGAGCAAAATCTGATAAGTCATCCTTTTGGAAATAATTTCAAAATGCAAGTATATAAGCTAACCAGTCTTAACACATTTCTGTCAAAACTTGATTTCTTCAAGCCTGTCAATTCTGTGAGTATAGCATTGAAAAACTTTTCAGAATATTGCATATATAGGCACAACCCTACAAATGAAATGATCTTTTCAACTACACCTTTCATCTGGTTTCTCTGCCTTTCTCACTCATTTTGGTGTATTTTGATAATTTCCTGAGTGTAAATGGTTAAGTATAAAGTGATGGGAAAACAAAATTGAAATCATTCTGTAAAGGCAGAGAAATCCGTTGTTACTCTGCCATGTGTGTCTTCAATAGTTAACTTCTCATTTGGAAGTTAACTTTCCAGAGTAGCTCAGAAGTGTCATTTACAATGATTTTACTTTGCTGAGCCACTGTCAGCTCATGGCACCCTGAGGCTAGTTGTTCAGGATTGTCACAAAATGACACTGCATCCCAGTTACCACTAAATGGTGTTAGCCTGTAGGCCTGACCTTCAAAGTTTAAGAATATGTCTTGTGTCTACACAAGAAGAGATCAGATTTCCCCTAAAATGTTTTTAAATGGTTTATGGCTTATTGTGATAACTTACCCAGTCTATTTAAGGTAGTTGTGTTTAAACGGTATTTGTTAGTACAAGCAAAGTGTGGTCACAGTTTTAGGTTTGTTCCATAGTGATTCTTGTTTGCCCTCCCAACTTTATGCTTCTACTCACATTATAGCATAACTCTTGCAGATTCTGCTTCAGTCTTTAATTTCTGTGTTGGAGAGAAAAATAGCATGAACTGGAAAGTCAAAAATATTAGCCCTAGAGAGGAAAATTTAATCTAGAGATACAGATAATCAAAAAATAATTACATGAAAATATGAAGATTTCAAACTATTCAAAGAAAAATCTTTAACACAGATATGAAATAATAGTTTTTACACGACACCACATGTGGTATTACATTAATCATTACTGTTTGAATTATTCATTGGTTTTCCAATTCTGTTCGAATATCAGATTTTACAACAAATTACTCCTACAGGGATTAAAAAGCCACGGTGAGAACACTGAGTTTATTCACACATGCTTGGTAAAGAAGTAGCAATGACAAGTGCTTCTCTTTATGAGTTAGAGGAATTTTGAATGGGACTGACTCTCAGACACACCATATTGCTCAGTGTAAGACGAAAAGAGTTCTCTTAAGGACTTTTAAAATGGCCAATAGTTAGAAAGAAAATATAGGTGGGACTTCTGGACAAAGGGAGTTCTGGAAAGAAGAAAGGCAGAGTTGCCAGCCAGTCTCGCAATAACCAAGATGGCCATAATGGAGATGAGGTAATGAGCACATGGAAGAATATATATTTAAAAATATTGGTTAATTTAAGTTGAAAGAGCTAATTAGAAACAAGTCTAAGCAAAGGCTGAGTTTTCATAACCATTAAGTCCTCTTGTCATTTTTTCTGAGCTAGCAGCCCAAAAAGAAAAATCCATCTATAATCTATCAATACTAATATTTCTGATATTAAAAACAGAAACCAACACTTAATTTATCCTGAAATACAGATTATTTTGCTATAAAGATATATATAAAATATTGATTGCTAGAAATACTCATTGTTGTAAATTACAAAAACATCCCCAACATCCCCAACACCTGGCCTTCCATAGCAAATATGCAAATATGTGTACTATATATCCATGCAGATTATTATATTCTCATTTTTTAATATGTGTATTATGTGTGTGTGTGTTTGTGTGTGTATTTGAAGGTGGGTGTGAGTGGCCCACAGCATCCATGTTGTGGTTAGAGAACAATGTGAGATGTTAATGTTAACTTCCCCTTTGTTTGATACAATATCTCTTTTATTGCTCACTACTGTATTTACCAGGTTGGTGAGCTTTAGGGAGTCTCCTGTCTCAAACTCCCATCTCATTGAAGAAGTACTAAGATTACAGAGGCATATACTTCTGGCTTTTACATGGATTCGGGGCATCTAAACCAAGGTATTCATGTTTGTGCATGATTTATGTTATTGTTTTTAAGTTTGTGTATGCTCATGCATGCACTAAGGGAAGCCAGAAGAGGGCATGGGTTTCCTTGGAGCCAGAGTGTTAGCCTTCAGTGTGGGTGCTGGGGACCAAACTGCATTCCCTGGAAGAGCAATATGAGGTAATTGTTATAATTTCTCACAAGAAACACACAAGATGAGGTAATTGTTATAATTTCTCAGAATTCATTGAGGTTTTTTTGGGGGGGTTATAGTTCTAATCACATCCTCTAGCAAAATACATTCTATGATTTCTGTATCTTGTAAGTTTTATTATAAATGACATTATATGTATTTTTTAAGACAGGGTCCCCAAATATACCCCTGCTCAGCTTGCAATTCTTTGTGTAGACTATGCTAGTCTAGAACTCATAGAGATCCACTTTCCTCTGCCTTCCAAATCCTGTAATTAAAAGCACCTGCAAAAACACACAGCTTTTTTAAAAATATTTTTTTATTTTAGAAGCACTCTAATTTACATATCAATCCCCCCCATTCCCTCACCCTCCCATCCTCCCATGTTCCCCCCAGACTCCCTCCCAACCCACCTCCACCTACTCCCCAGGATGACCACAAAAAAACACCCAGCTTTTTAAAAATAGTTTTGTAACATTAAGGTCTTATTTATGGTTACCAAGTAATTACTCATTCAGAAAACATGAGATAAAACCTGGAGAAATACAATGATATCTGCTGATGAGGTATATATTCTGTCTTTCCAATATTGACACCATAGAGGTTTGTGTGTGGATAACAAGCCATCGTTGTAATATGCCTGTAAGAATGACTAAGAGAAGTATTCAAGTTGAAGAATTATGATTTTTCCATGTCAATAAATTACAATAAATGTAAATTTAAGTATTTTAAGAAGAAAGTTTAATAGAATTAATTGATTAGAGAAAACACTTAACTGAATATAGAACATTTATTGATTACACATTGATTCAGAGTTTAGTAAATATACTAACCTAGGTAAAAGAAAAAAATCATCAGGAAATATTCTATTTTCGGACTCTTTCAAAAAACCCCACTGTATTTAAATGAAAACAAAGAAAAATTAAAAGGAAAAAGTTATAAAACTTGAAACAACCTACTTAACCGACTGTCAGAATATTTTTTGATAATTTTTTCTGAGGTGTCAATTAAAATTATAATAAATGCTATAATATATAAAATTTTATTTTTCACACAATAATAATCCTTTTAAAGTCTTGGTGCTTTTGCATGACTAGGGAACACAGTGTAAAGGGCTAGAGGAGATAGCATACTGCATCTCATGCTCTCATAACAGGTAGTCAGCAATGATCTGCTCACTCCCAATCTTTTTTTTTAAACTTTTTTGCTTTTTCTTTCTGTTTTTAATTTGAATTAGAAACAAGATTGTTTTACATGTCAATCCCAGTTCCCTCTCCCTCCTCCCCTACAACCCCCCCAACTAAAACCCTACCTATCATATATCCTTTCTGCTCACTCCCAATCTTAATACTTCCAAGAAAGAAACAGCAGGTAACAGTTGTATCTTTACAAATAATTGCTCTTGAAAATTTGTGGAAAACAGTGAGCGTGGGCACTAAACATTCACAGTCACAATAAATGAAGCACACTCCACAGTCTATCCCTGAGTTGTGCCAGACTCTAGCTTTCTATGCTCACCCTAGGCGCCTATTAAGGTCAGAGAAGTATGGATCTGGATTAAATATCCAAAACCCTAAGAATTTTGCTAAGCATTATAATTACAATGATTTTCTCTCTCTCCTTCCCTCTCTCCGTCCCTCCGTCCCTCCCTCCCTCCCTCCCTCCCTCCCTCCCGCTTTCTCTCTCTGTCCCTCTCTCCCTTCCTCCCTTCCTCCCTCCCTCCCTCCTTCCCTCCCTTTCCTGGAATCCATCTCCCAAAGTAAGTTGATCTATATCTCGGGAACCCAACTTAAGAAATTCAATCTGTATGCAAAGAACATTTACTTCCCTTATCATGTGACATAAGAAATTCAATAGGCAACAAGTACCAAATCTTAATCTTGAGACAGTGCATGAATATTTTCAGGCACAAAAATGTGCTTTATAGTCCCTTGAATTCATCATACTCAAGACTAAATCCTCATCTCCTCCAAACAACCCTATTTATTGTTGCTCATCCTTGCCTTCCAAGTGAATTGTGTAACTGATGACTACTTAGTCTAGCACAACATTTTTTAAAATTTTATCAAATAAAGCTTGGTTTTCTCTTCCTTTTAGCACCCTTAACCTTAGTCTTAATTGTTCGATTTGAATATCCTAACTTACATTTTTCTCTCCTGTTTCTGCTATATACTTTGACCTCTTCATCGAAAAGTCATATTTCACTTCATAATAGTCAATATATAGCTACTTTTTCTGGTGTTTCCTACTGACAAGCTATAGATGTGAAACACAAAACAACAAAAATGAAACAGTAACAAAACTCCTGACATAATGGAATGGCTACTCCTGTTAAGTATGGTACACACAGTACATTATAAGGAGGATAAATTAACTCACATATTATTTTCCTTTTAAATCTCTCTTCTCTATAATTTTGGAGGCCTTTGCACCAAAAATTGTCACTTGAAAATAACTAGTTCAACACACCAGCACCAAAGCCAACAATTCAGGAGACAAGATTTAAGTAAGTTTTGTTTCCTACAGCATCATGACAATATGATAGATTTGCCACATGCCAGTAGGATTTGCGGAAGGAACATAAATGATCAAACTGGGAACTCTGTATGCAAATGAATGAACTCATTCACCTGAGTACAAGTCATTATTTTGCCTTTCATAAATCACAAAGACTTCAGTGAATATAGAGTTATGTTTCTCTCTCTCTGGGATTGTTGCTCTAAATGCCTGGAAGAGACTGTCAGTGACTTCCTTGTTCTACATTAAGGAACAACTTACATTCTTAGAAATAATCATTCAAAATGACCCCTATATGGTATGTTTTTAGTTAATAATTTACTTAAAATACTCACTACCTTTGTCTAGGACAGTATAGTTAGATACTTGTAAATGGAATAAGAATTGTGCCATTTGAGACAAAATAGTGAAGCAGGAACAAAAAGTTAAAGAGATGTATGTGCCTTAAGAATAAAAAGCACCCGCCAGGCAGTGGTGGCACATGCCTTTATTCCCAGCACTCAGGAGGCAGAGACAGGCAGATCTCTGTGAGTTCGAGACCAGCCTGGTCTACAAAAGCTAGTCCCAGGACAGCTTCCAAAGCCACAGAGAAACCCTGTCTCAAAAAACAAAAACAAAAACAAAAAAAAGAAAAAACAAAACCAAAAAAAAAAAAAAGAATAAAAAGCGCCCGAGGCCTGGGAGGGTGCATCAAGGACAGCCGTTGGGCACCATTATGATGAGTAAGTACAGGGTGGGGAGATGGGGAGAGAGAGAGAATGATTCATTCATGAGATAGGGAGAGAGGTGAATCTGAAGAGGTGAGGGTGGTGAGGAATGGCTGACATAGAAGGCAGGCATGCCACTCAGGGACATGGTGATGTTTGGGCCTGGGCTGCTGCCAAGGACCCTGATGCAGCTGTGGGGGTCTGGGTTGATGTCCATGGCTCATGTTACTACCTGTGACCATATCAGATTCTGAAAGTTGTACCCCCAAGGGGCCCTGCTGATCCAGGGTTCTTGCACTGCTACCAATGACCATGGTCTGGTCCAGACTATTGCTATGTGTCATGTCTTGGTCTGCTGTGGCTGGGCTTCTGTTACCATCAAAGGTCAAGTGGAAGCCTGGGGTATGAGCTGCCACCTGGGGACATGTTGTGATTCAAGGAAAATGCTGCTACTGGGGCTATGCCTATCCAGGTGATCTCAATGCTAATTAGGGCCACAATGACATACACACTGAGACTGTTGCCAAGGACCATGTCTGTATCTATTGTCCTATTACAACCTGAGTCTGTGTTGATGTCTGTGGTACATGTTGCCACCAGAGGCCACAAAGATGGCCAGGATCTGGACCTCCACCTATGGCCATGTTGGTGTCTGAGGGCTGTGCTGCTGCCAGGCTTACACATACTGGAGTGACATGTGCTGCCATCCAAGGTCATGGCATCATACAGGCCAGAGGTGTGGCTGGAGCCATGTCTGAGTCCATGGCCTTGCCACAACCAGGGTCTGCTTTGATGTCCGAGACTCCTTTAGCCATCAAAGGTTGTGCATATGTCCTGGATCTGAGCGGCCACCTGGGGCCTTGTATGGATGTTTGAGGCCCACACTGTCACTGAGTCCATGCTGATATGAGTGACCCACACTGCCAAATGGGGTCAGGGCATCTGGGCTCAGGCTGCTGCCAAGGACCATATCTGGGTCCATGGTCCAACCACAGCTGGGGCCTATGTTGATATCCTTGGCCCATATTGCCACCAAGAGCTACTTGGATATCAGGGGTTGGACTAATACCTAGGGCCGTGTTAGTATCTAAAGGTTGAGCCTCTCAGCACCATACAGATCTGAATGGCTTGCATTGCCACCCACAGCCAATGAGCTGTTCATGCTTGAGCTGTCACCAAGGGCCACATCTGGGTCCATGGCTCTGCTACAGCCATGCTCTGGTGATCCTGTTATCACCAAAGGCAGTGAGAATAGGCCTGTACAGAGTTGGTCTTGCCCCTCACTGGTTGCAACACTAAGGAGAACTGGTCCTCTCCCTCACCATCTGTGGCACTCCAGAGAGCAGGCCCTGTATCTTGCTTTGGCAGCATAAAAGAGCTGTCCCTATCAGTGGTGGCGATGGAGAGCCTGCTCTGAAGGTGTGAGAGTAGGAGAGCCAGTCCCACTGTCTATCACATGGTGGCATGAGCAAGGGAAAGATACCCCTTGCCTTTTGCCCCTCACTGCTTGCCCTTTGCTATTATTAGATAGGAAAAGCTGGTCCCAGGGTCACGAGAGTGTGAGAGTTGACTCCTTCCCCCATTGTCTGCCATACGACATTAGTGAGAGAAAGATACCCTGAACCCTTTTCCCCTTGCCACTTGTGACACACAGGAAAGCTGGACCTGCCCCTCATTGGGTTCAGCACATGAGAGAGTGAGCTGTATACCTCTCCTGGGCAGCACATTAGAGTTGAACCTGTTGGTAGGGGCACAGGTGAAGCAGTCATGTGGGTATGACAGCAGGAGAGCTGCTCCTGCCCTCTCCCTCTTATGCCATGTGGTGGCATGGGGGAAAGAAATAGCCACCATCCCAATACTTGCCACCTGTGACAGGCAGGAGAGCACCTGGGCAAAACAGTAGAGCTGGCCCTGGTGGTTTGAGTGGAGGTGAGCTTGACCCGAGAGCAGAACTAGCCCTGCTCCTTGCTGCCTGCTCCACTGAGTGAGCTAGCTGGGACAATGCTGGAGAGCTTGCCCTGGGGATGACAATGAGGGATTGCTGACCAACCCAGCTATCACCCAGGCCCAGAACCAGAACTATGAGTTAGCCCACCTGAACATCTACCTCATCCATGAACTGCTGGAGCATGTGAAGGGGCCAGGCCTGAAGACCCACAGCTACAGGATCTTCATGACAAAAGGCAACAATAGGATATCCAAGAAGAGTTCCAGTGAAGGCCCAGTATTGACAGTGTAGCAGAAGCCAGAGGTCTTGAAGCAGATCAATGACCTACTACAATAAACACAAGTAAAGATGTATGGGACTAACTGGGCTGCACTACAGCTTCAACACTGAGATTTTTGTTATTATTTGTATGCTTGTTTGTTTGGGAGGATTTTAAGGGAGGTTACTTTTGAATTTTGTTTTATTTTGTGGTGAAAATTGCAAGGACAGAGGGTAGAAGTAAAGCAACAAGAAAATGAGTGGGATCAGGATGTGCAATGTGAAATCCACAAAAAAATCAATTAAAAAGTTTTTAAAAAGAATTAAAAAACATCTCAAGAAAAGCCAAGTTCAAATGGTAAACATAAGAAATAAGAAATAGCCAACATCTGGCAAGGGAGGTTATTACCTCTAACCTGAGTAGAAATATGGCCTTTGGATGTTAACTGTCAGATATAGAAGAGGCTCTACTGTAGGAACCACACTCATTAAGGTATTTACAACTTTCCTTTATCCAAGAACTACTTGCACAAGTACCTAAAGTGTTTTCAAGTTGTAGTTGGCTCTCTTTAATTCCTTTGTGTCATTTGGGATAATGGCCGGTGTTGTTTCCATGAAAGACAATTCACAAAACCAGACACTATCCACATAATGAAGGTTCTTATAGCTTGGAACCAAGTGACAGAATAGGAAGAAACTGAGAGATCATTGCCTAAAACCATTCCTCAGAGGGAGGAGGCATATCTATCCACAGCAGTAACTGCTGAATCTGCCGCTAGAACTCTAAACAGGTGGTAATATCAACAGAGTAATTTTCAAAGTTAATCAATTTTGAAGTCATAAAAGTAAAATATATTGTTTGTGGCTAATGTAAAGGGTGATGTTTCTCTGATTTCTTTCACAGCCCATTTATCATATGTATATATTGGGTAACTCTAACCAAACAAGTGAAAGATCTGTATAACAAGAACTTACAGTCATTAAAGACAGAAACTAAAGAAGATACCAGAAAATGGAAAGATGCCCCATGCTCTTGGATAGGTAGGATAAAAATAATAAAAATGGCAATCTTACCAAAAGCAATCTACAGACTCAATACAATCCCCAGCAAAATATGGGCACAATTCTTCACAGGCCTTAAAAGAACAATACTCAACATTATATGGGAAAACAAAAAACTGAAGATAGCCAAAACAACCCTGTACAATAAAGGAACTTCCAGAGGCATCACCATCCCTGACTTCAAGTTCTACTACAGAGCTATAATCTCAAAAACAGCTTGGTATTGGCACAAAAACAGACAGACCAATGAAATTGAATTGAAACCCCTGATATTAACCCACACACCTATGAACTCCTGATTTTTAACAAAGAAGCCAAAACTATACACTGGAAAAAAGAAAGCACCTTCAACAAATTGTGTTGGCATAATTGCATGTGGACATGTAGAAGATTGCAGATATATCCATAACTATTGCCATGTACAAAACTTAAGTCCAAATGGATCAAAGACCTCAACAAAAATCCAGCCACACTGAACCTATTAGAAGAGTGAGAGGTACCCTTGAACGAATTGGCACGGAGGATCACTTCCTGAACATAACACCAGTACCACAGACACTGAGATCAAAAATTAATAAATGGGACCTCCTGAAACTGAGAAGCATCTATAAGGCAAAAGCATCTACAAGTCAAAAGTCAACAAGACAAAATAGCAACCTGAAGATTGGGAAAAGATCTTCATCAATCCCACATTTGACAGAGGGCTGATTTCCAAAATATACAAAGAACTCAAGAAGCTAGTCACCAAATCACCAAATATTTCAATTAAAGAGTGAGGTACAGAACTTGTAGGAAGCCGTTTTCCTGCATTATAATGGTGCCTAAAGACACCAAGATGTAAATTACTTCACAGGCGCTGGGTAATTTCCATTCCTTTGATCTCTGCCTATCCCGTGGCTCATTTTGGCCTGAGGAGCTAAAGCCATTCATAGGGTAACACGTCCCAGGCGGCTGGTCAGCCTTTATATAGGGATGGTTTTCTTGGTTTAGGGTCTCCACTCTGGTAAGATGCATTAAAGCTTGTCTGCAGAAGGATCCGAGTGTCCCGTGTATGATTTCTTGCTGGCGAGAAATACAGAGCGCGCGGGACATCTGGTGCCGAAACCCGGGAATTGTTAACATCTCCGGCATCACGGAGACCCCTCTAACAGGGCGGATTCAGAACTGCAGGGTGGTAAGTTCGGAGAGGTATGCTTCATTCTGACACCTTCTTTTTTGACTTTGCTTTTAATTTGCCACCACTATGGGATGGAAAAGCCTTAATTCTAGTCTTTATTCTAATTTTGTTCACATTGGTCTTATATTATGCCCACCGTGGCTGGTGTTCCAGTTCGAGACCAAGCTTACCCCAGGTAGCCTCCAGCATTATGGGCTCTTCAAAACAGAGAGACCTAATTAAAAATTGTATAGAGATTGAGGCTTGCCGTCCCATGGTAGCAGAGAGTCAAAAAATGCTTAAAGAGGTACAGGATAATATATCAGAAACCGAACGAGATGAGAGAATAGGAGCTCGAAAAAGGAAGGACATGTCCAAGGAAAAAGGCCCTCCCCAGGATATAAAAAAAGGGGGAGAGAAAATAGGGAATAACCGGTCACACCCCGGTAAATTTAAGAGAAATAAAGACTTAAAACCTAGCCTCTGCCCTACAACGAAACTAGAGGTCTTGGAGCAGAGCAGCTCAGACTCTGAGATTTTAGACTCTAGCAAGGAAGCAGAGCTAGAGGAGGAGCTGCCAAAAATAAAAGCAAATATGAGGCCACCGCCTGTTAATCCAGCGGGTGTGCTTCCATCAGCACCCCCATTATTTGGTACTGACTCTTTTTTACCATTAGAGGAGCGAAGGAAATTGCAGATGGCTTTCCCAGTCTTTGAAAATGAGGGGGCAAGAGTACATGCTCCCGTAGACTATAATCAGATTAAAGAATTGGCTGAATCAGTCCGGAAGTATGGGGTCAATGCCAATTTTACAACAATACAAGTAGAAAGACTAGCAAACTATGCTATGACACCCACTGATTGGGAGACAACAGTAAAAGCAGTGCTCCCCAATATGGGACAATATATGGAGTGGAAGGCTCTTTTTTATGATGCAGCCCAGGCACAGGCAAAGGCCAATGTCACAGCAGAAAATGAAAATCAGAGACAATGGACCTTTGAAATGCTGACAGGACAGGGGCCACATGCCCTCAATCAAACTAATTACATTTGGGGCGTATATGCCCAGATATCAGCTGCCGCCATTAAAGCATGGAAGGCATTGACAAAAAGAGATGAATCAGGTGGACATCTTACAAAGATAGTCCAGGGGCCCCAGGAGCCATTCTCAGACTTTGTGGCCAGAATGACAGAGGCTGCTAGCCGGATATTCGGTGATGCAGAACAAGCCATGCCTCTGATTGAACAATTAGTCTTTGAACAAGCAACTCAAGAATGCCGAGCAGCCATAGCTCCACGGAAAAGTAAAGGTTTACAGGACTGGTTAAAGATCTGCAGAGAACTCGGAGGGCCACTTACTAATGCAGGCTTGGCCGCAGCCATCTTACAAACCCAAAGGCGCCGAAATACGTCTGCCTGCTTTAACTGTGGAAAAACAGGGCACCTTAAAAAGGACTGTAGAGCCCCTGAAAGGATTAGAGAAGTGGAGTTGTGCAGGCGCTGTGGAAAAGGTTATCATAGGGCCAGCGAATGCAAATCTGTGCGGGACATAAAAGGTAGGCTTTTACCCCCTAGGGAGGAACCTAAAGCGTCCCAACCAAAAAACGGGCTGCGGGGCCCATGGTCCCAGGGCCCTCAGAAATATGGGAACCAGTTCCGGAAAAGCAACTCAGAGAAGGAAGGGACTCCCGAGGACACTCCGGAGTGGACCTGTGTGCCGCCTCCGACTTCTTATTAATGCCCCAAATGAATGTTCAGCCGGTCCCAATCCAGTCTCCGGGGCCTTTACCCCCCGCTACCATTGGGCTTATTTTGGGCCGAGGTTCCTTGACCTTACAAGGACTCATTGTGTATCCTGGAATCGTAGATCCATATCATAAGGAAGAATTCCAGGTCCTCTGCTCCAGCCCTCGGGGCGTGTTCTCCATAAAGCAGGGAGATAAGATCGCACAATTAGTGCCATTGCCCTCCCCTGGGGATAGAGAGAATTGCACCTCCCGAAAAAGAGCCTTGGGCTCTACCGGTAATGATTCAGCATATCTGGCCATACCCCTAGATGAGAGACCAACTATGAAATTATTGGTTAATGGAAAAGAATTTGAGGGGATTACAGATACAGGGGCTGACAAAAGCATCATTTCATTGCATTGGTGGCCGAAATCCTGGCCTACTGTGACTTCATCACATTCTCTTCAAGGCCTTGGATATCAATCCTCTCCAGCTGTTAGTGCTGCCGCCTTGGTCTGGCGGAGCACCGAGGGCAGGCAGGGACGCTTTACCCCCTATGTCTTGCCCCTCCCAGTAAATCTGTGGGGGCGAGATGTGTTACAAGCCATGGGCATGACCCTGACCAATGAGTATTCCCCTCAGGCATCAGCTATTATGACAAAAATGGGCTATGTACCAGGAAGGGGCCTGGGCAGAAGGGAGCAAGGTAGAATAGAGCCCATTGAACAAAAAGGGAATCAAAGTAGAATAGGACTGGGTTTTATTTAGGGGCCATTGAGGCTTCACGACCCATACCATGGAATACAGAGGACCCGGTATGGGTCTCTCAATGGCCATTATCCTCTGAAAAGCTGGAAGCAGTCACAAGACTTATACAGGAGCAAGAACAGTTGGGGCATTTAGAAAGTTCTACTTCTCCCTGGAACAGCCCAATTTTCATTATAAAAAAGAAATCTGGAAAATGGAGGTTGCTCCATGACCTGCGGGCTATTAATAACCAAATGCGCCCTCTGGGCCCTGTCCAGAGAGGCCTCCCTTTGCTTTCTGCGCTACCCCAAAATTGGAAGCTTATTATTATAGATATTAAGGACTGTTTTTTCTCCATCCCCCTCTTTCCTCGGGACCGGCAAAGGTTTGCCTTTACTGTTCCCTCACTCAATCACATGGAACCAGACAAGAGGTACCAATGGAGGGTGCTCCCACAGGGCATGGCCAATAGTCCAACTATATGCCAATTGTATGTCCAAAAGGCATTGGAACCTGTTAGGAAGCAGTTTACATCCATGATTATGATTCACTATATGGATGATATTCTTATCTGCCATAGGAAGATAGAGGTCCTGCAACAAGCCTTCCCCATGCTGGTAGCTGAGTTAAAACAATGGGGACTGGAGATAGCATCAGAAAAGGTCCAGGTCTCAGATACTGGTCTCTTCCTGGGCTCAGTAATTACCCCAACAAAAATAATCCCACAAAAAATAGAAATACGCAAGGATCATCTGAGAACCTTAAATGACTTCCAGAAACTCTTGGGGGATATAAATTGGCTGAGACCCTTTTTAAAGATCCCCTCTGCAGATTTAAAACCCCTTTTTGACATCCTGGAAGGTGAGCCTCATATTTCTTCCCCCAGAAGCTTTACTCCGGCTGCTTGTCAAGCCCTACAAAAAGTGGAAAAGGCCTTGCAGGATGCACAATTGCATCGCATAGATGAGACATTGCCATTCAGCCTATGTGTCTTTAAAACGGCTAAGTTACCGACCGCCGTCTTGTGGCAGCATGGGCCGTTGCTTTGGATTCACCCAAATGCTTCCCCTGCTAAGATCATTGATTGGTATCCAGATGCTGTCGCGCAGCTCGCACTTCGGGGAATAAAAGCAGCTGTCGCTCATTTTGGCAGGGACCCTCATCTCTTGATTGTACCTTACACCGCTGCGCAAATTCAAACACTAACAGCTACTTCTAATGACTGGGCGGTGTTAGTTACCTCCTTTTCAGGGAAAATTGATAATCATTTCCCAAAACATCCAATCCTACAATTTACACAAAATCAGGCTATAGTGTTTCCACAGATGACAGCAAAGCATCCAATCCCGAATGGGACGGTGGTTTATACTGATGGTTCCAAAACCGGTGTAGGGGCTTATGTTATAGGAAATAAGGTAGTTTCTAAACAATTCAATGAAACCTCACCCCAGATCGTTGAATGCCAAGTGGTGCTGGAAGTCCTTGAGGCCTTTCCGGGGCCACTTAATATTGTATCAGATTCCTCCTATGTGGTTAATGCAGTCAACCTCCTTGAAACTGCTGGTATAATACGACCCTCCAGCAGAGTTGCAGGTATCTTTCAAAAAATACAAATTACCCTATCAAACAGGAGGTTCCCTGTTTTTGTCACCCATGTTCGAGCACATTCGGGGCTCCCAGGACCTATGTCCTCTGGGAATGATTTGGCAGACCGGGCCACAAAGCTGATGGCTGCCGCCTTGTCCACCCAGATACAAGCTGCACAAGAATTTCATCAGCGCTTTCATGTGACGGCTGAAACCTTACGCCGTCGATTTGCTTTGACAAAGCAGGAGGCTAGACAAATCGTTACTCAATGTAAAAACTGCTGTGAATTTTTACCTGCACCTCATGTAGGAATAAATCCGCGCGGCATTAGGCCGCTGCAGATGTGGCAAATGGATGTTACACATGTTGCCTCCTTTGGAAAGCTCCAATATGTTCATGTCTCAGTGGACACCTGCTCAGGCATAATTTGTGCCACGCCTTTGACAGGGGAAAAGGCCGCGCATGTGATTCAACACTGTTTAGAGGCTTGGGGTGCCTGGGGTAAACCTCATATCCTAAAAACAGATAATGGGCCGGCTTATACCTCTCAAAAGTTCCAGCACTTCTGCAGACAGATGGAAATTACCCATCTAACTGGCCTACCTTATAACCCTCAAGGACAAGGCATTGTGGAACGTGCCCATCGCACACTTAAGTCTTATTTAATCAAACAAAAGGAGGGAATGGGAGCATCCTTACCCTCGGTGCCAAGAGTTGCAATATCCATGGCACTCTTTACCCTTAATTTTCTAAACACCGACGCTCAGGGCCATACAGCGGCCAAGCGTCATACCTCAGAACCTGATAGGTCTAAGGAGATGGTAAAATGGAAAGATGTCTTAACTGGTCTTTGGAGAGGCCCGGATCCTATTCTCATAAGATCCAGGGGAGCGATATGTGTTTTTCCACAGGATGAAGAAAATCCTCTGTGGATCCCAGAAAGACTCACCCGAAGAGCCCCTTCAGACCTTCAAAAGTCGAAACTCCACCCGCTCCCCGGGAATTGAGAGCCGCTATTGTTATCCAGATTAACTCCTGCCCTTGGCGGAGAGATTGTCACTGCTTAAGGGGTGGGGGTGGGATTGTTTGATGCAGCCGTTTGCGGATTGCTGTTATTTTTGGCTGGTCTGTGAGAAAAGGGGTGGGGGTGTAATTGTTTGATGCAGCCGCTTGCGGATTGCTGTTACTTTTGACTGGCATGTAAGCTCCAGGGCTCAAACCAAGAGACCACCCAAGCGCTTATATTTTGGCTAAGCAATAGGCCGCCGGCCAGACAGCTCTTGCACACCCGGAGCCTAGGCTCATTGCACAGGGTAGAGTGTCTGGTTTGTGCAGCCCCAAAGAGGGATGCTGAGCAAAGGCATCGCACAGAGTTGCCTATTATGCAGGCTTCTCTGGGAGGTACGTTGACCTGCATAAGGGTTACCTGCCCTGAGAATCCCTTTCCCAGAAAAACGGCAGAGGACAGGTCGAGAGTACTTCAGGTCAAGCTAACAGCCTGATGGTGACTCCCGTACACAGTCTTAATGTTTGATTTTGGGAAGGTACAACCTCTGCCTCTATCCCTCAACATATGGGTGACCTATTTGCTTGTAATAATATAAAGCCTTTTCATTAATTAATAAAAAAGGGGGATATGTAGGAAGCCGTTTTCCTGCATTATAATGGTGCCTAAAGACACCAAGATGTAAATTACTTCACAGGCGCTGGGTAATTTCCATTCCTTTGATCTCTGCCTATCCCGTGGCTCATTTTGGCCTGAGGAGCTAAAGCCATTCATAGGGTAACACATCCCAGGCGGCTGGTCAGCCTTTATATAGGGATGGTTTTCTTGGTTTAGGGTCTCCACTCTGGTAAGATGCATTAAAGCTTGTCTGCAGAAGGATCCGAGTGTCCCGTGTATGATTTCTTGCTGGCGAGAAATACAGAGCACGCGGGACAAGAACTAAATAGAGAATTCTCAATACAGGAATCTAAAAAAGCTAAAAGACACATAATAAATTGCTCAACATCCTTAGTCATCAGGGAAACGCAAATCAAAACAACTCTGAGATACTAGCTTACACCTATCAGAATGGCTAAAATCAAAAACACTAAGGACAGTTTATGCTTGAGAGGATGTGGAGAAAGGGGACACTCCTCCATTGCTGGTAGGAGTGCAAACTTGTACAGCCACTTTGGAAATCAATATGACAGTTTCTCTGGAAATTGGATAGCAGCCTACCTCAAGATCCAGCAATTCCACTCTTAGGCATATACCCAAAGGATGCACATTCATACAACAAGGACATCTGTTCAACGATGTTCATAGCAGCATTATTTGTAATACCCAGAAGATGGAAGCAACCTAGATTCCCCCCAACCAAAGAATGGATAAAGAAAATGCGTTCCATTTACAAAATGGAGTACTATTCAGCAGGAAAAAACAACGGAATCTTGAAATTCACAGGCAAATGGATGGAACTAGAAGAAACCATCCTGAGTGAGGCAGCCCGGTAACAAAAAGACACACGTGGTATGTACTCACTCATATATGGATATTAGATATGGATATTAGATATTAGCAAAGGTTTACCAGCCTACAATTAACACTGCCAGAGAAGTTAGGAAATAAGGGGGATCCTAAGAGAGGCATACATGGTCCCATGGTAAAGGGGAAAGAGACAAGATGTCCTGAGCAAATTGGGAGCATGGGGGAGGGGAGAGGCAGTTAGGAGAAAGTGAAGGGGAGAAGAGGAGGAGGGAGGAGGACATGAGGGACCAGGAATATTGAGTTGGGGGAAAATAGAGTAGAGCAAGAAAAGAGATACTTCAATAGAGGGAGCCATTATAGGTTTAAAGAGAAATCTAGCACTAAGGAAATATCCAGAGATATACAAGGATGACTCCAACCAAGAATCTAAGCAGTAGTGGGGAGGCTACCTTAAATGCCCTTCCCCAATAATGAGATTGATGACTACCTTACATGTCATCCTAGAGCCTTCATCCAGTAGCTGATGGAAGCAGAAGCAGACACCCACAGCTAAACACTGAGCTGAACTTCTGGAATCCAGTTGTAGCGGAGGAGGAGTGATGAGTAAAGGGGTCAAAACCAGGCTGGGGAAATCCACAGAAGCATCTGACCTAAACAAGGGGGAGCTCATGAACCCCAGACTGACCGCTTGGAAACCATCATAGGACAGAACCAGGGCCCCTGAATGTGGTGTCAGTTAGGAGACCTGGGCAGTCTATGGGGCCTCTGGTATTGGAACAGTACTTATCCCTAGTGTACGAATGGACATTGGGTGCCCATTCCCCACAGAGGGATACTCTCTCAGCCTAGACACACGGGGGGGGGGGTCGGGGGGCCCCCGAAGCTAGGCCCTGCCCAAAATCATGTGACAGACTTTGATGATTCCCCATCGAAGGCCTCACCTTTTCTATGGAGCAGAAGAGGGATGGGATGGGGGTTGGTTGGGGGGGCATGGGAAGTTGGGAGGGAGAAGGAACTGGGATTGATATGTAAAGAAGATTGTTTCTAATTTGCATTTAAGAAAGAAAGTAAAAAAGTAAAATATAGACACTGAACAAAGGTAAATAAGCATTTTAGAAAATAACATTCAGTAATACCATTAAATAATATGAAGACTCTTCTTCCCATTTCAGCATATTTTGATATCATAATTCAGTTATTGTATCAGCATAGTTTTATATCCTGCTATTTCAATCTTAAAATACTAATATTTCACCATGTTACTAAAGTTTAAGTGGGAGGACAACATGCTTATCTTTTGTTTTGCTTTAGCTTTTAACAGTGATCTCATAAGTTTGCTAGTGAATTTTTTGCAGTGTCTAGTTTATTTTTAAGCTCATCTCCCAGAATCACCTTTTCTTGCAGAACTACAAACACCAGGCCACATAGGACAATTTAAGAATTCTAGAACATAAAATAAAATTTCTTGCAAATATTTTCAAGTTAATTTTTATCAAATGTCAAATACAAATTCAGATACTTTTAAAAGAGACATCGATCCACACCATAACAATTTCAAAATAAGTTATTGTAAGAAACTAAAATTGAAATTTAATTCTATATATTTCATTAATATACTATTAAGTACTAACTTCATTAAGTACTGTTAATGATTAATAGTACTTAATGTTTAAGTATTTGTTTTCTAAGTAGCCTTAAATCCACTTTTGAAGATTCAATACAATTGATATCATTTAGCTGTTATTTATTGGTATCTTTTAGTACAATTCCAAATTACATTATTCTTGTAAAGAAAAATGGTCTTGTCATGATATACTTTATGGTCATTTACACCTATACTGTATAACAAATACATGACCTTCTTGTATGACTTTCAGCAACTATATGACTTCAGCAATTTTATTCCCAAACTCACTCAATAAATGGATTGAATGACTATTGTCTGTTTTGTTGGTTTTTGTTCTTGAGACAAGGCTTTGTCACAGCCCAGATTGCCTTGAACTCAGGATCTTCCTTCTTCAGCTTCCCAAGTGCTATGCAACTATATCTAGTAAATTGTTATTCACTTTATCATAAAGATGTTGAGCAGTGACTAGGTAGACAAATACAGAAAGACATTGAGCTAATGGGGGAATAATTATGAATTATTCTGTGTGATGGGAGAACAGAAGGTACATTTGAATTCAGAAAGGGATGAGGTATTATTTGAGCCAAGATGTGAAGATTAGAAGTTTACCAGACAACATTGAAGAAAGTTATAGGTAGTAAAAAAAAATCCAACATTCTAGGAACTGTAAGGTGCAGTATGAGCATGTAAAACAGAGATTGGCCTTGTAGTGAGAGACATGAAGTTAGACAGGAACTAAAAACAGCAGGATGGGGATGCAGCTGTATACTGAATAAACTTTAGATTTTCTTCTATGAATAGCAGTGGGAAGTTATCAAAGAAATCTCCATGAAATTGTTTCATAATATAATTGTGACTTTGGCACTTATGTAACAAATAAGTCTAAGAGAAGTTTCTTAATGAAGCCTGAATTAGTGTCAGAATTATGGTGGGAAGGAAAGGCCAAGAAAGTGATGCATTCTAAGAGAAAGACAGTAAAGTTAATAGGCTTATGAATTAATTGAATACGGAAGATTTTGTGCTAATAGCAATTTTGTAAATTTGTCTCAGGATAGCTCAGTAGGAACTCATTAATTTGTTACAATTAAGAAGAAAAATCAATTTGCTCTATCCTAGATTTGTGAGGAAGGCTATTTTAATATGCTTTCGAACAGAAATTTGGTACTTTGAGGATACAAAAAAAATAAATGGAATCTTAACAAAAGGAAAAGATCACACAGAAAATACTTATTCTATCAGACAATATTAACTGAATGTTTATTGTTGCTATCATAGGAAAAGAGCATAGACTTTGTGGTAAACCAAAACAACTTTGATATTTCATCTTATCCCAGTGAGAATGGCAAAGATCAACAAAACAACCAACAACTGCTGGACAGGGTATGGGAAAAGGTGACCCTTCATTCTCTGTTGGTGAGATTACATACTGCTCCAGACACTCTGGAAATCAGTGTGGAAAATCCTCAAAAAGCTAAAACTAAGTCTACTATATGACGAAGCTATACCATCCCTTGGAATATACCCAAATAATTTGATATCCTTCTCTGCAGATACTGGCTCAGCCATGCTCATTCCTACTCTATTCACAGTAGCTAGGATATGGAAATGACCTAAATGCCCTACAACTGACAACGAAATAATGAAAATATTGTACATGTACAATATGGAATACTGTTAAGTTATAAAGAAAAATGAAATTGTGAACTTTTCAGGCAAGTGGATAGAACTAAAAATGATTGTATTGAATGAAATAACCAAGGTCCAGAAAAGCAAAGGTTGCATGTTCTGTCTCATCTGAGGTTTCTAGCTCCAAATCTTCAGGCTTGTGTATACAACCTGGAGTAACTGCAAAAACCAGGAAAGTAAAAATAGAGCACTGAGTCGGGAGCAATAGAGAAGGGTACAAGTGATCTGATGGGAAGTGAGGAAGAGAAGCTATAACCAGTGGGGATTGAGGGTGGAAGATAAATACAAATGAGGGAGGGGAGGATAAGGTAGCAAGTGCATCTGAAAAAGGCATAAGGAATCATACTATTATCTATCTAAAAATACATAAAATACATGTAAGTCAGTGTACAAGTAAACATTTACAAATAATTTAAACAAAATTTACCAAACTGGGTGGATAATTCTTCCCATAGGAGTCATAGACTAACAAAGACCCCAACACTAAGCATGAGAGACTCTCTTTTGAGTTGTTTGTCAGGGATGTCCAAGTGTCTGAGAAGACTTCATAAGCTATTACTATTTCCCTTAGTTGCCCTGCTTCCAGAGTTGGGAGGTAGATCCCTATTGCTGAAGAAGCCATATACTTCAGACACAGGAACCACAGGTTCCCAAGCTGCAACTGACTTGAAAGCCTCCTCTCTGAGGACTATCTCTTGTGGTACCAGAAGGTCCCATGTATGCTTCCAAAGGAGGGAAGCAACCAGTAATCCTACCCAGTTATGATTTCTACATATCATGACCATTATACCATAATAACCTTAAAAGTGCAGTTATGGCCTGCATGCCATGGAAGTAACCAACAGCTCACTAACTGGACTTAAGACTTTCTCAATAAGAGGAAAATCATGCCTGGTACCGGAAACCTAACCTGGTACCCAAGACTAGTGATGTCTTGGATCTTAGAGGAGAACCTACAACTCCCACTTTACTGAACTAGTATAATCCCTAGTAAAGTTCTGAATACATGTCCATATAGCCACAGATAAGTTTAGTTCTCACCTGCACCAAGGGAACTTCTTTTTACAACAGAGAGATACCGTTACTGTAGTGACAGATCTAACTACTCACCTGTGGCACTGACCACCCCCAAACAGGCGTGGTCACAGGTGCATAAGTGAGCATGTGGGATTTGGTCTGGAGTCAGGGAAAAGCTTGCTCTCATGGTTCTGGTCAGGCCACAGAGTGCAGCTGATCTTGGATCCTCAAAGCGTTGATCCTGGGTTATCGATTTCTCATGTAAGTGATTTCTCCCCAATAAAAATAACCTATATCATCACAGTCACATGTATCATAATTCGTACAAACACATTCTGGTGTTTTCCATCACTTGGCAACAAGCCAAGAAAATAGTAAATAAATGTCCTACTTGTTCATTCTATAACCAAATTCCATTACCACCAGGCAGTAATCTATATAGAAATGAAATTTGGCAAATGGATGTGTTTCGCTTTGCAGAATTTGGAAATTAAAATATGTGCACCATATAACAGACACAGTTTCAGAGTTTCAGTGGGCCACTGCTCTGAGTTCTGAAAAGGCTGATTCTGTTGTCGCACACCTATTAGAGTACTGGCCATTATGGGTATACCTACCCACACAAATAAAAACTGATAATACTCAAGCGCATGTCTCCAGAAAATTGAAACAGTTTTTTAAAAATATTATAACATAAAGCATATAACTGGTATACCACACAATCCTACAGGACAAGCAGTGGTTGAGAGTTCTAATCGCACTTTAAAGGAAATGCTCTATAAACAGGCAGAGGGAACAAAGAGTCCCAAACACAGATTACATAATGCTTTACTAACACTAAACTTTCTCAATGCTAATGAGAAAGGAAAAACAGCTGCAGAAAGACACTGGACAATAGAAAAAAAACTTCTGAACTAAATCAGCTTGTGTACTTCAAGGATGTATTGACCTCAGGATATGTGTTACATTGGGGTAGAGTTATATGTCTAAACTCAGTTCTCTCTCTGAAATTCTAATTTCCCTCATATTTATTTTCATCCTTATTGTTGCCTTTCCCTGTATCACACCTATAAAAGGCATGTGTTACATTGCCTTTGTTTCTACAGGAGAAGAAAAGCTTTGGATACCATTAGAGTTGATCAAAATCAGATTTGAACAGGAGAAACCTCTTGATGAAGAGGAATATTAGGTCATCCACCATGGTATTTCCCTTGAGTTGTATGGGGACCTCTCAAAGGTGGGGGGAATGTTCTGCTTTTGTCTTTACAGGAAAACAGAAAACACCCATCTTCAAAAAGACACTGAACATGTATGTACCTAAAGAAAAGAAGATAGCTATCCAGAAAGAACCATCAAACCAAGAATTATCTGACATATGGTACCAATTTCTAATTCTACTAAACTATTTCTATACAGAAATCTATTTCTCTTTACTTCCTAGTACTCTTTTAGTCCCAATTCACATAAACCAATGCTGGCTTGGGAGTTGAATTTGGCTTTCCTCCTCTAAATCCAAGTATGTTGTTAGAATAAAATTCAGAGTTTCTTTCTTATATCAATAAGCCAATTCATGTAAGACAGACGAAAACAAAATCTAGGGACTGTTATATGTCTAAACTCAGTTCTCTCTCTGAAATTCTAATTTCCCTCATATTTATTTTCATCCTTATTGTTGCCTTTCCCTGTATCACACCTATAAAAGTTGAAATTTCTGTTTTGGTATTAATGTTTAAGTCCTCCACAGGGAACAAAAAAATTTCCTAACAACAATCTTTGAACTCTCCAGAAAGAAGATGGGGCCCCACTTCATTGATTCCACTTGATCCAACTTGATGCCTTTGAACTAACAAATACCACCCTAAAATTGGTTTGGGACTGTATTGCTCTAGGCAATTCCAGATTAGTTAAGTGAAATGTTGCACCTTCTTGTTAATGCTCTGGCCAGAGCTTCAGATAAGAACTTCAGTCAAGCATCTCCTGTCACACAGAGACTAGGTACAAATGTTACAGCTAGTCCTCTTGAGACTTTTGTTACTCTAAAAACATCTTTTTCCTACAGGATCTGATGGAGTTATCATCGTCCTGTTTCAGCAGGAAGTAATTCTAAGACTACAATGACCCCTTTTCCTACTGTTGGCATTAAGGGATAATTTACACCTGCATAGGGTTGGTTTTAATTGTTTAGGGTTGGGTACGGAAGGAGGTTTCAGACTTGGGTATCTCTTTTAGATAAGTTTAGGGTATGGATGGGAAAGGTATGGTTAGGATAGTCTATAGGTAGGTTAACATATCTTCTTGTGAATTGTCTTAGTAATTATTAGGTATAGACAACTTCTCGTATGAAGTAACTTATGTATAATTAAGTTTGTATTCCTTTCTCAGATTGTGTAAGGTCTTTCTGTTTACGATTTTTGTGCACAAATATCTTTATTATATTCTATATATGTATGCTTTTACATATGTTTAAGATATTTTGTATATTGATACAATTAGGATATTTTTATCATGCTGCATTATACAGTTCTACCTCTGGTCAAGACATTTTAATTCTACCACTGTTTTAGAGATTCACACACATGTGCGTGCATGCATGAGTGAGTGCATGCACGTGTGTGTGTGTGTGTGTGTGTGTGTGTGTGTGTGTGTGTGTGTGTGTGTGTTGATATTGCTGAAATCATGGTCCTTGCTAAATTATTTTGGGAAGCTACAGTCATTGTACTTCTAGGTTCCTGAGAATTATAGATATTTTCATCCACATTTCTTATATTTATTAGATTAGTCAGACATAGATTTTGATCTTCAAACACTTCATAGACCTGCAGAATATGGCATTTAAATGTGTTAATATTAGTACTCTGTTGACATTAAACAAAATTGCTCCTGATAACACCAAGCTATTCCCAGAATATGTTGGGCACCAATGTCACTCCTTCTGGAGTCCATTCTCTCCTCGGCTAATGGCCTCTTGGGCAAAGAACTTCCCCCACCTCTACCGCTGACTTTGGACATGCTGTCCTACTGTGCTTGCAGGAGATAATCTAAGAAGACTGCTGGACCTTGCCAAGTCATGGTAAGACAGCCTTTCTATCTTCCTGCTTCTGTGTTGGTCAGTCAGATACTCTAGGCCAATGCTGGTTGCCCCTAAGCTGCTGTGAGACTTCAGGCAACTGTCCAGGTAGCCTGCTGTTTCTGTTTTCCCTACACCTTTGGAAGTTGCTCACCCACACTTCCTGCCTACCTATTGTTGTCTTCCTTCTCAGGTCTTTCATGAGGTTGAAGATTAGACTGTCACAATTATTGTTCTCTCCCTAGATAGAAATATTAGAAGACCTAAACTTTCCAGCTTAGGACAGCTCCATTGTAATCTCTGTTATGCCTTTACCCTAGGACTGGATATGCAGTTCTTGCCATTTGCTCTTGTTGCTTCACTGACAATAGGTCTTAAGTGTGTATGTTCTTAATTTTCCTTCTCCTAGTGCATACTTGATATTTGCTATCTTTGTATATAGTTTTGTATCAAGTCTAATCATTGTCTTTAGACTAAAAGGGGAATTGTAGTGAGAGATCTAACTACGAATCTGTGGTGCCCAAATGGGCATGGTCACAGGTGTGTACGTGAGTATGTCGGATTTGGTCTGAAGTCAGGGAAAGGCTTGCTCTCTTGTTGTTCTGGTCAGGCCACAGAGTGCAGCTGAGCTTGGATCTTCGAAGTGTTGATCCTGGGGTATCGATATCTCATGTAAGTGATTTCTCCCCAATAAAATTAACCTATATCATCCCAGTTCCCAGTATCATAATTTGTACAAGCACACATCACAGAAAACTAAAGCTTATCAAATACAAAGTTGTAGAACCCAGACCCAATGGATATATCTACAACATAATTCCTACACCTAATGCTCAGAGATCATTGTGGAAGAGGAGACAGAAAAATTGTAAAAACCAGAGAAACAGGAAGTCTGTTGTGACATTGTACCTCCTAGAAGTAAATGTCAGAGAAGCTACACCTATAAAATCTCACCAACATAGGTGACTAAACATAACATGAACAAGGACATTACCAATACACATGCTAACATAGAAGGAGAAGGATCAAAAAGTTTCTCAACCCTACACAAAGAGCTACAACCAACTAATGAATGCTGAGGGCATGGGAAACAGTCTTTTTCAGGGAAAAGCATGCCAATTGGTTATCTAATATCAAACAGAAGCCCTGAAGTCATATACATACAAGTAACATTATACAGACTGAGCAGGTTGTAATTAGATATTTCAGCATATAATACACATACATATGTACAATGAATTTTTAAACAGAGACAAACAATTTTAAACAGAGACCATAAGTTTTAAAGAGAGTGGAGGGTGTTAATAAGAGGTTTTGGTGGTAGGAAAGGGTTAGGAGGAAATGCTACAATTGTATTATAACCTCAAATCATTAATATTATTTAAAATATGAAATCTATTTTGATACATTGTGAAGGCTATCAGCCCAACATCAAGGTTTCATGCAGTTAGTTCTTTATAGGTCTCTCACCAGTGTGCACAGACAAGCATCTTCTTGCCTTCACACTGCCATCTCTCTATGTCTCTGTGATGTAATCTTCTCTTCTTAAAGGGACACTAGTCAACTTATATTAGAACCTAGCCTGATGACATAATTTTCCTTAGCTTCTTTTTTAAAGGTCCTCTCTTTAAACAAAGAGTGGTCACCAGGTCTTGGAATTTCAGCATAAGAATTGAGTACAGAAGGCCAGAGAGATGGCTCAGCAAGTAGAGGAACTTCCACACAGGCCTGAGGACCTGACTTCAATCCCTGAGCCATACAGGGTTAAGGAGAAAAAAAAAGTCATTCTCTGACTTCCAAATGCATGACTTGGCATGGGTGTGCCAATGGGTGCCTGTGCCCCCCCCACACACACAGAGAGAGAGAGAGAGAGAGAGAGAGAGAGAGAGAGAGAGAGAGAGAGAGACTAAATAAAAACAACTGAGCCTGACATTAAATGAAGCTTCACTCTGGAGTATAAGATCAAGAAAGCCAATACCAGCAATGTTTTATATTTTAATAGGCATGAGGACCTTCCCATTTAACTTGGCTCTGCTTGCATGTATGCATGTGTGTAGGTGTGCATGTGTGAGTACATATGCACAGGTATGCATGTGTGTGGAGGCCAGAGGTCAATATGGGTTATCTTCCTCAAGCAGTATTCACCTTATTTTTTGAGATAGAAGTTCACCAACTGACAGGCCAGCATATCCCAAAGATCTTCCTGCTGTAACCTCATTAGCACTGTGATTACAGTGTTCCAACCATACCTTTTCCTCATTTGAGTACTCAGGACTCAAACCCATGTTTATGAGGCAAGCACTTTACTGACTGAGCCACCATCTCCCTATTTTACTAGTTTTTATTGCTGATTTTTAAAATGTTCTTAAACATTATAAGAGATCATAGTTTCTCGTGACTATTTTTTTCTTAAGAAAAAAGTATTAAACAATCTTTCTGGGAATTTACTAAAAATAGTATTCACAAATAGGTGATAAGACATTCAGAGAATGACCTAATAACGCTTACCATGGAGTTATGGAGGGCAAGAATTTCAGATCCAAGTCCCTCCTCCTTCACTTCCTATCTTTGGTCTTTAACTATTTTTTTCCAACTCTCCCTTTATGAGAACACTCTTCAGAACAGTAGAAGTTTGTTTCACTTTCTCTGACATGTGTGTGGGGGGGTGATCATTCAGTATGAATTAAATAAATCATGCTACAAAGTATTATCACAGTCCTGAAATTCAGAGATTACCCAGTTGCTAGGCTATAATCTAGCAATAGTAAAATATAAAACAATTATTTTAAAAAGTAAGTAAAGAAAAGAGAGTAGAAGGTGTATTTAATTGTGCTTCTACTCTGAGCTTTAGTGTGTTAAATTATTTGTATAATTATTTAATGTATTATTAAAACATTTTGGGAAATTTTACTCAGGGAATTCAAATGATTTTTCCATTGTAGTAGAGCCAGCCAACTTCAGAGCTAGAATTTTTAAACAAGTCTAATTTCCAAGTCATGATCATGTCCCGATGGCATGTTCTAGAGGCTCTGCCACCCAAGTCAATTCAGAATAATCAAACAAAGTTTGGCTCAATATAAAGTAGAAAATGGATTCCAAAAGAACAGTCATAAAGCTGAGACTGCAAAGACAAGTGATGATTAAAAATAAATGTTTTATGATTTGATCCCATAGGTAAAAACAAACAAACCAAAAATAGTGCTTACCCTAGAGTAATCTGAGATATCATTATGACCAGGATTGAAAAAACTTGAATTTATCCTTTCCTTGCACAAACAAGGATGTTGCAGGAGCAGGAAGTAAACGTTATGGCCAAGTGACCCACATAACAGTGTGTAGTTTTCAGCTGTGCATGATAAAGTTCTTATGTCTCTACCTCCAGGATATTTACAAAATAGAACACAAAATCTCCTGATTCTTAATGGAAAACCAGGGTTTGATAGCCCTAAAAGGCACTCAGGGCTGGGCACCCATGGAGTCATATAGTTAGAGAAAAGTTTGCATCCCACTGTGGGCAATCCTATACCAATGATGTCCAGTGTCTTTCGATGATCAGTAATGGAAAGCAGAGGAAAATTCAAATTCTCAAAAATACAAAGAATACTCCAAGAAAATGCATCCTTCCATCTGCAAAGCAGGGCATCATCGCCTAAAGATAACAGCATCTGTAGACACACTTGCTTAGCAACCAAATCACAAGGGCTTCCTGAGAGCTTCCTTGGGTCTAGAAATAGTGCCTGCTTTGCCAGCTGGCCTAAAAAACTAGTGACAAATAAAAAAATAGAGGAACTGCAGAGCTCTCCCTGCCCCTCATTTGTGTAGAATAGTGTCTCTAGCCCTTTTGGGTAACTGGATGTTTTAAATCTGATAATGAAGCAAATGTGTTTACTTTCTTTCTACATTGTTTTCACACTTGTAAGTGCCTACCTCTCTTGTCAGTCCATGTTCAACTCTTTGATTGTTACTTAAATTTAAAAGGTGATAACCATGTCACATGCAATGACCCCTGATGTACCACTAACTAAGAAGAACAGGCACGACAGACACAGAAATGTGTCAGCAACTGCCACAGCAACAGTGTCTAGACCCTCTGTAATATTGAGTAATGGTGATTTCCCCCAAGCCTAGGAGGACTTAAAGGAGATAGGATCATTGTGTTATTTCTACAATTAGATTCTAAAAGTTTCCATGGCTATAATCTTAATTTTATTATGTTACTGTCCTATGGTATTGTATTGGCCAAGACAACAAATTAATGGCATCATATTAATGATATAATGATATAATAGTTATAAGAAAAGACAAACTTGTTGCATTCTATTCCACTTATTTATATTAAGGTACATTTTAAGTTTACTCATTGAGAAAATAACTCCACAATGAGTTATATACAGAAAAACTTAGGTTGCTTTTTGCTTTTGTTTACTTTTGACCTACACATTAAAGCAAAAAGTTACCAGCTGACTATTCTAACCTGGTTAATACTAGACTATTATAATTAGACTGTTCTAACTATTGCAATTCTATCCTACTTTGGTCCTTGAAGTTGTCTCTTGCAAGTTACTTTTACAGTGATGAAAAGTCTCATTGATGCAGAATGTTGGTGCAGAGAAGTAGAGTCATTGTTGATGTTCCTGATGATTCAATTCAGCATCCATTTGACATACATGCTAGGGAGCCCTGCAGTTCTGTAAGCAGAGTGTTAATGAAGGATGCTGGTGGGACCTCAGAAGATAATATCCCTAAATGTCAATGGTCTTAACTTACCCATAAAAAGATATAGGCTAACAGAATGGATACAAAGACAGAATCCATCCTTCTGTTGTTTACAAGAAACACACCTCAACTTCAAAGACAGGCGATACCTCAGAGTAAAAGGATGGGAAAAGACTTTCCAATCAAATGTGCTCAAGAAACAAGCTGGTGTAGCAATCCTAATATCTAACAAATTAGACTTTAAACTAAAATCAATCAAAAGAGATGAAGAAAGGCATTTCATACTCATCACAGGAAAAGTCCATCAAGATGAAGTCTCAATCCTGAACATCTATGCCACAAATACGAAGGCACCCACATTTGTAAAAGAAACATTACTAAAGCTCAAACCACACATAAAACCACACACACTTATAGTAGGAGACTTCAGTATCCCCCTTACACCACTAGACAGGACCAACAGATAGAAACTTAAGAAAGAAACAAAGGATCTGACAGAAGTTATGACCCAACTGGGTTTAACAGATATTTATAGAACATTCCATCCAAACACAAAAGAATATATCTTCTTCTCATTGCCACATGGAACCTTCTCTAACATTGACCACGTAGTTGGCTGTAAAGCAAACCTCCGCAGTTACAAAAGAATTGAAATAACCCCCTGTATTTTATCAGACCATCATGCATAAAAGCTAGAATTCAACAGCAATACAAATTGCAGAAAACCTACATACTCATGGAAAATGAATAAACATCCAGTTGCACCATTTCTGGGTTGAGGAAGAAATAAAAAAAGAAATTAAAGACTTCCTAGAATTTAATGAGAATGTAGACACAACATACCCAAAGTTATGGGACACTCTGAAAGCAGTGCTAAAAGGGAAGTTCATAGCACTAAGTGCCCACATGAAGAAACTGGAGAAAAGTCACATTAGAGAATTGACAGAACAAATGAAAGCACTAGAGCAAAAAGAAGCAAACTCACCAAGGAGGGGTAGACACCAGGAAATAATCAAACTGAGGGCCGAAATCAACAAAGTAGAAACTAGGAAAACAGTACAAAGAATCAATGAAACAAACAGTTGGTTCTTTGAGAAGATCAACAAGATAGACAAAACTCTAGCCAAACTAACCAAAAGGAAGAGAGAGAGCATGATAATTAACAAAATTAGAAACAAAAAGGGGGATATAACAACGGACACTGAGGAAATCCAGAGAATCTTCAGGTCATACTTTGAAAATCTGTACGCCACAAAATTCAAAAATCTAAAGGAAATGGACAGATTTCTGGATCAATATCACTTACCAAAATTAAACCAAGATCAGATAAACAGTTTAAATCGACCTATAATCCCTAATGAAATAGAAGCAGTCATCAAAAGCCTCCCGACCAAAAAAAGCCCAGGGCCAGATGGCTTCACTGCAGAATTCTACCAGAAATTCAAACAAGAGCTAATTCCAGTACTCCTCAAACTGTGCCGCACAATAGAAGCACATGAGATATTGCCAAACTCTTTCTACAAGGCTACAATCACTTCAATATCCAACCCACACAAAGAAAAGACTAAGAAAGAGAACTACAGACCAATATCCCTCATGAACATCGATGCTAAAATTACTCAATAAAATATTGGCGAACCGAATCCCAGAACATGTCAGAAAAATCATCCACCAAGATCAAGTAGGCTTCATCCTAGGGATGCAAGGATGGTTCAACATATGAAAATCCTTCAATGTAATCCACCATATAAACAAACTGAAAAAGAAAAACCACATGATCATATCACTAGACGCTGAAAAAGACTTTGACAAAATCCAGTATCCCTTCATGATAAAGATCTTGCAGAGAACAGGAATAACAAGAACTTATCTGATAAACGCAATATACACCAAACCAAACCAAACCAATAGCTAACATCAAACTAAATGGAGAGAAACTCAAATCATTTCCTCTAAAATCAGGAACAAGAAAAGGCTGTCCACTCTCTCCATACCTCTTCAATATTGTACTTGAAGTTCTAGCTAGAGCAATAAGACAAAAAAAGGGGAATCAAAGGGATACAAATTGGAAAGGAAGAAGTCAAACTTTCACTATTTCCAGATGACATGATAGTCTACATTAGTGACCCGAAAAACTCTACCAGGGAACTCCTACAGCTGATAAACACCTTCAGCAAGGTAGCAGGATACAAAATTAACTCAAAAAATCAGTAGCCCTACTATATACAGATGATAAATCCAATAAGAAAGAAATCAGGGAAACATCACCTTTCACAATATCCACAAGAAACATAAAATATCTTGGGGTAACATTAACAAAAAAAATGAAAGACCTGTACAATAAGAACTTTGAGACTTTAAAGAAAGAAATTAAAGAAGATACCAGAAAATGGAAAGATCTCCCATGCTCTTGGATAGGCAGAATTAACATAGTAAAAATGGCAATCCTGCCAAAAGCAATCTACAGATTCAACGCAATCCCCATCAAAATCCCAACACAGTTTTTCACAGACATTGAAAGAACAATACTCAACTTTATATGGAAAAATAAAAACTCCAGGATAGCCAAAACAACTCTTTACAATAAAGGATCTTCTGGAGGCATCACCATCCCTGAGTTCAAGCTCTACTATAGAGCCATAGTTCTGAAAACAGCTTGGTATTGGCACAAAAATAGACAGACATTCCAATGGAATCGAATTGAAAACACTGATATTAACCCACGCACCTACGAACACCATATTTTGACAAAGGTGCTAAATCTATACAATGGAAAAAAGATAGCATCTTGAACAAATGGTGCTGGCACATTTGGATTCGGACATGCAGAAGATGGCAGAGAGATCCATGCCTGTCACCATGCACAAAACTTAAGTGCAAATGGATCAAAGATCTCACCATAATTCCAGCCACACTGAATCTTCTAGAAGAGAAAGTAGGAATTACCCTTGAACAAATTGGCACAGGAGACCGATTCCTGAACATTACGCCAGTAGCACAGACATTGAGGTCTGCAATTAATAAATGGGACCTCCTGAAACTGAGAAGCTTCTGCAAGGCAAAGGACACAGTCAGTAAAACAAAATGACCGCCCACAGAATGGGAAAAGATCTTCACTGACCCCACATCTGACAGAGGGCTGATTTCCAAAATATACAAAGAATTCAAGAAGCTAGCCACCAAAACACCAAACAATGAAATTAAAAAGTGGGGTGCAGAATTAAATAGAGAATTCTCAACAGAGGAATCTGAAATGGCTGAAAGACACTTAAGAAAGTGCTCAAAATCCTTGGCCATCAGAGAAATGCAACTCAAAACAACTCTGAGATACCACCTCATACCTGTCAGAATGGCTAAAATCAAAAATACCAATGACAATCTATGCTGGAGAGGATGCGGAGAAAAAGGAACACTCCTCCATTGCTGGTGGGAGTGTGAACTTGTAAGACCACTCTGGAAATCAGTATGGCGGTTGCTCAGAAAAATGGGAATCAGTCTACCTCAAGATTCAGCCATTCCTCTCTTGGGTATATACCCAAATAGTGCATGTTCATACAACAAGGACATATGTTCAGCCATGTTCATAGCAGCATTGTTTGTAATAGCCAGAACCTGGAAGCAACCTAGACAACCCCTTAACTGAAGAATGGCTAGAGAAAATGTGGTACATTTATACAATGGAGTACTACTCAGCAGAAAAAAGCAATGGAATCTTGAAATTTGCAGGCAAATGGATGGAACTAGAAGAACCCATCCTGAGTGAGGTAACCCAGTCACAAAGACAAACATGGTATGTTCTCACTCATATATGAATTTTAGACATAGAGCAAAGGATTACTAGCCTACAATCCTCTTCACCAAAGAAATTAGGAAACATGAAGGACTCCAGGGGATAAATGCATAGACCCCAGGAATGGGAAGGGGCATGAACTCCTGATCTAATTGGGAGCATGAGGGTAGGGGAGAGGGAGCTGCCAGAATGAGAGCAGGAGAAGAGGAGAGGAGAGGAGGAAATGGAGGAGCAGAAATATTGAGTTGGGGGAAGAATAGAGGAGAGCAGGATGAGAGATACCATATTAGAGGGAGCTATTATAGGAGAGATTTGATACTAGGGAGATTTCCAGAGACCTACAAGGATGACACGAACTGACAATCCAACAATGGTGGAGAGGATAACCTAAATGCCCTTCCCCTCTAATGAGACTGATGACTACTTTTTATGCCATCCTAGAGCCCTCATCCAGTGGCTGATAGAAGCAGAGACAGACATCCACAGATATACACTGAACTGAACTCTGGAACTTAGTTGCAGAGAAGGACGTATGAAGATGGAAGGGGTTGGTAACAAGCTGGTGAAACCCACAGAAACAGCTGGCCTGAACAAGGGGGAACACATCGACCCCAGATGCTGTCTGGGAGGCCAGTACAGGACTGATCCAAACCCCTGAACATGGATGTCAATGAGGAGGCCTCTGCACTCTAGGGGGCCCCTGGTAGTGGATTAGTATTTTTCCCTGGTGTGAGAAGGGATTTTGAGAGCCCACCCCATGTGAAGGGATGCACTCTTGCCCTGGACACATGGGGAAGGGCCTAGTCCTGGCCCATGATGATATGTTGGACTTTGCTGAGCCCCCGTTGAGGGCCCTATCCTGCCTGGGGAGTGGAGGGTGGATGGGGTGGGGGGTAAGTCGGGGTGGAGTAGGAGGTGTAAAGGTGAGGGGAGGGAGAGGGAGAAGGGATTGACATGTGAAACAAGTTTGTTCCTAATTTGAACCAAAAAAAAAAAAAAAAGAATGGGAATGTCTACTCTCCCACCATATACTAGAAGTATATAACTGTATTTTTGATTTTCACAGAAACTCAAAAGTAAGAAGTGTGTATCTAAGGACACAAATTCATTTTTGAACAGTATCAAAACTATTTGAACTTTAGGAGCACTTTGAGATGGACTAAATACATTTGGCATTGTGAAGTGGACTTAAGACTTTAGGGGATGGGAACAGAATATTATGACCTGTCTCCAAAAAAGGCTCATGTATTCAAGGCTTGGTCTCCAAACTAGTCAATCCTGTCATTGAGAGGTACTGAATGATGAGGGATTTGCCCATTTATGGATTCTTAATGTTAGTATGCTAAAGATGTTCTGAGGAGTGAAAGGATGTGTGACCTAGCTGGAAGAAGTACATCACTGGGAACACATCTTATAAATATATACCCTGGGCCTTGTTCCTCTCTAGTGTCTTTGCTTTCTATCTTACTGGAGATGAACTCTACCACATGATCTTATCATGATGACATACTGCTCCATTACAGGACTGCATTAATGAAGCAAGCTAACTACGTCTGAACCAACAGAGAGTGTGAGCAAAGCAATTATTCATTTGCTTAAGTTCCTCTTTTCAATGTTTCCCATTGAGAAGGGAGAGAAAAAAAAAGAAAAGCAAAAACAAGAGGTGAAAGCCCTACTTCCATAGATTCTTATTGCAGTAATTAATAAACACATTTTAAATGCCTTGTAAGTCAGCATATCAGAAGTATCCAAGCAAGTGATTTACTATTAAAAACTGTAAGAGAGAAATCTTTCCAGCAAAGGAGACTACAAACAACAGGCCACAAGCCAAATTTACTTGTCACCTGTTTTTATATGGCCAATAGCACAAAATCAGAGAACAATGTATCATAGCACATGAAAACTGTAGAATTTTAATGCTCACAAAGTTATATTAGAACACAACTGTGTTCATCCTTTCACACTCTCTAGGTCTCTTTTGTGCAAAGTAGAGTGTTCACTATGACCATGTATTTCAATGAGTCTGAAATATTTATTATCTGCCCATCAAAGGAAAATATACATCAATCCCAGCCTACAGGAGTCAGGCCAGCTTTATCACTACCTTATCTACAAAAGAAAAACTAATGGTAGATCTAGGAGGACTGAGTCTTGAGAACAGAATAAACAAAGTAAACTACCTGGAAGTTACTCTGATTACCATGCATATGTCAGTGTGGTCATGGAAAAAGCTTATGAGGAGTTAGGAAGATGTGTTAAAAAGAGGGGCAGGGCTTGACTCAGAGAGGCCCTTGGCCTGAGAAGGACAAAAGGGAAAGAAGTTACACTTCTATTTTTCAAAGACCAAGTAAGGTTTTTTAATTAAAGATTTACTTACTTAAAAGGAGAGGACTTTATTTAGTTTTGTTCTTTTTAAACTGTTTTAGTAATAGCTTGTCAGACAAATAAGGGGATGGTAGGAAAAGGGTATGGAAAAGTAGGAGCCTAAACACAAAAGTTTAGATAAAGAATCTTTAAGCTATTCTCTCAGAAAAGAAGAGAGTCAGGTAGATAAATGCCAAGTTGACATCTGAGTACCCAGAAGCATGCAAACAGGACACATTTAACTTCTTTTTTTTATGCAAACTGCATGAGGCTTTATTGTTGTTTAATGAGCTAACCCCATGTTAGCTCGGGTGTTTCACCCACCCGCCATGGTGCATGGCTAACAAAGACACTGGCTTGGAGGGTTTGCCCTGTGTTGATTGGTCAACTGGTTGTTATGGCCAATAGGCCCCACATTTAACTTCTACTGGTTGAATAAATTCACAAAGGGATAAAGGAAGGAGGGAAATAGAAGAAAGGTGGAAAGAAGAAAAGAGAAAAGGCAAAGCTAATGGATCTCAGTGACTGAGTGAATGAAGAAAATAAAGAGCAGACACAACCGAGGAACTGAGACAGGAAGCCAAATATATTTTGGTTTTGCTTTGGTGGGCTTCTGGTGATGCTATGACTTGAATACCAAAGTCTCTCATGTACTTATTATTTAGAGTTATTGAAATGCTCAGTCTTCAAGTGGTGTCCCCATTTTTTTTGAGACTGTGTAACCTTTAGAAGATGAGATCTAGCTTTTAGAAGGTCATTAGGGGTGTAAGCCTCTGAAAGTTGTGCCCAGGCTCTGGTTCCAGCCGCATTCTCTGCTTTCTGACCTTTCACAATATGAACAGCTGTCTTCTGCCAAGTGCATGGGGTCAAGAAAGTATGAACCAAACCTCTGAAGCTGTGAGTTTATACAAACCCCCTTTCCTTGGTGTTTGTTTTCAGGTATTGTGATTACAGAGGCACAGAAGTAAACAGAATTAAAAACAGATAATATACAAGGAAATGTCAAATGACAGGATATGAAATATTATCTCTGGAACAAGATCAGTGTAGAGATAGAAATCAGAACCCATTCTTCCAGAGATAAGTCTTTATAAGTAAGTTGTAAAGAAGGGAGTTATCACTGTCTAGGTGTGCAAGGTAGACTAAAAGTTAATTTAGAAACTTAACATTTCATAGCCTCTATCCATAAGAGAGATAAAGAGACAAAAAGAAAGAGACAGAAAGAGAAGAAGGGACAGAAGGAAGAGGGAGGAGGAGAACAAAAGAAAATAGAGAAGGCAGAAAGAAGGAGGAGGAAGGGAGAAAAGACAGAACCATCAGGACATGATTCAGATATGTGCAAATAGTTTATTGCTTCTGGAAATGTATGGTGCAGACTATGCACACCAGAAAAATTTTCCCTTTGTTCACCCAAATTATATCTTAAGTGGAGCTTTGGAAATAGGGTTTAAAGGGTACTTTGGAATACTTCCCTGATTGGTCACATTTATTTCCCACAAATAACATGCAAAATTGTGTTTTAACAGCTGAGTGACTCTCAGAGCACAGAGAGTGTTGAAATAAATCAAGTGACTTTTAACTCCAGCAAACCCCAGTAGACACATATGCATATCCACAAAGAAAAACATAGGCAGCCCCATGCCCCCCCCAATTTAAACTTTATAGACATGGTTGAATCACCATGAGATCTAGAAATGCACGTATCTCCTTGTGTTTTTTAAGCATCAATAGCAGAAAACTGTCAGGCAGAGAAAGGAAAGTATCTCCAACAGGGATATATAGTCACTAAGATCTCAGCGTCTTCACCTGCTGCAAGGCTATATTTGACTTGCAAGGGAAAATAAGTTTTTAGAACAAAGCTAAATATATTTGCACAGTTGGATAATTACTGGACTGAGTCACGAAGAATTGAAGCTTAAATACCCCTTGTCAAGGCATCCTAAGTTCAAAATATCAAGACACTATAAGATACAGAAATTTAAATTTGTACTACAAAGCAGTAGAAAAGATATTATAGATCAGATTATAAAGTAAGGAAGACCGGACCACTTGACCAGTTAATTCTTCTATTCATGCTGCCCACCTCTACATTTTATACTACCTTCTATTCTAAATAAGGTTAGAGACTGCCTAGATTATTCACTTCAATAGTCTTGTTACCGGTAACTGAGAATGATCTCAGATTATTTGTCTAACTCCTTGTTTTCTGGGCAATATCATCCATGCAATCCCCCAACAACAGGACCATTTCTGCCTCCACCACCATACCCAGGGCCTTCCCGCCTATCAGAAGGATGTCGTGACAATAAATGAACAAAAAAAACTCAAAGGTGCCTTCTAAATGCCCCCCAAAAGAAGGTAACCACACTGCCATATTTAAAATTATTAATTAAATCCTGGAGGAAAACTAACAAGGACTTTTTTCAAGTATTTTGTCTTTTATTTTGCTTCCTGTGTTTCTCTTTTGCACATGAACTAAAATCATCCCCATTGACTAAGTGAAGAGTGAGTCAAAGAAATATGCACACATTATGCCTGTTTCTCATGTCTTCTATGAGCCTGAAAGGCAACTCAGTTCACGGTGAGCAGAGGCATAAAGGATTTTACTGCACTCCAGTACACTTGTATATAAAATTACGGACAAAAAGGTCATGCGTGCACACATGTATACACACAAAACCCAAACATTAATTAGTCAGACACAATTGGATTTCCATTATGTGAAGGTCTGTGTTATATGAGTGATATCCAGCCCTGCAATGCATTGGGTTTTGTCTTCATCTGTTTAGCCACATTCACCCAGCACCAACATACTTTTGCCATCAATAAAGAGAAGTAGCATTGTCACATGGGTCTAAATCAAAGGAACAGAATAATTCACTGCCTTCAAAAATAACCAAGAGTAAAACCTACAACAATGTCTTAGTGGGTAAGTGTGGAATAAAAAGCCACTAACAGATTTGTTTTCTAACCTTATTTCATTTCCCAGGCACTCTTCTCACAACCAATTTCCAATTCACAAATAATCTTAATGATACTGTGTCTTCCAAAATACTTTTCCTTTATTTTCTGAGTGTAATCACCTCTCTGAACCAATTGATAAACTTTTAAATCATCTTCATGGTCTAATTCAGCAGGGTGTAGTGGCACATACACAGCCATAATACCAGAAGTCAGAAGGATTAGCGCTGAGTTCAATTATCTCCTTGGTCTAAATATTGAGCACTAAGCCAGAAAGGGCAATATAAATGAAACAAATGAACAAATGATCTCTTTTGGATGGGAATGGTGGCACACATCTATAATCATGGCCTTTGGGAAGCCGAGACAGGAGGATCATCAGTTGGAGGCCAGTTGACTTAACAGAAAGGACTGCATAACAAAGTCCTGTCTCTATTTAAAAAAGTCTCCTTCTCTATGTCCTCATAGTCTATCTTACATTTCCTTTCTGTGTTCTCCTATGACTTGAGCACCTCAGGGATGCCTCTACTCTAGGGCTTCCATACACACGGAATTTATGACTATGTTAACTAGATGTATTGCTGAGTGGATATGGGAATAAGCACAAGAAACTTTCCATTTCCTCAAGAGTTTTTATACAAATGTTTTGGGATTGCTGACACAATCAGTCTCCATAAAGTCAAGTAAAGCTGAAAACATTACACTTGTCCAATCAGAGAAACAGCTGTTTGAGGTGAGTGAGAGTATAGAAATGTCATGTTTACAAGACTGGAGCCACAAAGAGGTGTTGGAATCAGAAAGGAATGACTGAGTAGCTCAGCAACTGGCTAGTATCTGTCATCACAGAAACTAGCAATGGCCCTGATTGGCATCAAGTATGCTTAGACACTAGGAGGGGTCTTGGTCCCTTGCCCAAGTTTCCTCTTGGGTGACAGTGGTGGAGTGTCTGGCCCTTGAAAGTTGTGAGTGATCTGTTGCTATTCATCCTGACATCAGTCCTCTATGGACTATGTGTTTTCCCTTCCTGTTTATAAGCATTGTCTTCTAGAAAACATCTGTAGTCAGTGTTGTCACAGTGGAATATGGAAATCACATAGGGTGGTTATAAGAATAAGTCTTTCCAACAAAGCTGCCCAAGCTCTGCTACCATGTGGTGTCTTCTGCCAGCTGCCTGAGTTCTGCCTGCTGCCACGTTAAGGTCCCAAGTAACACAAAGAAACTTATATTAGGTACAAATGCTGCTTGTCCAATGACTAGGATTTCTCATCTGCTAGTTCAGCCTTAATTATCATAAATCTATATATTTTATAAGACTTATCGGACACCAGTGGAAGTGTCCAGTCTTCTCAGGCTCACATGGTGACTCTGCATTTTCTCCTACCTTTCCCAGAATCCTCCTTGACTCCTAGTCCCACCTATCTTGTTTTCCTATTGGCCAAAAGTACTTTACTTATCAACCAATAAGACAATCTTATACACAGAAGGACCTCCTCCATCAGGTGACAGATGAACACCTTCTTTTATAGGTTCTTATGCTATATTATCTTATTTATTCTCAACAGATTGCAATAAGAATAAAAGTAAGAATAAAGAAAGAAGTTAAAATGAACAATGCTTCTGAGAGCAAAGCATTTTGAAGTCCATATTATGTGCTAACTGACTTCATATTCACAGTTTAATACTGAAAGTAAATGGAAGTTACTGGACTAGAGGAAGACAATGTTAGATGGTTCATTAAAGATACCTCAGTAATCCAATCAGCCTGTACTTGGCTGTACCCACCACTATGTGCAGAAAATAAACCAAATAACAGAAATTCTCCAAGTTCCTGTCATTTGCAATCTATAAGTAGTTCCCTAATCATAATACAAAGTGACTGGTAAAGGAAATGACTTCTATAATATGTAGGAATCAAATCTCACAGTCTTACACACACAAGAAATGTATTTACTATTTTCTATAATTATGATTTGTCTTTTTTCACAATGAACGTCCTTGTTTCCAGACAAGGAAAAATAGTTATGTTTCCATTATTTTGATAAATACCTGAAGTAATTAACTCACCAAAAGAAAAAGATTGTTGTGGCTTCTATCTCATGAGGGTTTTTCTGGTCAGAAACACTACTTATTTAGAGCATTTTGCAGTTTTGAAGTGGGGTCTGCACCAGCAGCAACAGCAAAGAAATTGATGAGGGTATCCAAAGCCATGAAACACTGTGGCCCTGCTCCTTTGTTCATGCTCCCTCCCACAGGTAACAGGAAGAAAGTATCAATCTTCTTTTCCTAGCACTTAAAAGAAGACAGACTGGCTGAGTCGGCCCACACTCACTGAGAGAACTGAGTACAAACCAAGCACTGCTGATGGCAAAGAAACCCTATTGAGATATGTTGTCAATAGACATTTGTGGTAGCTCACAAGGCCAGACACAGATTATTTCCTTTAAAAAAATGGGGGAGGGCTATAACTTCTCATTGTCAGTCACCCTAGATTAGCTAATATTTGGCTGTTGGTCTCTGCATCTGTTTCCATCAGTTGCTGGATGAAGCCTCTCAAATGACCATTGTCCTGGCTCCAGTGTACAAGTATGAGAGTATCATTAGAAATCATTTCATTTACTTTTTTCCAGATGTTTTTGGTTCTATTCTAGGTCTCTGTGCTATCTAACCTCTGGTTTCTTGCATGGGCTTTTTCTCATGGCATGGGTCTCAAGTTGGACCAGTCATTTGTTGGCCACTCTCACAAATTCTGTGCCACCATTACCCCAGCACATCTTTCAGGAAACACAATTTGTAGTTAAGAAGTTTTGTGGCTAGATTGGCATCCCAGTCCCACCACTGGAAGCCTTGTCTGGCTATAGAAGATGGCTGGTTCAAACTCTGTATCCACCATTACTGGCAGTTTTCACTAGAATCATCTTCATAGTTTCCTGGGAGTTTTCATTGCCTAAATGAAATTATCCCTAAAATGCACCCTAATTCCAATCATGCCTCCCAGTATTCTCTCCCTCCTTATGCCCCCCACCTCTTCCCTCCTATTCCATCTCTACCTTCTCCCAGTCCACCCATGAAATCTATTCTATTTTCCCTTTCCGGCAAGATCCACAAGTCCCCCCTCCCTTAAGCCCTCCTGACTCTTCACAATAGCCACAAATAATATAGACTATCTTGGAGTAACTCTAACCAAGCAAGTTAAAGACCTATATGAAGAAAGGAACAGAAGAAGATGGTATCAGAAGATGGAAATATCTTCCATGCTCATAGATTAGTAGGATTGACATAGTGAAAATGGCTATTTTACCAAAGCAATCTACATATTCAATGCAATTCCCACCATGATTCCAACCCAATTCTTTACAGACCTTAAAAGAATAATATTTAACTTCTTATGGAAAAACAAAAAACCCAGAATAGCTAAAAACAATCCTATACAATAAAAGAACTTCTGGAGATATCACCATCCCTAATTTCCAAGCTCCATCACAAAGCTATAGTAATAAAAACCATGTGGTATTGACATAAAAACAGACAGCTTGATCAATGGAATAGAAGCAAAGACTCTTACATATATCCACACACCTGTGGACACCTGGTTTTAGATAAAGAAGCCAGAAATACAGAATGGAAAAGGGAAAGCATATTCCACAAATGGTGCTGGATTAACGGGATGTCAGCATATAGAAGAATGCAAATAGATTATATCTATCACCCTGCACAAAACTCAAGTCCCAGTGGATCGAGGACCTCAACATAAACCAGACACACTGAACCTGATAGAAGAAAAAGCATGGTATAGTCTTGAACACTGGCAAAGGAAACAGCTTCCTGAACAGAACACCAAAAGCACTGACACTAAGATCAACAATTAATAAATGGGATCTCATGAGACTAAAAAGCTTCTGTAAAGCAAAGGACATTATCAATAGAACAAAAAGAGAAGCTTACAGAATGGGAAAAGATTTTTACCAACTCCCAACCTAACAGAGGACTAATTTCCAAAATATAACTAAGTCAAGAAACTTGACATGAACAAACCAAATAACCAAATTTTAAGAAAATAGGGTGCAGATCTAAATAGAATTCTCAATGGGGGAATCTCAAATGGCCATGAAACACTTGAAATGTTCAACACCTTTAGCCATTAGAGAAATGCAAATCAAAATGACTCTGTGATTCAATCCTACACCTGTCAGAATGGCTAATATGAAAAATACAAGTGACAGCTCATGCTGGAGAGGATATGAACCACGGGGAACACTCCTCCATTGCTGTTGGAAGTGTAAACTTGTATAGCCACTTTGGAAATCAATATGATGGTTTCTCAGAAAATTGGAAAGTCACCTACCTCAAAACCCAGCTATATCACTCCTTGGCATATACCCAAAGGACACTCCACTCTACCATAAGGACTGTTGCCCAGCTGTGTTCATAATGGCTTTATTCACAATGGCCAGAAACTGGAGACAACCTAGATGTCCCTCAACCAAAGAATGGATAAAGAAAATGTGGTACATTTAAACAAGGTAGTATCACTCTGCTGTTTCAAAAAAAAAAATGACATCCTGCAATTTGCAGATAAATGGACAGAACTAGAAAAAAATCATCCTGAGTGAGGTAACACAGACCCAGAAAGACAAACATGGTATGTACTCATAAATGGATATTAGATGTAAAAGACAACCAGGCTACAATCCACAGAATCAGAGAGGCCAAATCTTCACTTTGTACTAAGTTCTGAGTCACAGGTGTGTGCTGGAGAATTCTTAAGAAGATGTCACTCACCCTGAAGTTACTCACCCTATGTTCTCTGTTCCCAAAGCAGCAGTTTTACAACACATACAGTTTGTCTCTTTGTTGTGATTTTCATGATGCCTGAACTTTTGGTATTTGTACTAACATTTTTACCTGGTTTCAGTTGTGGTGTGGGGAGTAAGGAAAGGGTCTCTCTTTTTCCTGAGAAAGTAGCGGAAGTGCCACACTTGCTTGAGATCAGAAAAACAATAGTGGGTGTTACCATACTTGGAGAGGAAGAGAGCTGAGCCCATTTGCTTAGTGGTCTCTTGAGGATGGCCAGCAGCGGAGACAGCAGCATGGTGAGGAGGCCACCTGCTCTTGAGCATATGGGACACAGCACACAGGAAAACTCTCAAAAGTAAATAAGTCTAATTCAATGATGAGGATGATTAAAAAAAAAAAAAAACTAAGCTGAGACAATTGGTTTCATTTTATAGGTACTCTCTGCTAAATTCTGGAGCCTTTGAATTACATTTGCAGTTAGTTTATCCAGTCAAGAAAAAAGGTTTTCTTTCTTGTAACATTAATTAAGTCTCATAAGAAAATTAAAATCACAATTAAAATGTAAGTACTCAAATATAAATATTTTTGGTACTTGAGAAAAACCTCTGTGCTTGCAAAGATAACTAGGTTGTATGACAAATCACTTCAATGGACCTGTAGGAAGGACACTGATGACCAGCAATTTTGCAGGAATGTTTGTAAAGTTGCCTAAAATAAAATGCTTTGCTTACTGCCAGGAACACATTAACGAGGTGGAGGCAATCATATTTTTGGCTTTATAAAGATGCACTTGGCTTCTCTTTGAAGACCACTATCTTAAAATGAAAGCATTAAAGTCTGGACAAAAATGAATACTTTAAAAAAATAAGGACATTTCTTGATTAAATATTTATACCAGTTTAAAACCATTTCTCCAGCCAAGTTAATTTAAGAATCGGAGGGGGGAAAAACAAACTTTATCTTTGTCCAAAAAGAAAATGTTATGGTGTTCTTGATGAAGCTTTAGTTTTAACTAACCATCTTTAATAAAAATTTAAAATGTTTTTTTTTCAAATTGCAAATGCTTTTAGCAAATGTCCTGATGTTTTATTTATTCGATCTCAACATTTACAAAGCAGAAACTGAGTTAGATTGGTATTACTCATGTGGCCATTTAACATTGTTTAAATTCTTACCTGTGTAAAGTCCAATTCGACAAATTAGGAAAAACTTTCCATGAAGTGATAGGAGTAAGAGCACTTACTGGGCACCTACAGTATTGCTGCCATGTGTGGCTTCCTGGTGTAAACACTGCATATTCAACTGGCTCTCTCATGCCTTAAATTTAAAAACTATTTGTTAGTACATTAAATAAAAATTAAAAATAAAAATCACCATCGAATAATCAGTCTAGTTATTTTTGTTTTTGTTTTCCACACTTGAGTGTTGGGATTAAAGATGTTTACTTTTAAATATGTTTTTGTACCATTCATTAAGTATCCCTAGCTCTCTGCTTCTCAAATATAACACTATCATATGTCTAAGAACAAATGGAAACTTTTCTCTCTCAGAAAATAAAGCAGCAAATGTTAATGAATATTTTAATACCTTATGTCCTTAATATATATTTTTGTTGAGAATCTGATGTTTTGCTTTTAATGATAAAGCAAAGCACAATCTAGAGATTATTCTAGCTAATATTTAATGAATTATAAAACATTTAAAATGTACTTTATTATCACTGGATAGTTATAGGGCTTGGTTAAAATTATAAATAATAGGAAATAGAGCACATAGGTCATCAATAACGCTGACATCTTTCTGTTTAGAAGGGGAAATAAGCAACCTATGAACACTACCAAAGAGAAAAAACTTACTTTTTGACATCTATTATTTGGCTATCTACATTGCATGTAAATTAAATATTCTTCCTCATTCAAGGTTTATTAAAAACATTCCATTTCCGGCTTGTAAAAGGGTATCTTTGAAGCTCATGCATTGAAACAGCGTGGGCGGACTCTGAAAGCACTTCCATGCACAAAGGCAGCATGGTAATGCTGGAGGTTTTCTATTATTAATGAAGAGGAGTGACAGCAGAAAATACAAGGAGACAAGGGCAACAGCAAAGTCATGAATTAAATAGTGTCTTAAAAGCACAAGACTTTCTTCCACCCCAGCACATAACACCTGCTTGCTAAAGTTTACTCAGTGGGGAGTAATGAGGTAATACTGTTACTACAGAGGAATATGACCACTCCATGCATAGAAACAATATTTCAGTATCATGAATGCTGGAGTAAGTAGCATCAAACACCCATTGTCATTATTTGAATAGCTCATAACACCAAGTACATTTTATGCTTTCCATGGCTCCACACAAATAAGGATTCTTTGTAAACCTTCATACAATATATATTTTCCTTTGATCAATACCAACATCAAGTTTGCAGGTTATTCTGTCTGAGTATGCTATGCCAAGGTTAAGTTCAACAACTCTGGCACCATTATAAATATACATACTGAAAAAGTAGTCTCAGAATGTGGAAGAGGTTAATTCATACCTAATGAGCACAACCCAAAACTCCAATAACCAAAAATATATACAAGTTTGGACCCAATCTTTGTGATGCTGTCAGTAGTATTTGAAAAGCTCATGGCAAAGACAGAGGGTTTCTTCCTACTCTTTTGTAAGCAACTTTATATTTAATGAGGCTCATTTCTTATAACCCATTGATCTTTATTTCTGTTCCTTAGCTTGTGTGTTATATATTTATTTCTTATTCCTCAGCACTTAACTTGCAGGTAGTCTCTTACTTACTTTGCTTTCATAATAGTTTGTGAATGAAAAATAGTAAGTACAAATGTCCACAATATTCTTATCTGTAATAAAAAAATAACCACATTACCAATCAGTTAAATGACTCCCCTGAGCCAGTAAGTAACCCAAAGCAATGAGGTGTGGTTTATTTTATCCCCTTGAAATCTCTGGAGAATTTTTGTAGTTGAGCTAATGTGTATCGACAGAACTATTTACTTGGGTGGACATTATCACCTTCAAATAATAACAGCAAATAGAATTTCTTGGGAAATTGTTTTAAAAAATGGAGGAAACTAAAGAGTTTTAAGTCAGAATTGACCAATGTTCATGTAAAATAAATGAAATAAAGTAAGTAAATATGAGGCTAGAAAGACAGCTCAGTAGGTTAAGAGAATTTTATGTTCATGCATTAGGAACTGAGTTTAAATTCCAGAACCCACATGAAAAACTGGATATAGTCATACATGTACCTGTATCTCCAATGCTGAGAGGGAGAAAGGAGGACCTCTGGGGGGCTGCTGGCATCATGCTAGCCCCAGGTTTAGTGAGAGACCCTATCCCAAAGGAGTAAGTAAAGAGTAACAGTAGATAATTGATTCCTTCTTCAGGTCTCCAGGTGTGCATGTATGTATACACACATACACATTTCATAAACTATAATATACACATACACAAAAAAGTAAATACAACTTATTTTTTAAAGGTTTCTGAGTTTTACCTCTTATTTTCTCAGAACTTTCTGTCAAGTTTTCATTTTAGTATTCAAGATTACCTTTCAGACTATTACATTCTTTTTTTAACATTTGCAAAAAATTTTAATTTTATCATTATTACAGTGAACTTCTATACAAATAGAATGATTCTTCTGAAGCTACTGAGTTTCAGCTGAGGGTTTTACTTTTCCATTATCAATTACAATCTTATGAACTTATCCATCACTCACACACAAAAAAAAAAAAACCAAAAACTATGACAGATTTGAAACTAGAAAATCAATTAGCTTCATATACTTTTTCATGAATCATGTGTTCATTTGCTTGCATTCAGTCCTTCCTCAGCATCTAATATTATCCTTCCTTGGTCTCCTTTCTAAATGTTATACTATATATACACTTACATGAGTTTACACACACACACACACACACACACACACACACGTATGTATGTATGTATGTATGTATGTATGTATGTATGTATGTATGTATTATAGGCTAAGGTCTATCCATGAGGAAGAACATGTGGTTTTTTTTTTTCCATTCATTTATTTAGCTCATAAATAAAGTCATACACAATTATGATACACAATACAGTATGTTCACAATGGCATGGCTAAATTAAACCACTTAACATGTTATATCACACATATTCACCATTTTTGTTTTGAGAACACTTAAAGTATACTATCTCACAACTTTTAAAATATAGCTTATTGTTATCAACCATATTTATCATGCTCTCAGTAGACCTGAAGACTTCACAGAGTCCATGCCTCTTGTCCAACTGCAGTTTTATATCCTTAAACCAATTGTTTCCCCATTGTTAAAAGACCCACATTGAAGCCTAATAGCCACAATTCTGCTCTCTGTTCCCCTAAGTTCATCATTTCTAGGTTACACATTGCAGACATGTAGAAGACTGTAGTTAGACCCAAGCCTATCGCCTTGCACAAAACTTAAGTCAAAATGGATCAAAAATCTCAATATAAATCCAGCTACACTGAACCTATTAGAAGACAAAGTGGGAAATACCCTTGAATTAATCGGTACAGGAGACTGCTTCCTGAACATTACACCAGTAGCACAGACACTGAGGTCAACAATTGATAAATGGGACCTCCTGAAACTGAGAAGCTTCTGTAAGGCAAAGGAGACAGTCAGCAAGACAAAATGGCAGCCCACTGACTGGGAAAAGATATTCACCAACCCCACATCTGACAGAGGGCTGATCTCCAAAATATATAAAGAACTCAAGAAGCTAGTCACCCAAACACCAAACAACCCAATTAAAAAGTGGGGTACAGAACTAAATAGACAATTCTCAATAGAGGAATCTAAATGGGCTGAAAGACACATGAGAAAATGTTCAACATCCTTAGCCATCAGGGAAATGCAAATCAAAACAACTCTGAGATACCATCTCACTCCTGTCAGAATGGCTAAAATCAAAAATACCAATGACAGTTTATGCTGGAGAGGATGCGGAGAAAGAGGAACACTCCTCCACTGCTGGTGGGAGTGCCAACTTGTACAGCCACTGTGGAAATCATATGGCGACTCCTCAAGAAAATGGGAATGAGTCTACCACAAGATCCAGCAATTCCACTCCTAGGCATATACCCAAAAGAAGCACATTCATATAAGAAGGACATATGTTCAACCATGTTCATAACATCATTATTTGTAATAGCCAGAAACTGGAAGCAGCTTAGATTCCCCTCAACCAAAGAATGGATAGAGAAATTGTGTTACATTTACACAATGGAGTACTACTCAGCAGAAAAAAACAATGGAATCTTGAAATTTGCAGGAAAATGGATGGAACTCGAAGAAACCATTCTGAGCAAGGTAACCCAATCACAAAAAGACAAACATGATATGTACTCACTCATATGTGGACCTGTTTTATGATACATAGAAGTGACCATGCTTTATCAGAGCTGTTTTTAATGATGTTGCTCAGAATGGTTTCCTCCCAGATGATGACTGAGAAGCTAATTTAAAAAAAAAAAATGGTGCTAAGTACCACAAGTGTAACAGAACTGTGCTGTTTTCTGGGATTTTGTTTTTTACTTTTTTGTTGTTGTTGTTTGTTTGTTTTGTTTTTGGTTTTGCTGTTTTGTTTTTTTTTAATGGAGTGTGCTGGATGTCTCTACAATTTTGTTCAAATGACTGCAGAACCTGGAAAAAGATGTTGCTGCTATTGATGCATAACATATTGCCATTATTGCTCTTTTTATATAAATATAAATATATATATGCTAATTGAAGCTCAAATATGTGATGAATCCAAGGTGTTTCAGTGAGTGTTCACCTGTGCATGCAAATTTGATTTCATCTTTAGTAAGTAGTAAAGTTATATGCTTGCCAAAAAAAAAATAAGTGACTATTAGATTCTTCTAGTATTAAACGTCTTCCTCTGCTGACCACAGTAACCAACACTAGCTCTCCAGAGAAGACAGCAAACATTGATATCACACAAAGCAATGGCACACTTAAATGACATGGGGGAAGCAGGAAAGTTGAGTCAGGGGAAGAACAGAGGAGAGCAAGATAAGAGATATCATAAAAGAGGGAACCATTATAGGTTTAAAGAGAAATCTAGCACTAGGGAAATGTCCAGAGATCTACAAGATTGACCTCAACTAACAATCTAAGCAATAGTGGAGAGGCTACCTTAAACGCCTTTCTCCGATAATGAGATTGATGACTACATTATATGCCATCGAGTAGCTGATGGAAGCAGAAGTAGACACCCACAGCTAAACACTGAACTGAACTCCTGGAATCCAGTTGCAGAGAGGGAGGAGTGATGAGCAAAGGCATCAAGACCAGGCTAGAGAAACCCACAAAAACCGGTGACCTGTACAAGGGGGAGCTCATGGTCCCCAGACTGATAGCTGGGAAACCAGCGTAGGACTGTTCCAGACCCTCTGAACGTGAATGTCAGTTTGGAGGTCCAGTTAACTTAGGGGGCCTCTGGTAGTGGATCAATATTTATCCCTAGTACATAAATGGACTTTTGGAGCCTATTCCACATAGAGGGATACTCCCTCAGCCTAGACACACAGGGGAGGCTCTAAGCCCTTCACCAAATGATATGACAGACTATGAAGATTCCCCATGGAAGGCCTCACCCTCCCTGGGGCGAGGAAAGGGGATGGGGGGTCAGTGGAGGTAGGGGAGGAGGGGAGGGAGAGGGAACTGGGATTAACATGTAAAACAACCTTGTTTCTAATTTAAATTTTAAAAAGGAAAACAAAAGAAGCTTTATATGTAAAAAATAAGTGGATGGATCATATAAGATCCATGAAAAATCCATGACAGTAACCTGGGGCTCCTGCTACTTGTTGGTCTACCAACACCATAATATTGGGAAGTAAGAAGAGAAGATACTGGAAGACAGAAGGAGAGGAGGGTATTAGAGTCTTCAGAGTCAGGACTAGCGACTTCCTGCAAAGAGGATTCTCTTTGGCCTATAGAAGCCTGAGTAAAGAAACCAGTGAAATAAACAACCTGACCATGTGTCCTCCCCCTACTGACCTATCCTTACTAAGCTTACCATTGGCAAACCCAACCAAAACACGGGCAAGGCTGAGATGACCGATACCATAAACACAAGTTAACTTTGAGAGGAAAAAGAGGAAGTGGGGAATGATAGCTAGTAGGTCAGCAGAAAATAAGCAAGTAGGCAATATCCCCAGCATGGTAGCACTGGAAGGAGACTGAGTAGGGAAGAAAGGCACTGCTCTGCAGCAATGGATGCTCCTTCCAGGGATTTTCTCTCCTCTTGGAAGGTGGATTTGGGTGTTAATGACTCTGGAAATAAAAGGATTCTCCTCCCATAGAATCCAGAACACATTTATCAAACAGCAGCCACTGTGCATCAAGAAGATGTTGTTTATAATGCTTGGTAGTTAAAAACACTGGCTGCACTTCCAAAGGATCTGGGTTCAATTCCCAGCACCCACATGGCAGCTCCAATTCCCTGAAACTCCATTGCCAGTGGATCCAGAATCCTCTTCTGACCTCCACAGGCACCAAGCATGCAAATGGTGCATAGACATATATGCAGACAAAAGACCCATATATATAAAAGAAATAAATTTAAGGTTAATTAAAAATAAAATTAGATTAGGTGCAATCTAATCTTCTTTGAAGTAAGAGCATGCCTGATGAATACTATACTAAGGCCAGGGTCCAAGATGAGAACGGGCAACCAGCAGGCAATTACAAAACAAAATGCACAATCAATGGAAATGTGAACTCCTTAGTGTCATAGACTGTGTCCTGCCCTTTTCTTCAGCAGCAGCTTATGAACAAGATACCCATTACACAGAAGGAACAGGAGGTCTGAGGGCAGAGCTCACTAAACCCAGAAAAGACATCTCTAATGTCTGGCAAATTAGCCTTCAGCACTTTTGTGGGGTGGGTAAAATTTCTGGGTTTATTTTGCCTCTACCTTTAAATCATTTCTCATTGTTTATTCCTGACAAATACTTAACAGTTTCCCTTTGTTTTCTGTTTTCAGTGGAGATTCCTTCAATGTGAGACAAGCTGCCTTCTTCCCACTCCCATTGAAAACATTATTTTCTTAGGTCCCCATTTTGTTATATTCATATATGTACACACACACAGTCTAACGTACATATTTTTAAATTAGCTAATATACAAATATTTCACTTAAATTATACATTCAGCATTTTGAATCATTGAGAAAAGAATCTACTCAAAAACAATGATACAATTAGTTATCAGTTTGAGGTATGAAGGTAAATTTAAAATCTGATGCTTTACAATAATTTCAATTTGAGTTAAATATTTTAGTGAAAATTTAAATGATAAAAATATAAGAAGAAAATTAGCAAATTAATTATATTCACCTTGAAATATGGAAATATGAGGGCAGAAAAACTTTACTCTGAACAAATGAAAAAAAATCTGTGCACCAACAAGAGGAACATTTGAAGCATATATGTTACTATAGATAGAACAAAGAGAATGGATTGTGACTGGGATGGAAAGACCAGCTTTCTGCTGGGAAAATGATGCTTAGCCAAAATACAAATAAACCTGTAGTCTCCAATGCTCTGTTAACCTACAGCCACCAACTGCTCCTTTGTGATAGATGCTCTGTTAACATACAGCCACCAACTGCTTCTCTCCAATGCTGTTAACCTGCAGTCACCAAATACTTCTCTCCAATTCTCTGATTGGTATCCAATTAGAAAACTAAGGTTTAATTGTAAAATTACCAAAGTGCAATGGCTTGAGACCAAAGACAAATGTGTGAAGAATTGTTACAAATCAATAAGAAAACAACCTCAAAAGTCACCATAAGAAATTAGCCAAAGTGTACTTTTTTGTGATGCTGGGACCAAATCTAATGCTTAAAATGATAAAAATCCAATGTGGGATAGGGTCCAGGTAAACTGGCACTCACATGCTTTCTGTGTTAATATGTTACCTCAGCTTTTGTAATCAATCAGCCCTTACATTACTAAGAAAAATAATCATGATGTTGTAGAACAAAATTCAGGTATTTAAAAACAAAAATGCCATGTGTGGCTGACTATTTGGTGATATGAAGGGATTATTGTTAATATGTTAATTTTATGTCTTGTTAACAAGGTCTCACCTGTAAGGTGAGAGGTAAGGATCTACTTTCATTTTCTACATGCTGAAAGCAGGGTTTCCCATCACCATTTTTTGAATATGCCATCTTTTCTCCAATATATATTTTTGGAGTCTTTGTCAAAGATCAGGTAGTTGTAGTTATGTGTAGTTATACTCGGATCCTCTATTCTATTCCATTGATCTAAATGTCTATTTTTGTGACAATACCATGCTGTTTTTATTACTATGGCTCTGTAAGAATTTGAAATCATGCATGGTGATACCACCTGCAATATTTTTATGTTAAATATTGCTCTGATTAACCTTGGTCCTTTGTATCTCCATATGTGTTTTGAGAATATTCTCCATGTCTGTGAAGAAAGGTCCTGATATTTTGTTTGTGGTTGCATTACCTATAGATTGCTTTTGGTAGGACAGTCATTTTTATAGTATAATCCTGCCTATCAATAAGTTCTTTACATCTTCTGTTGTCTTCCTCCATTTCTTTCTTTGATGTCTTACAGCTTTTAATACAGAGAACTTTTGTTTCCTTGATTAGACATGTTTTTAGGTATTAAGGGAGCTCTATAATATAGGCCCTAGAGGACAGCCTATTGATACTGTTCCTCTAAATTGTCATGTTGTCACACAGCCTTCTAAATGTGTGTGTATGTATATTTGTGCTGCTCTCCTCTCAAATTAGATCACAGAAGCTTCTTACCACAGAGTGTACTAGTTAATACAGGTGTGTTGATGTTCAATGGGCTGAAAACAAGTGGCTATGAGTGCTCAGCCAGAGATGGAATATCTATATCAATAAACCCCTAAGCACACACACACACACACACACAGAGAGAGAGAGAGAGAGAGAGAGAGAGAGAGAGAGAGAGTTTTATGAAAGAGAAAACAGAACGAATGAAGAACAGAACAAATGAAGAGCTGGAGGATGAGAGAAGTGCTGTGAAATGCTGTCTTCTTGTCTTGGCACACTAATTTCACAACCTCCCAGCTGTGGTTACCTGTACATGATCAAACTAGTTAAAATCCAACAGATTGGGGATGAGCTCTCAAGTCCCCATACCTAGCCTAGAAGCTATTGTCATTTGATGGTTGCTGGAAAGAAAGAGTCACTTTTCTTTGCTATTGTGGGCACAAGTAAGTTTCCCAAAGCCCCAGTAGATGACTCCATGTCCATGGATACATGAACAAAACGAATTGGACTTGGTGAGTTTAAATAAATAAAAGTATAGATGAAAATTATCAAAGGATGTAAAGTGATAAATATGTTGGGGGTCCTGGGAGGAGTTGGGGGGATATGATCAAGATACATTATAAACATATGACATTTTCAAAGAATACTTTTTTAATTTCTTATCTTTGAAGCACATCTGTTTAAATGATTGGCCACATGGATTTTCTTCAAATTAATTCAAGTTCAGAAGACCAGGAGAAGTTACTGATAAAATGTCTAAAGATAACTGTTGATAAGCACATGGAAATTTATTATAGGTTTTTAAAGAATAGGTTTTTATTTACTTATTTTTTGACAATTTCATACATGTATAAAACGTATCCAGAGCACATCTACCCCTATCCACTACCAATCCTCCCCCTACCAGCTCCTCCCCCTACCCCTGTTCTCCTTCCCTAACAGATCCCCTCCCACCTCATGTACACACACACACACACACACACACACACACACACACACACACACACACACACGCACACACACGCACACACACGCACACACACGCACACACGCGCACACACGTGTGCGAGTGCACAGAATTCAATTTGTACAGCCTTTATATGAATGGATGTATATCTATCCACCAGAACATGGAAAACCTACCAAGGACACACACAACTCCTAAATGACAGCCTTAGAGCAGACATCAACTGCCAATAATTCCTCAGGTGGCAGTAGAGCTTCATGAGCCTCTCTCCCATTCATACAGGAATGTTGATGTGTTTGATCTGGCGCAAGTAACCACAGGTGCTGTGAGTTCTGACATTCTCAAATTGTAAAAACAAAACTCTATACGAAAATTTATTAAACTGTTACATAGTAGTACTAAAATTTTATAAAAGCCAAAGTCATAAATACATTACACAGTAAGAAAAACATTTGGAAAGATACACAAAAAGCTTTTTCTTAGGGGTAATATTTCTTTGTCTCACCTTTAGTTTGCCAACTATTTTGAAATCTTTATAGTGCATATAAATTGCTTTTAATAGCTAGTAAAAACATTTAAAAATACATTTAGGAGCACTTTCCTGCTATGCATAAAGTTCTGGGTTCAATGTCCAGCAGCATACACAAAAACACACACACAGTGGTGCAGTCACCTTCATCTCAGGAAATAGGAGCCATCAGAAACAAATGATACAATTGTCTTAGTCTCAGTTTACTAAAGTAATAATAATAATATAAATAATAAAGCACTTATTAATGTTAAAAATATATTTATTACATTTCAAATGTAGCTAGCTAAGGCATTCTAGGTGTTTTCAACAAAATCAAATACACACTTAACTGCACCTTAGCAGCAATGGTTAAATGTGTAGATGAAGGATACATAGTGTGTGAGTGCGCGCGCGTGTGTGTGTGTGTGTGTGTGTGTGTCTAAACCATATGGACATGGAGAATTATTGAACTGAAGACCCCATATACCCTAAGTATATACTGTAATGAGTATTTCTCTTCTCTCCCACAAGAAAGCTCCCAAATATTGAAATGGAGAATTATTATTAATTATGAAAGTTCAACCTTAGCTTAGGCTTGTTCATAACTAGTTCTTATAACTTAAACTAATTCATATCTTTTAATCTACAGTCTTTTACATGGCTCAGTTACCTTTTCTCTGTGACTGTCCATTCTGCTTCCTCTGTCTAGCGACCCTGCCTTCTTCATAGCATTCTCTCTCTGCCCAGAAGTCCCGCCTATCTCTCCTGCCTACCTATTTGCCATTCATCTTTTTATTATACACCTTCACAGTGTACAAAATCTGACAACAATGTACCCTGTCAACAAACTATACTCCAATATCTATTTATACTCCAATCTCTATATTTTTTTACCATTTTTTTTCTTTTTTCTTTCTTTCTTTTCTTTTGGGTTTTTCGAGACAAGGTGTCTCTGTGTAGCTTTGTAGACCAGGTGGGCCTCGAACTTACAGAGATCCACCTATCTCTGCCTCCCAAGTGCTGGGAGTATAGGTGTGTGCCACCACTGCTTGCTTTTTCTTTTATACCAGTTTCCTATTGGGTATGAAGCACACTCCTAATTTTCTGAGATGTATCTTTTTCCACAAGTTATCTTCTGTTCAATCTTTTTTCTCTGTGCATTGGTGCTTCTCAATATTAGCCTTTTATTTTATAAAGCCATAGTTAAGCATTACCTACATACAAAATGTTGTAGCATTGTACAATCATGTAAAACTGATGGGAACACATTTATAATTCAAGCTATAAGCAACAAGCAACGGAGATGCAAGATGACCTTAGGATATTTTTGTAATGAGACCTACAGTGTAACTTTCTGTGGTAGGAATGAGAATAGTGTGACCACCCAAGCCCCCAAGTGTGGTTGTTCCTGGGAGATGCTGTGGACCTGAGAGGTAGAAATGAGCAAGGGTGTCCTTTGTTCACTGTGGGGCATGCAAGCAAAGAGGACCCACCTTCTCTGCCCTGGTTTCTGGCTTGTGAAGTGAGCCAACTGCTTTATATGTCCCCCCACCCTGGTTACCCTTCCTACCAGAAGCCCAAAGAAACAAAGCCACTAGAGTAGAAGCTCCAGTATGAACCACCAGAATAAACCAAATTTATCTCCTTTCATAAGTAATTCCTTCTGGTGTTTCGTTCTGTGAAATAATATAAGAATCTAAACCATATTGCATTATCTTAACAACACTGTATGGTGTGCATTTTACACACAAGATCACCAATCCTAAACCAGCACCCACTGGTTTACATTTGAATGTCTCCATTACAGAGGAAGATGCTGAGACCCAGAGAAAGGGTCGTTAGCTTGTTCAAGATCACATATTCAGGATTTAAATTCACTTTTGTATCTTATGCCAAAGCCTATGGCCTTGATTCCACCATAGCACACCTGTGAATGTAGCCAATAACATAGACAATGGGGACTAAAAGGGGATATAGGAGGATGGGAAGAATAAATTCTCATTTTAGCTGTGACAGAGTCTTTTACCCCATGCTTTTAGCAGTAAGTGTGTACTAACAGGTTTACAACAACACTTTACATTTGTAAAGACATTGCTCTCACCATTTTCTACATAATAATGCACACTGAGATGATTCATGCATATGGAGGACATTAAAATGTGAAGGAACAATGGAGATACGTAACAGAAAAAACTATCATTTTCCTTCTGCAAATAAAACCAGAAGAATACATGAATACTATGTGGGTTCTTTCATCTATAAATTCAACCACTACTGCAATTATAATACCAAAGAACAATTGAGTGTGGATTCAATTTTTCTAGAAAACACCAAAAAGAAGATAAATAGCTACACTTGAAATGTAGTAAGTAGCAATTATAGTCAGGTAAGTAGGGTATAATAGAAGGCAAGGCATGACATTGAACCAAAATGAGAAGCTTGGGGCTTTAGTTTTATTGGAGTTTCTAACAAGCTAAATGACACTGAACACCTCACTGTCAAATTACTCATGAGAATGAGGAAGATATCAGACTGGGGTCCATAAAAGGAAAAAGCCACCAGCATCTCATGTTCAGAGTGCATCTGCTTTCCTTACAAATCAGAGAATGTTTGTTCTTCCTGAATATAAGTAAATCCACAGATACCTTCTATATTTCCCTGATGTTCTGCTTTTGTTAATGAAAGAAAACATAAAGAAAAATAAAGCCACTCCAGGTAGAGTGTGAACACTGTAGGGTTATTCTCCTTCAACTTTCTCATAAGGCCAAATTGGAACACAATTAGATATAACTTTAATCAGTCAGAGGTCAATGGGGTGAGCACATTTGAGAATCCGGGGTAACTGATAGTGGACAAAGTCACAGGATAGACACAAAATTTTATTTCTTTAAGAAATGAGGACGTCTGTTCAATGATGTTCATAGCAGCACTAATTGTAATAGCCAGAAACTGGAAGCAGCCTAGATGCCCCTTAACCGAAGAATGGATAGAGAAAATGTGGTACATTAACACAATGGAGTACTACTCATCAGGAAAAAAAAAATGGAATCTTGAAATTTGCAGGAAAATGGATGGAACTAGAAGAAACCATTCTGAGCAAGGTAACCCAATCACAAAAAGGCAAACATGGTATGTACTCACTCATATGCCGATTTTAGACAGAATAAATGATTACCAGCCTACAATCCACACTGCCAAAGAAGCTAATAAACAAGGAGGACTCTAAGAGGACATACATGGTCCCCTGTAGAAGGGGAAAGGGTCAAGATGTCCTGAGCAAATTGGGAGCACGGGAAGAGGAGGGAGGGAGCTAGGAGAATGAGAAGGGGAGAAGAGGAGGGATGCAGAGGACATGAGGGAGCAGAAAGGTTGAGTCAGGGGAAGAATAGATGATAACAAGAATGGAAACACCATAAAGAGGGAGACATTTTTGGTTTACAGAGAAATCAGGCACTAGGGAATGTCTGGAGATCTACAAAGATGACACTAGCTAACAATCTAAGCAACAGAGGAGAGGCTACCTTAAATTCCCTCCCCTGATAATGAGATTGATAACTAATTTATATACCATCCTATAGCCTTCATCCAGCAGTTGGTGGAAGTAGAAGCAGACACTCACAACTAATCACCGAACTGAACTGGAACCCAGATGCAGAGAAGGGTGAGTGAAGAACAAAGGGGTCCAGATCAGGCTGGTGAAACCCACAGAAACAGCTGACCTGAACATCCGGGAATTCTTGCTCCCCAGACTGATAGCTGCAATACCAGCATGGGACTGATCCAGACCCCAGGAGCATGAATTTCTGTGAGGAAACCTCGGAAATCTACGGGACCTCCTGTAGAAGTTCAGTATTTATCCCTAGCATAGGTGTGGGCTTTGGGAGTCCATTCCTTATAGAGGAATAATCCCTGAAGCAAGACACATGGGGGTGGGCCTAGGCCCTATCCCAAAGGATACAATAAACTCTGATGACACCCTATGGAAGGCCTCACCATCCAGGGGGAGCAGAAAGGATATGTGATAGATAGGGTTTTAGTTGGGCGGGTGGTGGTAGGGGAGGACTCGAGGGAGAAGGGAACTGGGATTGTCATGTAAAACAATACTGTTTCTAATTCAAATAAAAAAAGTTAGAAAAAAAGAAAGAAAGAAAGAAAGAAAGAAAGGAAGGAAGGAAGGAAGGAAGGAAGGAAGGAAGAAAGAAAGGAAGGAAGGAAGGAAGGCCAGGCAGCGGTGGCATACACCTTTAATCACAGAACTCAGAGAAGCAGAGGTGGGAGGATCTCTTGAGTTCAAGGCCAGTCTGATCTACAGAGTGAGTTCCAGGATAGCCAGAGATACACAGAGAAACCCTGTTTCAAAAAAAAAAGAGAAAAGAACAGCCCCCTTGTGCAATCAGATCGATCTAAGTCTTCACTGCTGTGACTACAAGGGCCAAGTCTATTTGGTTCATTGTTTCTTGTTTTCAATGTCTAGGTCTTTTTACTTTCTTTTAATCCTGTATTTAATTACACAAAGGAAGATGAAGCCTTTACAAAAAAGTACATTTTTTTGCTTCTTTGCTGAGATTCCCACCTCTACATTCTGACTTTTCCACATGCCCCATGTTTCTCCACATTATTTTTTAATAGTTTCTGGCTTATCCTTCCCTGGCTTATTCTCCAAAACATAAATACCTAATTGGATTTTCTATCTGCTTATTTATTTTTAGCAAGCAAAGCATATTCCAAATAGGTTGACCTTGCTTTGCTCAAGTTAGTAACACAGACTAAGATAATGAAAAAAAAATATAGAACTCTCTCATCCTGTTAAACCCTACTTCTGTGATAGCCAGCTGCTTGGCTCTTTCTTATTTATCACAAATACTGTAATATTTGTATGCTTTCATGTACATAACATTTCCACTTACATGTTTTTAGAATTCCTGTAGATTGGGGCATCTTGGTCAAAAGATAAATGTACTTGTTAATCTGCCAAATCAAACACATGAATGTTTGCATTTTATGTCCTGACATTAAGTTGTAAAAGGCATTGCAGCTCCCTCTCAGCTGGCTCTCTCTTTCCCATGTAGTTGGACCCAGTAAGAGATCATGTAATTTATAACTAATTTTCTTTTACATACAGAATTTGTCTAAGTTAAGGTTTGAGTCTTAAAAGGGACATGGATGTGAATGAGAATTCCTGGAAAGAAGCTGTGGCTACAAAAGCTGATTGACTGATTATAACACAATGATGTATAGAGGTTGAAATGCTGCACATCCAGAGCTTAATTATCTTGGGTCAACTTTTGCCTCCTCAATAGCCTTCCTCTGGGCATATCTTAACATCTTTGTGATGATTGGATAAATTCCTTGGAATGTATAAATAGATAATAATTCTAAATTAATTCAAAAAATAGATCAAATCTTAAGATTTCAAAAGTATTTTTAAAGAAATAATCAGATTTATATGAAAGTTCACATAGTAATATTAAAAGGCAAAAGTAAGGAAACATTTTTGAAGACAGGTACAGAAACAACTAAGTGTATCATGTATCATAATGTCATTTAAAGACATGTGTTCAAATACGATGGTAATGCTACAAAACCAGACAAGAGAACAGTATAGAAAGTTCATAAATAGATATAAGAATTTAGGGGCATCTCAGATTAGTGCAACAAATTAACTTTTTAATAAATGCTACTGGGACAAATATATCTATCAAAATATATTGTTCCAATATTCTATGTACTCTTGTGCAAGATAAAGCTGGTACACATAGAAAAAAACCTGTCAAAGGATACAAACTTTAAATTCAAAATACAAGAGTAGATAAATGTGAGAAGAAAAATGGCTGTTTATAACCTTGGAATGAGGAAGATTTTTCTAATGTGACCCAATTTCCAGGAACCATAAAAATTGATTAATTTATACTCCATAAAATTTCATCTTCTATATGGAAAAAAAGGCACAGAAGTCAGATGACCCACAAAATAGGGAAAAGTACATGCAATTCTGCTCTTAAATTTAAAACATGAAAGAAAAAGAGAGACACATAGACAAAAATGCCCAGCAGAAAATGAACAATTTGGCAACAGATAGGAAAAGGCAATTCACAGAAGAATATTATATTTGATTTAAATGTAAAAAAAAAAGTCAGTAAATCCATGTATTCAGTCCCTGCCCCCTACTCCAAAGGACACAGGTTTGTACAAGAAAAGGCATGATATAAGAAAAATGAATTCAGGAAAAAGTTTAAGAAGATCATAACCTGTAATCAACCTACAATTAATAAAAAAAGAGATAGCCAATTTAACATGACCAAGGGACAAAGTACGCAGGGTGGCAATTTACAGCGTATGAAATACCAACACATAAAAATATTCCACTTCAGTGCTGACAAAGAACATCCCAAATTAAAACAGTGATGTTGTTTCATATGCAACCAACTTGTCCAGTTTAAACCTAGTGCTCATTGTTGGAAACAACCCGAACAACTACCAACACACCAAGCATCAGAGATGCTAGTAAGGCCCCATGAGGACCACTGTACAGCTGTGAAAACAATACTGGGTGAAATGTGAGTTCTCCCAACAGCTACACAGTTCAGAAAGGTACTGAATAATGCTACATACTTTTCTGAGATGCATATGCATTTAATAACACCTAAATAATGTGAATGATAAGTCCAAATTCTGGACTCAGAAGGAGGTAATGGAATTGAGAGATAATCAAGGAATCCAATTTTATTCATCATATCCTATTTTTTAAGAAAGGTGATGCGGCTGGGCGGTGGTGGCACACGCCTTTAATCCCAGCACTCGGGAGGCAGAGGAAGGCAGATCTCTGTGAGTTCGAGTCCAGCCTAGTCTATGAGCGAGTTCCAGGACAGCCTCCAAAGCAACAGAGAAACCCTGTTTCGAAAAACAAACAAACAAAAAAGAAAGGTGATGCAAATTTTCATTCAGCAAATTTTTTGGTAAGTCTGAGAAAGCTCAAAAAGAAAAAAAATGATAAAGGAGGCGAGAACAGAGTGTTTTTATCTTAGGACAAAACTCATTACAGTCTCATGCCTGCTACCTACTCCACTTAATGAAGGGAACTCGGCCAGATTGCTTCCCTTCTTCATCCTCTGCATAATAAGGATGATGCAATCTGGTTCAGTATTAGCAAAAGAGCTAGCAAATAGTGTGCTGTCAATGTTCTCTTTATTATTCATGAATTACTAATAGCCATGAATGTTGATACTCATACACATTTATGTGGACATAATGCGCGTGCGTGTGTGTGTGTGTGTGTGTGTGTGTGTGTGTGTGTGTGTGTGCATTCCAAATTGTTCATGTACACAGATGATACATGCATCTTAATTCTTGGAGCAAAGCATTTGTGTTCCTATGATTCCACCACCCTTGCTTTATATATAATCTTTTTATTTTGTTCATGCTATTTTAATTTTAAACACGGAAGAGAAAATTTCTAGATAATCAACAGAACAGCTGCTAGGGGGAAAAATAGAAATAAAATAGCTCGATGACTGAAGATTGAAACTTAAAAGAATAGTTTCACAGTTAACAGCTGTGGGTCCCTGAAATAAATATCTGATAACCACATGATTACAATGAGGAAAGTGGGCATGTAATACTGAAAATTTGTAGCTGGCGAGCTAAGAGCTACAGGAAAGTAATGACAAAATGTTAGTGTTGATGATTTTCCACAGGGAAAATAGTTTACATAAAGAGAAACAGAAAATGTGTGATAACTCCATTTATAAAGGTTAAATTCCTGTTAAGTCATAAATGAGAACTGTGAAATATACTTTAAATTTAATTTTTTTAAAACATGATTTGAATATGATACACTAAATTTAGGTCATGAAAATGGCAACAGTTTCCTTTGTTTCAATGTCTTCTTGTTCTTGTTCTCTGATATTAATGTATGGACAGATAACATACTGTCAAACACACACACACACACACACACACACACACACACACACACACACACACACACACACACAAATACAGTGGCAGCATGCTTCTGTTTTCCCTGGGGAGATGGAGCACACAAAGTCAAGAAACCTGGATACCAACCTGTGAAATCACACCTTATGAAATAGTGGACAAGTTTTTGCCTCACTTAACTTTTATTCTATTCTTGTAAGGCAGGGTTGAAGTAGGCTAAAATATGACTCAAATCATTGAGAAAAAAAAATCTAAAGCATTATCCAAGTGCAAGATGCTAACCTCAGGAAACACTGTGAACGGGGAAGCAAAAGGACTACTTTCTAAATAGTTCTCCCAGGAAGTGAAACAAACCTTCAGCCTGTTTGGCTTCCTGTTTCTGTACCTCCCACGTACAACAAAGACAGATGCACTTGAAAGTGTCTCTGTTGACTTCCTTAGCTAGTTCGTACTTTCAGGCACTGGTGGGTTGCATAAATTTTAATTTGTTCATATAACAGATACTGAGTCTCATTAAGCCTTTTATATGTTAGGCTCCATAAGAGGGACCCATAACAAAAACAACAGGGTTCCTTGCTTTCCAGAGATTAGCATTTTATACTGGGAGAAGAGTAACAAGAGAGACTTAGAGGGTGAGATAATTGCTGGAAGAATTATAATGGAGAGGAGCCTTCTGAGAGTGAAAATCTAGTTCCAAAGCCCTAAGGTGAATCTTTCCTGGCATGTTTGGAAACATAAAACAGCTACTTACAATTGGAAAAGATTAGTAGGTAGGGGAAGGATGGAAGGGATGCACTCAACACAGCAGCTTACCTAAAAATTTGACTTACATTTTAGTAGTTCAAGAATAAATTTATGCTACATATTATGTATATTTCTATCTCCCTCCCTTCTTCTCTCTCTGCCACCTCTCTGTGTAAGAGAGAGGTATGGGTTTTCATATGTCTTTGTGAGAGTGGCCGCTTGATGCCATAATGCACATGCTGAGGACAGAAGGACAACCTTGGTATAGGTGCTCACCTTTGACATTGTTTGAAAAAGGATTTCCCATCATTTGCTGCCATACTCCAGAGTAGCTAACCCAGGAGTTCCCACCAGTCTCTACCCCCATTTCTCTATAGGAGTCCTGGCACAACAGATGGATGACAATGAAAAGACAAAGACAAAAATAGGAGACAAATAAAAAGGGAGAAAAGGGAAAAAGGAGAGGGAGAAGGGATATTTGCCCTAGAGGGACAAAAGTTACAGAGGAGGAGACAGACGGGGCCTATAGGCAAATTGCAGTTTATAAAGACAAAAGGGAGACCCAGGGTAGCCAAAACAACCCTGTACAATAAAGGAACTTCCGGAGGCATCACCATCTCTAACTTCAATCTCTATTATAGAGCTATAGTACTGCAAACACCTTGGTATTGGCACAAAAATACACAGGTAGACCAAGGGAATCCAATTGAAAAACCTGATATTAATCCACATACCTACGAACACCTGATTTTTGAAAAAGAAGCTAAAATTATACAATGGAATAAAGAAAGCATCTTCAACAAATGGTGCTGGCATAACTGGATTCTGGCATGCAGAAGACTGCAGATAGATCCATGTCTGTCACCATGCACAAAACGTAAGTCCAACTGGATCAAAGATCTCAACATAAATCCAGCCACACTGAACCTATTAGAAGAGAAAGTGAGAAGCACCCTTGAATGAATTGGTACAGAACACTTCCTGAACATAGCACCAGTAGCACAGACACTGTGATCAACAATTAATAAATTGGACCTCCTGAAACTGAGAAGCTTCTATAAGGCAAAGGACACAGTCAACAATACAAAACGGCAGCCCACAGAATGGGAAAAGATATTCACCAACCACACATCTGACAGAAGGGTGATCTCCAAAATTTACAAAGAACTCAAGAAGCTGGTCTCCAAAACACCAAATAATCCAATTAAAAGGTGGGGCACAGAAATAAATAGACTATTCTCAACAGAGGAATCTAAATGGGCTGAAAGTCACATAAGAAAATGTTCAACACCCTTAGCCATCAGGGGAATGCAAATCAAAACAAATCTGAGATACCACTTCACACCTGTCAGAATGGCTAAAATCAAAAATACCAATCACAGTTTTTGCTGGAGAGGATGTGGAGAAAGAACACTCCTCCATTGCTGGTGGGAATGTCAACTCATACAGCCACTTTGGAAATCTGTATGGCGATTTCTCAGGAAAATGGGAATCAGTCTACCACAAGATCCAGCAATTCCACTCTTAGGCATATACCCAAAAGAAGCACATTCATACAAGGACATCTGTTCAACGATGTTCATTGCAGCATTATTTGTAATAGCCAGAACCTGGAAACAACCTGGATGCCCCTCAACTGAAGAATGGATAGAGAAAATATGGTACATTTACACAATGGAGTACTACTCAGCAGAAAAACCAAACAATGGAATCTTGAAATTCTCAGGCAAATGGATGGAACTAGAAGAAACCATTCTGAGCGAGGTAACCCAGTCCCCAAAAGACAAACATGGTATGCACTCACTAATATATGGATTTTACACATAGAACAAAGATTTACCAGCCTACAATCCACACTGCCAGAGAAGCTAGGAAACAAGGAGAACTCTAAGAGAGACATGCATGGTCCACTGGAGAAGGGGAAAGGGACAAGATCTCCTGTGCAAATTGGAAGCATGGGGGGAGGGGAGAAGGAGCTAGGAGAATGAGAATGGGGGAAGAGGAGGGGTGAGGAGGACATGAAGAGCAGGAACATTGAATTGGAGGAAGAATAGAGGAGAGCAAAATAAGAGATACCATAATAGAGGGAGCCATTGTAGTTTTAAAGAGAAATCAGGCACTAGGGAAATGTCCAGAGATCTACAAGGATGACAACAACTAACAATCTAAGCAACAGAGCAACAGGGGAGAGGCTGCCTTAAATGCCCTCCCCTATAATGAGATTGATGACTAACTTATATGCCAGCCTAGAGCCTTCATTTAGTAGCTGATGGAAGCAGAAGCAGACATCCACAGCTAAACACTGAACTGAACTGGAATCCAGTTGCAGAGAAGGAGGGGTGATGAGCAAAGGGATCAAGACCAGGATGATGAAAACCACAGAAACAGATGACCTGAATACGGAGGAACTCTTGGTCCCCAGACTGATAGCTGGGAAACTAGCATGGGACTGATCTAGAACCCATGAATGTGGGTGTCGGTTAGGAGGCCTCCAAAATATATGTGGCCTTTTGTACTTTTGATCAGTACTTATCCCTAGCATAGGAATAGACTGTAGGAGCCCATCCCACCTGGAGGGATACTCCCTGAGCCTAGACACAAAGGGGAGGGCCTAGACCCTATCCCAAAGGATATTACAGACTCCGAAGATTCCCCATAAAAGGCCTCACCATCCCTGGGGAGCAGAAAGGATATGGGATAGCTAGGGTGTTAGTGGGGGGCAAGGGAGGAGAGGAGAGGGGGAACTGGGATTGACATGTAAAACAATTTTGTTTCTTTTTTTCCATTTTTTCAAAGATTTATTTTTATTTTTAACTATGTGTATATGAGTGTGGAGTGGATATGTACACGTGAGTGTAGGTGCCAAAGCCAGAGGCATCAGACTTCCCTGGAGCTGGGTTTTTTTGTTATTTGTTTTTCTTTCATTTTTTAATTTAAATTCTTTAATTAGCACTCATATTTACATATCCACCTCCCCATTCCTTCCCTCTCCCATCACCAACCACCCCAAACCCATCCCCAACTTCTCCCCAGGGATAGTGAGGCCCTCCACCAGGGACCTTCAAAGTCTGTCATATCATTTGGAGGGGGGGCGCCCAGGCACTGCTTGCTGTATCTGGGCTACAATAGTATCCCTCCATAGGGAATGGGATCCCAAAGTCCATTTGTGCTCTAGGGTTAAACACTGGCTCCACTGATAGAGGTCCCATAGACTGCCCTGGCCTCCTAGCTGACACCCACATTCAGAGGGCTTGGTTAGGTCCGATGCTGTTTCCGCAGCTTTATGACTAGGGTCTCCATGCTCTCACTAGGTCAGGTCCACTGTTTCTGCAGGTTTCTCCAGCCCTGTCATGGCTCTTTGCTCATCCCTCCTCCCTCTCCATAACTGAATTCCAGTAGTATGGTTCGGTGCTTAGCTTGGTTCTGTTTTGAACAGCTACTGGATGAAGGCTCTAGGAATGGTAACCAAGGTAGACAACAATCTCATCATAGGGGAAGGGCATCAATGGCATTTTCTCCACCACTGCTTGGATTCATAGTTGGGGTCATCCCTGTGGATAATTTAAATAAAAAGTGGAAAAATAAAAAAAAAATAAAAGGATAAACCCCTTGTTAGGATGAGGTGTTTAATTTTTTCCTCTGCATTTTTATTTAAATTAGAAACAAGATTATTTTACATGTCAATCTCAGTTCCCTCTCACTCCCCTCCTCCCCTGCTCCCCCAACTAACAACCTACCTATCCCATACTCTTTCTGCTCCCCAGGGAGGGTGAGAACTTCCTTAAGGGGTCTTCAGAGTCTGTCATATCCTTTGGGATAGGACCTAGGCCCACCCCTTTGTGTCTAGGGGAGTATCCCTCTATGTGGAATGGGCTCCCAAATTCTATTCCTATGCTAGGGATAAGTACAGATCTACTACAAAAGGCCCCATAGATTTCTGAGGTTTCCTCACTGACACCCACGTTCATGGGGTCTGGAATAGTCCTATGCTGGTTTCCCAGATATCAGTCTGGGAACCAAGAGTTCCCCCTTGTTCAGGTCAGCTGTCTCTGTCAGTTTCACCAGCCTGATCTGGACCTCTTTTCTCATCACTCCTCCTTCTCTGCATCTGGATTTCAGTTCAGTTCAGTGTTTAGTTGTGGGTGTCTTCTTCCACTTCCACCAGCTGATGGGTGAAGACTATAGGATGGCATATAAGTCAGTCATCAATCTCATTATCAGGGGAGGGCATTTAAGGTAGCCTCTCCTCTGTTGCTTAGACTGTTAGTTGGTGTCATCATTGTAGCTCTCCAGACATTTCCCTAGTGCCTGATTTCTCTTTAAACCTACAATGGCTCCCTGTATTATGATATCTCTTATCAATTGGGCAAGTTAATTAGGTGAGACAAAGGGTGTTTTTGATTGCTGGACTTCAATACTTTTATAGCTGTAACTTGGTGGTCAGCCTCAGGAGGAGTAAGTGGCCAAACAAGGAATAGACCTTGGTGGCTAGCTTTACGAATGTAATCTAACATTTCCAAACCCCCTCCCCTCTCTGCAAGGAGGAGAGGGAAAGGTGAAAGGCAAAACCTGTTGGTGCCATGTTTGCCATGCTCGGGCCTCTTAGCAGACTTCAACTACCAGTACCACATTATCTGGGTGTGCTCTGGGTCTAAGGTTCTGAACTCAACCATTAACACCTGCATAGCAATCACTTTGCCCACTAAGACATTCCCAGCCCAGTGCTATATATTTTAAAAGCAAAATTTCAGTTTTTGCTCAACAACTGTTCTGCTGAGCATTTGGCTTTTCTTAGATGCTACATCAATCTTGTAGAACACGTTTGTTGCCCTTGGCTTTGTGTTTTCCTTCAGCACTATCTTTCCTTTGTTACTATAATAATTGAAAAGTGTGAGCCCCAGCCAGGCATTGGTGGTGCACACCTTTAATCCCAGCATTCAGGAGGCAGAGGCAGGTGGATGTCAATGAGTTTGAGACTAGCCTGGTATACAAGAGCTAGTTCCAGGACAGCCTCCAAAGCCACAGAGAAACCCTGTCTTGAAAAGCTAAAAAGAAAAAAGTGTGAGCCCCTAACCTATTCAATAAGTTTATCTTAAAGTCTCCTCTTTTACCTTATATTTCTTTCTTACCACCATGTCTAGTTCTGGAGAAAGCACTTCCCTTGGTGGCCATTTTGTGTTAGAGAACCACTGTAGTTGTAATTCTATTTTTAATTAATATTTTATTCACTTTATTTTATGTGTAAGTTGTTTTCTTACTTGCATGTATGTGCACCATGTTCACACTTGGTGCTGAGTTGCTCAGAGGAGGGCATCTGATTCCCTGGAACTTGAGTGTTACAGCTAGTTAAGGGCCACCTTCCTCTCCAGTCCCCTGTGATGGGTATTCTAAATCTTGATTCTCTCCTTTCAAATGACTTTGCATTTTCACTAGTGGGAGCTTCCCATCTAGACACCTTCCTTTTTGTACCAGAACAGAGCACTGGGGCTTTTCTTTAACAACTACCACTGCTTCCTTCTTGTCTACAACTATAAGTTGTTCATGCTTCTCTCCTCAGCAACCTGCAAGTTTTTCATATCCTTGTGATCCACTTGTGCCAGTTGCTGACAGTACTTCCAACTGTTAACATCACCTTTATTGCCTCTCAGACATTATCTTCCACACTCCCACCAGAATTGCTGGTTAAGCTCAGTCTACAACATTCTAGGGCTTCTCTAGCCCAAGGCTCCATTCTCTTCCATATTCCCCCACAAACCAGTTCCAAAGGCCTGTGAGCCACATAGTTAGATTATAGCAGAGAAGGCTCTACTCCTTAATATCAACATTCCTGTGTTGGTTATTTTTCTCGTTGCTATGATAAAGGACCTGAGTGAAACAATTTAAGGAAAGTAAAGTTGGTGTTGGGTTCTAGGTTTGAGTGTACATTCCACTGAGGTGGCAGGTGTGCAGCTGGAAGAGGCTCTAGCTGTGGCAGCAACAACATGAATTGGTCAAACAGTGTACAGAGTCAAGAAGTAGAGATGAATGTGGCTTATGTTCTCTCCCTTTTATTCAGTCCACATCTCTAGTCCACAGGATGGTGTGACCCACATTGAGGGTGGATCTTCCCACTTCAGTTAAATTTCTCTGCCAATGCCCCCACAGGCACACCTAAACTTTCTGAGATGACTCTAAAGTCCATCAAACTGACAATCAAGATTAACTACCACATCCATATTCTGGCATCAATAGAGCTAGCAATGGCTTGTCTTGTTCAGGTTTTTGCTTTCAAGTAGTTGAATTTCAAAACGCCTTAAGAGAATCTTCAATAATCAACAAGGACAAAACAGTACTCCCCCAGTGTAAAAGACTTCATTTCAGGAGATCCCATATAAACACAGGAAGATGTCACTTTGGAATTGAGCATATGGAATGAGATTGTGTATTCTTGCCTTAGTTTGGGGCTGTCAATTGCAGTTTAAACAGAGAATCCTAAAAATTAACAGTTACCTATACTTACACAGTTTCCTAAAAATAGTTTGGTCAATTCTGACTGTGCCCCCCTCCCCAACATACTCCCACACCCTGTACTGAAATGCTATAGTCTCTAACTTTACATGCAAAATACTCATCACTTCACAAATGTTTTGGCAGTGATAAGATATTATGTCTGATACCCATCCCTCACAGGAGGTCAAGATGTTATTTTCTACTTTAATGGAAAAACAAGGAATGTGTGTGAGTAATACCATGGGCTCCCCTGAAAAGAAAGAAATGGATTGAACAAACATTCTACAAAATTGTCTACAGTTTCCAAGGCAAAAAGAATTATATTAAGTAATCAATCAATAATAAAAGATAGAAGAAAATAAAACTGAGTTATCTTTGAGCTTTAAAAATCATGACAAATATTAAACAGCACCTCCTATCACAAAAAAAGCAATTTTACTGAAGGAAAATTTACTGAGAGGAGGAGGACATGACTACTCCCAAAGGATAGTGTGGTGGTTTGAATAGGTATGGCCCCCATAGACTCATATGTTTGAATGTCTCAACCATAGAGAATAGCACTATTAGGAGGTGTGATCTTGTTGCAGTAGGTATAGCCTTGTTGGAGAAAGTGAGTCACTGTGGATGCATGGCTTTGAGGCCTCATATGTTTAAGCTATACCTAGTTTGACACACAGTCTCTTTCTGCTGCCTGCAAATCAAGATATAGAACTCTCAGCTCCTTCTCCAGCACCATGTCTGCCTGCATGTCACCATGTTTCTTGCCATGATGATAATGAAATAAACCCCTGAAACTATAAGCCAGGCTACAAGACCTAATTAAATGTTTTCCTTCATAAAAGTTATCAGGGTCATGATGTCTCTTCATAACAATAGAACACCTAAATAAGACAGATAGAGAAATTTTTACTGTAGATATAAGGAAGAAAGCAGGCAGATGGAAGAGTCCAGGCTGAATATGGTCAGCAGACTAAACCAGAACATGAGAGGAGAAAGGAGGAGAACAAGAGAGGAACCATTGACCAAGAGAGATAGCCTGGGCCAAGAAACCAAGAGACTGGTGTAGCTGAAATGGCTGAATTATATAGGGTTCAGTTTAGTTTAGAGCAGGGGGTGAGGTCAGAAGTGCTGGGAGGAGATGCAGGTACTGAGGGATGCTGGGAGAGCTGACAGTAGCCACAGGCACTGAGGGATGCTGGGAGACCTAGGCAGAGTCCACTTTGATAAGTTAATAGGCATCTCAGTTAGCCATCTGCCCCAGGTTTCTATGACCTAACATTTACCATCTACCACATATTTGAAAATTTTCATGACTTTTTTCCAGTAATTGAATATTTAGGAATTTTGACAAGAAAATAATCTAAAAGTCTAGAGAAATGTTTTTAAGGAAAATGTGTTGCTCAGGTTGGAGAGATGGCTCAGTGGGTAACAGCACTTGCCACACAAACAAGAGAACCTGGGTTTCAATCTCTGTCATCCACATTTTAAAAAAAAAGCCAAACAGTTCATGGCATAATGTGTCTGTAACCCTAGCATTGCCTGACAGAGGCAGGTGGGTCCTGGAAGCCCACTGACTATCTGGCCTAACTAAAATGGTGAGGTTCAGTGAGAGACCCTGTCTCCAACACTAGGATACCTGATGTCCTGCTCTGGCTTTTGCATATAGACACACACACACAGCTGAATACACATGCAAATATACCACACACACTACTAATTTTTAATATGAAATATGATCAAATAATATTTTATAAAAGTAAAAATATAAACTGGGTTTGATGGCACATACCAGTAATCCCAGCTGCTTGGGAGGCTGAAGTGGGCTGATGTGAGTTTCAGGTCAAGCAGAGCAAAAAAATGAGTCACTCTCTCAAAAAAAATGCAAGGTGAAAATGGAGAAATACTTAAAAGCCCTAAATTAAGGCAATGGCAATTGTAAATCATAGTTCAAATACACGGTAAAATGTTATCTAATCATAAATTTAGTAATGGAAAACTGCTAGGCAAAATAAGTGAAAGGAGCATTACTTTTATTTATTTGTGGAATGGTCTTTAAGAAAGATTTGAGGCAAATACTCTGAGAAGTTAACAATGACAATCTTGGGTGGTAGCATTTTGGATTGTTTTCCTTAAAAGAATAAATCTTAAAAAGAGATTTAAAGAACTTTCCTTTTCACTACAGTCCCCAGTTTATTCAAGAAAGGAGCTGCAACCCACAATATGCAAAGCCTGAGAATACCTGCCTGCCAGTGGCTACATCCATCTACATCCCCTCTATCTGCTGACACACTCTTCCTCTACCTGCTGTCAATACTGCACTAACAGCTTACACCTAGGACTTTTTCCCAGTGGCTAGTCCTTGTGAGATTCCAGAGTACAAAAGTCAGACGCCCTTTACTCCAGAAAAGACAATGTTATGGTGGAATTTGCTTCTCTACTCCCACTCAGTCAAACCAAGATGAAACCACTACTATTACACCCTGATTTGTCCAATATTTTATTACTTCCTTCGAATATTTTTATTATAAAGAGTGCTTGTAGCACAAATTCTAGTTGTCTTAATAATAAAAACCCAGAGACAGATATTAGAGTTAAAACTGAAGATCAGAGAAGCAAAGCAGCCAGCCACTAGCTCTTAACCTCTACCTCAGACTGAAATGATCCTGTCTCCATGAATCCTCGGACAGCCATTTGTCTCCATCAAATCTCAGACTGCCCTGAGCTCCTGTCTCTTCCCACCTTATATTTCTCTTTGGTTCTCAGGTTAAAAGTGTGGGATCCCAAGTGCTGGGATCACCTTTGTGTGAGCTCTGTTTCTCTTTGAGACTGGATCAAATTTGTGTAGCTCAAGGTGGCCTTGAACTAAGAGAGATCCGTCTGCCTCTGTCTCCTGAGTACTGGGATTAAAGGTGTGTGCCACCACCTCCTGACTTTGATGGCTAACTAGTGTGGCTAACTTTGCACTCTGATCTTCAGGCAAGCTTTATCTGTTAGATAATAAACAAAATATCAACTCAGGTGCCCCCCCGATGAACTATGTACAACTGAATACTGTCTCAGAATCCACTGCCAATAGATTTGCCCGTAAACCTACTTCTGGCAAGGCACACAGTGTCTCTAGTTTAAGAAAACCGAGTTTCTGATTAGTGAATAGGCACTTGGTCCTCAGCATTCAGTGTGTGTTCCAGGTCTCTAATCAAGCAGGCTTCACAGAGGAGTTGTAATTTAAACAGAGACTTGGGTAGGAGATGACAGCTGAAGGACAAGTACAGAGGCAAGGAACCCCAAGGGCTGCCTGGGCAGTGTCTGTAGCTCTGGAATGAGAAATACTTCTCTTCAGTACAGCTGATAAATAAATAGGGCCACTGTTTCCAGCCTCAGTGCTCTTCCCTTTACTTCTCTATCAGACTCTTTCCAGTTCTATTGATGGGATTCTACACCTAACTCCATGAATGTTTGAGTGTTCCTTAAGCCCCTTGCGCTTTTTCTTTTTGACTGTTAGATATCTCTATAAACTCACAGAACTATGGCTTGAAAGTTTGTATCTCACTCCCCAAAATTCATATGTAGTTTGTTTTAGAAGTGAAGTCTTCAGTTGAGCATGTCATGAGAATACTACCCTCATAAGTGGGAGTAGGACATTAGGAACAGACCTAAGAAAGCATGTCCATCTCTTTCATCATTAAATGCAAGGCACCATCTCTTACATAGAGAGAAAGCCCTAGCAAGTCAACGAATGTGCTAGCCCTTTGATCTTGAGTTTCCCAGCCTTCAAAAGAGGAGCAATAAACCTTGGCACAAGTAACCCAGCTGAGATTGGAGATATAACTCAGTTGGTAGAGTGTTTGTCTAGCATGCATAAAGCAACAATGGGTTAAGTCCTTATCACTACATAGACCCACTATGTGACACTCACCACCAACCCTAGCACTCAGGAGGTGCAGCCATGAGGAGCAGAAATCCCAAATCATCCCCTACTATGTAGCCAATTTGAGGCCATCCTGAAACACATTAAAATTTATCGCTAAGTAAATACCAAGTCTAAGATATTTTGCCATAGCGTTTCAGATGGACACACAGCCAACTCCTTTCTTAGCTTTAGGAACTTATACTCAATGGTACACTCTACATGGCAACTAGAAAATCACTCACACACCTTTTAGTTACTTATTGTGTTTTATTTATCTATTCTATTCAAAATTTACTTGAATACTCCCCATACCTTACATATCTAATCACATCATCCTATGAACTTAATTACTGGGGGGAGGGAGTGCATTCCTTAACTTCAAGTCATCTACTAACTGCTTCCCATCAACTCCTTTGAATTTTCTCTGGGTCAGACATTTATATAATATCATAGCTACATGAATGCAGTAGTTTTTTATAGGGTCTCTATGACTCCAATATTGTCATCATTCAGTCCATTCTTAAAGCCACTGTTAGAATAACATTTATAATATTAAAGATGACAATGGCATTCACACAAGTTGAAGTTCTCAACTCATTGGATCATAAAAGTCTAATCTCACCTTATTTCTTTTCATGAGTTATTCCCACTCTGACTTGGGCCTATTTTTCCTAGGTTCTCATTACTTACTTGTTCATACTATCCTGAAATGATGACCCATCCATAGCATTCAAAATGATCCACACTCATCAGTTTGGTTATACAATAGTGTCAATGTCAATGTTATCTCTGACTTAATTGACATTGGCATAGCACCTCCAACACTGCTCACTTCCTCTTCTGAAAAAATTTCCCTTGCTCTTGCAGATATGGTTAGGACATTGTTTTGTGCATACTGGTTATAACATCCATAATACTGAATTCTTTTTTAATTTATTTATTATGTATACAACAATCTGCTTCCATGTATATCTGCACACCAGAAGAGGGCACCAGATCTCATAAGAGATGGTTGTGAGCCACCATGTGGTTGCTGGGAATTGAACTCAGGACCTCTGGAAGAACAGTCAATGCTCTTAACCTCTGAGCCATCTCTCCAGCCCAATACTGAATTCTTTAAGTATATCCTTAATATTGGAAGTTGGATAAAAAAATTTTACTTTTGCAGATTGAGCCTAAGTTCATGATTGACTTAGTTTGTTAAAACAGTGCCACTTTATTTAAACTAATTGACCATGTAACTAATAATAATAATTAATGACAGTTATTTCCACCTGCCACTGACTATAAATAAAATAATAATAATTTACCTCATTTTACAGGCTATAAAAGTTTTTAAAATAAATAGAATTTAAGTATTCTTGTGTGTGCTATAGATACAACTATCTGCATAGCCATAATTAAATGAATTATGCCAGTATAGCATTAGGATTGGTAGTAATGTAAGAAGTCAGTAAGATAAGGAAAGCATTTGTGGTCAGATACAGGATTTTACATGAAACCACACTTACTGGAAAACCAAAAATCTCCATGTCAGAAGTTCCCCAGGGGATATGTGGGACTGATACAGTGGGAATTAAAATCAGAGTTAATCAGGTATTTTGAGGGCATGGAGATGGCTTAATTAGTAAAGTCTTGCCATTTGAGCATGTGGACCTGAGTTCAGATCCCCAGCACACATGTAAAAGTTGGGGACAGTGATGGGCATCTAGAATCCCAGTGCTGCATCAGGTAGTGGGACCAGAGCCAGATGGATCTCTTAATTTCTATAGCTAGGCATATAGGCAAAGCAGTCAACTCTATGCTTGGTGAGAAAGCCTGCCTCAAAAAACAATGGAGAGAGACTGAGGAAGATACCCAGTGTTGATGTCCTAGCCCACTCATGTACATGCTCACACAAACACACATATGCACACATACATACACATACACAAGCAAATACACACATGCAAGTAAATTCAGACATAAGCAAATACAAATACACATACAAGCAGATATATATACACATCCAGGGAAGTACACATGCAAGCAAATACACTGAATACAAGCAAACACACACAACTAAATACACATGCATGTGAGCATGCATGCTTACTTGCAAGAAAGTTAATATTTTAGAATGTTAATCTGATTTAAATATCTTACAATATATGCATGCATATACTGAAACATTATATTGCACCCCACTAATATAAATATTTTTTATTTTTATATGTCATCTAAAAGTAAATATAATGTTAAAACATACATTATATTGCAACCCACTAATATAAATATTTTTTTATTTTTATATGTCATCTAAAAGTAAATATAATGTTAAAACATACATGCACACAGAGTTTCAAACCAATTTCACTTTCTACTTAAAAAATAATTTTTACTAAGCTGTTTCAAAAGATATCCTACTTAATGTAAGCCTCCTAGCTCAGTTGAATTATCTCCCAGAGCAATGAGAAAGCTTGTTGGTACTCTTACTGAACACTGTTGGAGATTATTTCAAACTGTTATATGGGAACTGTTTGTACACAGGAAAACAGCAGCTGCACTTCATTTAAGTGCAGTCCTGGTCCTTGCAATTTACTCTAAGATGTGCAAGTCCTCAGTAAATTACATGAGATGGAATAATGCAATCATCATTTTTCCCAAACTGCAATGCATTCCTACCTTACTGCAGAAGTAAAATTAAAGAAATGACAAAATGAAAGGTTTCATTTGTGAAAGATTGTAGTGTCTGCACATGCAGCTTCTTAAGGTTGGAGATGGGACAATGTAGAAAGTAAATTCATTATAAGAGAATTTAAGCAGCATAAAATGGAAATACTTTTTAAAGCCTAAAGAATTAAGCCCAGTTTATTCTCGAGTATCTATCTCTTAATGCCATGCAACTGCTGATCACATATTTACAAGCTGAACATGTAATTATCAACAGCTCAGTGGTAAGTCACAGAGTGCAAACTCACATTTAGGCAACTCAAGCAGTTTCTTCAGGAGGGAAGGGAGGTGCAAAAAAGGAAGAAAACAAGGGAAGGAACCTGGAGTTTGCATAGAAAGGAAGGGAAGCAGCCCTATTGCAGGATGCTGAGTACTTCCTGGCCTGGTGGGCAGCATACACACTGTTGGCAGCACACATACACACCTAATGAAGAGGCAACTTGGTATATGAGGAGTATGCACATTGAAACCACAGTTCAGAATTTTTAAATAGTAGAGAAGGAAGAAAGTAATGCTGTCGGATATTCCTTTTGAAAAGTCCATTCTTCCTGAAGAATGGAGATAAAATGAAGACAAAAAGTAAAGCTTGCCGGATTAGGTCATTGAATAAATGGTGAAATTTAAGTTCATTTGAAGATGTTTAGTCATTCTTCTCCCTGCAAGAGACTAGAAAAAAATGTCCACTCTGAGTATTCTGAAAACGTACCCTCTGTTTTAGAGGAGAAAGTATCCAAATTATGATGGGGAATGTACTTCTTTGTATGTTTATCTTATTGATTGTTGAATAAAATACTGTTTGGCCAATGGCAAGCAAGGACTAGGAGTCAAAGAGGATTCTGGGAAATGTAGTAGAGAAGTGATGATCCAGGCAGGAAGTGACATGGCAAGGAGACTCATATCTAAGCGAGGAAACAGGAAGTATTCCCTCTTTCCCCTCCGCTCCTGCTCCCTATGGCACAATGTGATCCACCGACAAGGAGGGATGCCATTAAGGCGTCCGATAAGATAAGTCTTATAACATATATAGATTTATGATAATTAAGACTGAGCTAACAGATGAGAAGTCCTAGTCATTGCCCAAGCAGCATTGTACCTAATACAAGTTTCTATGTATTCATTTGGGCCTAACTCGGGCAGGAGGCTGGCTTAAAGCTCACACGTGGCGGTGGGGCTCAGGCAGCTTTTAGCAGAAAGATTTATCTTAACAAAATTACGTGAATATTTTGAAGACAAGATAATACATAGAAATGTATTGAGTGTGGATATAATATACAGAATATAGCCAAGAGTTATGCAATAGTACAAATAAGAATTCCATTCATTTGGGGAACAATGGTAACAAGCTATTATAAAGTAGGTAAAATTTGTTGTACATTTACCATGCACCAGGCAATTGTTCGAAATGCTTTGAATATTTTATAAAATTTGTTCTATATAGAAGTTTGATAATAAAGGTACTAGAGTTCTTCCCACATTATCAATAAGGAACTGAATCAAGGAAATAGAGAGCAACTGTGCAACCCCTGAGTCCAGGTTTTAAATCTGGAGTTCTCACTTCTACCTACTATCCTGTAGTCATTATGCTCCTCCCTCACCCGCACACCTCTCAGTGACATTCCAAACCTGATCCCATTATTGTGCTCAAAAAAATATAGCCACTTGAATTCCTCAAGCAGAAACTTTTTTTATCACTCTGTATTTTATCCTGTTCTCTTATCACTCCTGATGTTTGCATAGCTTCTTAGAAGTCAAATTATCAGTCTCTCTCCAGAAAGTGCTTCTGTCTTTGAGTTGGTGTCGCTGCTCTGAATCATAAATTACTGTAATATGGGACTGGGAAGACAGCGGTGTTGATTCCAATGTGCAGGCCTGATATTCAGATACAAGTCGGTGGACAAAATGAACCATGGTATCCTGCTTTGACTGCTGTAATAAATGATGCAGACTGGATGACTTCAACAATAGAAAATGCTTTTCTCAAAATCGTGGAGGCTGGAAGCTCAAAACTGAAATGTCACCATGATGAGTTTCTACAATGGGCTTTCTTCCTGCCTTAAAGACAACCTGGTGTTTCACTGAGTCCTTGCATGGTAGAGAGAGGAGAGAAGATGGAAGAACAGAGGAGAGGATGTGAGAGTGATCTTTTCCTCTTCTTAAGAGGTCACTGGTACTTTGGGATTAGAGGCCTACTAATCCCTATCTCCAAATACATGGGAAACCTATTGAGTTTCATATATGAATGAGCATGGAGCACATCTTAGCCTATAGTATTGTAGTCATTAAGAAAACTTATTAAAACTTAGTACAAATCTATTCGAGAGCCCTAGAACATCATTCATTTTCTCTAACTTAATAGTAATTCTGCCTCAGTTTGGCAGTAGAAGTTCACTAGATTTCATTTGTGTCTAAATAAATGGAATAATAGCTACATGGAACTCACTGAAAATAGACTGGAAAAGCAATTCTTAGTTCACTGAGGATAACAGGATAAAGCCACCCCTGCAGGAAGCATCAGCAATAGCTTGTCTGTCTGCTTTGAAAATTCCAAACCTTCAGTCACACTAATAGTCACTGATGTCTATGTGCAATACTGGAGCCCACAAGGGCTTGCTCAATATTTCAGCTTCATTGCCTCCTACGGACTTCAGTGATAAGTAAAACAGATTAGGAACTGAGTTAATGGGCCCACGGCATCTGGAAGTGAAAATCATTGAAAAGTGGGATGGCAGAACTCAGTGGCAGAGCACTTTCTAGCAAGTATCTGGCCTTGGGTTAGATTATTCAGCACAACCAAATAGAAGAAAAACTCAGATGACATCAATGAGACTGATACCCCCATACCACATTCCCAGGCTGGCGTAACCTGAAGAGAAAAGAAAATTGCATGGCCCATGACCTCACACAGTTTAGCATGACCCTAATTGTAATAACCAAATTTAGTGTAAACTCTTCTATATCTCAGTCAGTTTCTTTCACCCTTACTCTCTCTCCCTCTCCCCCCACCTAGTATTACCCCTTTGTTAGAATGATTGACAGCATATTGGAGAAAATAGTCCTCAAGAATCCAATCCTTTCAATATTAAACCCCAACAGTGGGAGCAAACCAGGGTATTTGGCCATAGTAAGTGATGTTTCTATTGATGTGGGATAATGTTCTTATTCACAGTAAAGATTTGTCACTTGTATTGCTTTAGTAAAATGCTGATTGCCCAGTATCCAGGCTGGAAATACAGGCAGGGCTACCAGAGTAGGAGAACTCTGGGAAGAAGAAAGGTAGATACAGTTGCCATACTCAGGGAAAGAAAGATGAGAATGCCTCACTGAGAATAGGTACCAAGCCACCTGGCTAAACTTAGATAATAATATGGGTTAATTTAAGTTGTAAGAGTTTGGTAGTAATAAGCCTGAGCAAAAGGCTCTGAGTGTTTAATATAAACCTCTGTGTGTTTATTTGGGACTGAACAGGTACAGGACCAGTGGGACAGAAACTTCCATCTACATTTCTATAGTCAAATTGGAGATTCTTGGGAGGGTGAAACTACAAACAATATTATCACCATCCTCCCTAAACATGGCACCTGGACCTAGTAGGGGTAACTCTTCATTCTGATTTTATTCAGGGTGCATCCTTTTTCCTTAGACTACTGACAGACAAGAGACAAAGATATCTCATAGAATGAAGAAGTTTGGAGCTCTGAGTCCTTTTGTATTTATAAAAATAGGTGGTTGGTCTGTAATTTGTTGAGTTTTTAAGGTGACCCTAAAACAGTATTTTATTACTGAGTTAGGCATACCCCTAAATTTTCCAAGTATGACACAGGGCTCCTTTGCCTCATCCTATTTCAGTGCTGCCATAAAACAACAGGTTCCTGGAGATTCCTGGTGGCTGACTATTGTCCTGTAACAGCTCAGTCTTCATCCCACCCAAAATGCATCAAACCCCCAATCAAACTAAACTGCCAGGTGTGCCCTATGATTCTCAAATCCAAGTTAAACAATGATGGGCTTTCATTGTGGGGCCTTTGCTATACTTATCTTGAAATCAAATGATGGTGATTTGATTCTTGGAAAAAAAAGTGTATCATGTGTCTTAGATTACACCAGACATTTATGATCAGAAGAAAACAGTGACATTTTAGAAAGCACAGCTTTTGAAACAATGAGATTGTTGATATTAACAGCTATTAAAAGTGTGTCCACAATAAATTTAATGAACTTCAATTTTATCCACTTTAAAATAAAACTACTATTTAAATTTGTGAAGATTATATTAATTATTTAAATGAAGTGTATATTAGGGCAGCCAGCCTTCAGCAAGATCCTATGAGTGCCCACTATCTCCATTGCTCCTGTTTAGAAGGATTCTTACCACGTCTCAGCAAAATCAACCCTTAGATTTCTATGTTGGTGTATCTAATACAGTGTCCTAACATGTACCTTGCACCTATTTATAAATGTTTTAGAAAAGAAAAAAGAAAAAACAGTTCCTTTGACATTGTACTATTAGGTCCAAGGTGTATTTCCCAGAACTGTTTGTTTTCAAGAAAGTAAATGAGCAGGCTGAAGATTTCTAACATCTAATAAGATTTTTAAAAACTAGCTACTGATCACACAAACATTTCCTTTCAGCTCCCTAGATGATACTCCACTTTGGATTTTCTAATAAAAGAAAGCTATTGTGAGGGAGCTGCTGCACTCAGGGTTTTCAATCATGAGCCACCCTTGGGCAGACTTTCTCAGCTCATGCAGCCTCTGACTTCACTATGCTCAAGTTACCACTTCCATATTTATTTCTCTGTAAGACAACATCCTTCTATCATTATCCCTCTTCCTCCCTCATATCACCTGTATTCTACTAGTCTCCTATGCCTAAACCAAACAAACAAAAGCCCCTATCCTGATCATGTGGGGGAAAGATAAATCACTCATTGAGCAATCTAACTTATTTTCTAATATAAAACAAAAGCCACGACACTAAATCAGAATGCATTAGATTAAATAATGCAGAAATGAAGCCATCCCAGTTGCTTCTTCAGCTGTTGTTTGTTTAGAGTATATGGCACGTGGCTAAAAAAGCAGGCAGTTCTTTGATCCTCTTGTTTTAAGCTATAACAATGCCTTAAGGAATGCTAACCCTCAAAATAGGCTATTATCTGTCATCTCTAATGTCTGCATTTCAATGGAGAGTACATTCAGAATATCTAGTCCTGTGGTTATGAATCATATCTTAACGAAATGTTGCCATCTTTCCAGCAGCCAGTAAAACATATCCGAAGGCCCAGTGCCAGCAAATGTGTTTTAGAAAATTATTTCATATGATCATGATTATGTACTTTTAATTAATAGAACTTACATGAAATCAAAAATGGATATTTTAAAGGAACTAGTGGCAGTAACATTTGCATTATATTTTTTAAAAGGAATATCATCAATTTTCAAATAATCATTTTATTAATTTTAAGTGTTAGGGACAAGAAAGATGCAGTTTTATCCCTGATCTTAACTTACCATGAGTACTGTGACAAGTAGAGATCTGGGAGATGGTCAAACACAGCACCTCATTGAAAAACAAAATGGTGAAAACTTCAACCACTCACCAAGGACCAACAAACCATGTGCAGGAGGTCCAGAGCAAGAGGCTTGAATTGCTGGTCCCCAGAGCAATGCTTGCCTAGTCTCTGTTTCTACTTGAGCCTTGCTTTTGGACTTCATGCTTTTATTCTTGTTCCTAAGTTTCTTTGTATGGGAGAGAAGCAGTCACAGTCCCCTTCAGGACACAGGGAGCATGTACCATACCTTAAAGTGGAAGTTCCAAATAAATGAATTATAGTAAGACAGACATTATAAGACAGAAAGAAATGTTGAAACCCCAGGCAATCTTGTCCTATTCAGAGAGCATAATAAAATACACACAGATTCTAAAATGTCTTGAGTTTCAGGGAAAATGTTCTATCAGTGAGTCATACTTTCAAAATAATGATGGCAAAGGAAGTGACTGATGATGCGTGGGTGAGATTCTATTTTTTTTTAGAAGTCACATGAGAAAAAAATAGTTCAGTATGTACACTTCTGAAGCATTCTTCCCCCACTCAGTCCAGGGTTTCCGCAAATGCCCAGACTGTCACTGACTAACTCAGATCTGCTTTGCTTTCTGCCCTCTTGCTTCAGACAATTTTGAGCTCAGGTACAGTATTCTTTTCTTTGAATAACCCACATTCCTCCACACATCTATTATCTTGTCATTGATTTATCATTGACTTCAAACAACATTTCATTATTTTTATCTCCACTGTCAATAATCCTTGGTATCTTTCAAATAACTGATGTGACACCATCTTCTCCTTGAAGGTTTTGCAGATCTCCAAAAGAATAATTGGTGACTACTTGCCATAGCTTTTTCATCATGTCTCTAGTAGAAATGAATCCAATGTACATTGTTCTGTTGCATATTCCTCTCACACGTGCTAGATTCAAATCTAGTAACAGCCTAGAAAAAGCACTTCATTTACATTTACACAACCCTGGGCTTTCAGAAACTACCTAATATCTAGCATATACCCTTAGATTATACTCCATTTTCAGAAAGACCACTATGACATGGGTGTTTAGATACAAGTATCTATTTGGCAAGCTAGAAGTGAGGAAATGAGTTAGTGAAGAGAGCCAAAAGAGGTACTTAATGATGAGAAGATTTCTGCTGGGAAACTGAGGCTTGGTCCTACTGAGTACTCTCTGGAAAACCATGTAGAAAGTGCCTGTGAAGGTCATGTTGCAATGAAAAGTCAGGGAAGGATATAGATATCCCTACCCTCCATGTTGAGGGCTGCTCCAGAGAATAGGATGGAAGATTGACTAGAGGTTACTCTTACCTTGACCATATACAGAACCAACATTCCTCTAAGTATCCAGAGAAGACCCCAGAGCAGAGACCCAGATGCTGAGGCAAGTAGTCAAAGAAGATACTCCAACCATCCAGCACTGCACATGACCTTCAGAGTAGTCAAAGGATAGAGGCAGAATGGTTATAGGCTTACAGACCTTACTCAACAGCTGCTCATCTTATTTAGATTGTTCCAACATGCCTGGTTGTTGTTCTTAACAAGAGGCCTCACCCTCTCTGAGGTGTGTATGGGGTGTGGGAGGAAAGTAGAGAGAGAAAACTGGATTTGTGTGTAAAATAAAATTGTTTTTAATTTAAAATTAATTTTAAAAAGAATGAATGTTGAAAAAGAACTGCATTACTGTTCTCTCAGGCAACTAAAGGAAGTATGTGCTTGTATGTAAGTGGTTTTATTTTTGGTGTGTGTGTGTGTGTGTGTGTGTGTGTGTGTGTGTGTGTGTGTGTGTGTGTGTGTGTGTGTGTGTGTATTGCCAGCATACAAGAAGGCTTTATTATCATGAATAAATTAAATTGTTCCTGATGTAATCTAATTTCTAAGAATAGGTTTTGAGTGTACCATACTATTCCCTTAAGATTTTTATATTTCAAATTCTAAAGATTAGATGCATCATAATTATAGAGAAATTGTAAAGTATACAAAAGTAACTGTAACATAGGATATGCATATATTCTTTATACATACATATACAATAAATATACTAATTGGATGAGGTGGGAGCAAGAGAAATATAACTTATGTCAAATTTAAATTAAATACTCCAAAATTGTTTCTATTTTATCTTATTTTTGAAGAATATTGATGCTGTTATACTTTTTTCTGGTTATAAAAGGCAAATCTTAGGAAAATTCTTATGTATCCATCATGAGGGTATGTTTGATTAATGATTCTCTGAGTGATGATATTAAATTTGCATTGTGTTGGTATAAGTTTAACAAAGAAAACAGAGACATAAAATAACTGCTTTTAATACCATAATAAATTTAATCCCACTTAGTCATCAAGTATTTATTAGATATTAAATACAGCAATTAATAAAGCAGAACTCCTGACTTTTTTATTTTAATTTTTTGCTTTATTTTTATGATGACAAATAATTTTCAAGTTTATTTCCTTTTTTGTTTGCTATTTAAATACAAAGCTAAGCCACAAACAGGTACAACCAAGACATTTTATCTCACAGTTACACCCTTTCAGATCCTCCTCCAAGTCTGACCACTGACCAGCGTAGAAAGGGGTGTGGGGAAGACTTTCTTAGGTAGAACCATCATGAGAGCCTCTGACTTTTATAAATTTCCCTGAACTAGGACACAATGCAGAGTATCAGTGTTGCAATTTTCTTTGTCTGTATCATAAACTCTTAGGACTGTGATTGACACATTTTGCTATCAGTACTCATCAGACCATATCAATACCCCATGGATTATTAGAAAATATTAAGACACATCAGACCATATCAATACTCCATTGATTATTAGAAAATATTAAGGATTCTAAGTCATAAGAAAAAAGTCTATTTTTTACCTATATATAGTACCACAGTTCAACAATTATATACCCAACACATCATTAGAAGTCACCTATTTGTTTGCACAGAAATGAAATTACATTAAGAATGTTAGAATGAATCATACACCTATGCCCTATCCCAAAGGATACACTAGACACTGATGACACCCTATGGAAGGCCTCATCGTCCAGGGGGAGCAGAAAGGATATGTGATAGATAGGGTTTTAGTTGGGGGGGGTAGGGGAGGACGGATGGGAGAAGGGAACTGGGATTGTCATGTAAATCAATCCTGTTTCTAATTCAAATAAAAAAAGTTGAAAAAAATCATACACCAATGCCAACATGGGTACCAAAGGTTTGTCTATGCATTTGATTCATTTTACAAATTTGTGAATAACCCATTGTTTATTAACCCATTGCTAAGTATTCAGTTTCATATCATATAATTAGAAATGAGGTGTTGTGTCTCTGACAGTATTATAGTGTCAGAAAAAAAAAAGCATTCAGTTACAGAGCTAAGACAAGAAACTGACTTTGATATCAACAATGACAAGTACACTATCAACAGCATATGATAATGTGTCTAGAAATGATCCAGGTCAAACTCTAGATTATTCTTACTTCAAATTTTTTAACTGAACTTTTTCAAAAACTCTGGCATTACCAGGTATTTAAGGTGATCTTCTGTCTTCACAGAATGCCACTACGAAAGGACATTTTCGCATTTTACTGATATGAGAAGTGAGCCTTCAGGGTATGAAGTAACCCACCCAACCTCATACAGAAGGACAGTATACAGGATGTGAAGTTTTGAATTGCTGTATCATTTGTCCCCAAGTATACTTGTCCATATTTAGCTCGCTGCTCACACTAAGTCAAGCCTGGAGCTCTAAATATGAAGTAAGTGGTACATGGTTATTATTCAATTCCTTCCAGCAATGAAAGTAACTTTGTTTTTTCAGTGTATAGGATAAGATAGATGCAGTACAGTTATACCATTGGCTTTCTATTTTAACTTTCCTCCTAGATTTAGGTAATTAAATGGTTCGAGAAATCTGTAAATTGCTCTGAGCAAAGAGGCATTTAAAGAAAAATTGAAAATTAGCCATATATTTTGTTATTGTAGGCATTTAAAGCTCTGTTTTCATAATCTTTATGCCTTATTTTGTAAGCAGTGCTGACTGGAGGTGTTTGAAAGTGGGTGAGATTGATTTAAATCATTGATCCTGAACTTGACACATGTGGTCCATACTAACCCAACCTGATTTTCAGTATCAGGATCCACTGGGAATCCAGCCAACAAGAAAAAATAACAACTGCCTCATGGAGTAGAAATAACTTCACATATACACAGTCAGCCAGGCAGAAGTGTACTTTAGGAAAGTGACATTGATCTTGGGCCAAGACATGGCATTCATGCAACTACTCAACACAAAAATGAACCCTTGATGAACAGAAGGAAAGAAACAAGAATGAGGAACTATTTGTGAGACTGTCTAGTGATGCCTGCAGAGGTATGGTTTGACTTAATGCCATAAGCAGCAAGTATTTCTGACAAGTATAAGTCCATGCATATCTGAATGCTCATGTACATCTGTGATGGGACTCTGTTGGCATTAAGACTGGAACAGATATGATTGCTTTATTTTAAAATGTATTAGTGTGGGAGTAAAAGTAGCACTAGCACTATGAAGTCTAGACTGAAATTAAGGCAAGAAGAGAACTGACAATTTCATATTCACTTTCTAATAAATACCAGCATATGTAACCTTAAGTATAAACTTCAATGGAGCCTCTGGTGAGTATCTAAGGAGCTTGAGCTGTCTAGAAAACTCAAAGATACATTCATATGAATCTAAACTATAAAATCATGGCACTACAGCAATTAACAAAAAAATATTTCCTGCCTTCATTTAAAAGATGGTATTGTCTAAAACAAGACAGGGTATATGATGTACTATGATCTTTCTATTGCTTAGAGGACAGGATTTTTAATTTTATCAGTTTTCTCCTTGACTTGCAAGGAGCCCCTTAAGTTTCTCAGACAATCTGATGCAATATTCTGCTATTATAGAGCCTTGTCTTGGTCTGCACAACTAAATCACATTCACTTGTCCAGTAGCGAGTGCTTCCTAAGGCTGTTATATACCAGAACCTTTCATTGATGATGTCATTCCAAATAGTGTTCCACAGTAGCAGCTGTCAAGGCAAAGTCTGGTGGTAGCAATATATAGGCAAATTGTGATTAGAAACAAGAGTAAAAAGGACAGATGTTAGACCCACTCTAGGAAGGTCAGTTTGGTCTGGCTGTTGTGTCCATGGGCGTCTTTTGCAATATAGAGCATCAAGTAGAAATTAGTCACTTGTAAGAAAGCACAAAGAAATGGAAGAGGAACAGACAAGGAGATGGAAAGTGTTGTTAATGAACTTGACCTTCCTTCTCTGCCCATGGAGAGACTCCAGGAAAAAATCCTAATAGGCATGAAAATCTATTTTTAGCCAACAAATTTTTCTTAATCTCATCCTTAGCATTACCTATAATTACACCCCATATTTCGTTGCTAAAAGAGAATTAGTTAGAAAGTGTTCAATTGGAAGATGAAGCTGAGACCCAGAAGTGTTAAATAATGTAAGAAAATTTACCTGACAGGTTTGTTGTAGAATCTCCTACGAACACCTAGATGGGCTTTCTTCTATTTGTTCTCTGCCAGTGTTGGTCATTCTTCAGCAGTTTTTGTCTGTCTTCATTTTAGGGCTCATCTTCACACTGCCAGTGTAATTTACCCTCTAAACTTACATGGTTTTGTATAATAAACTTACATAAAGAAAATATGTATTTTTAATATCCCAAATAGAAAAGTAAAGTTATTGTCACAAATAGAAAGTAATAAAAATACTGACATAATACAGTTTTGATGCTGGCTATCAGTTAATGAACAAGGAACCTGAGTGTACTGGAAAACCTGTGATATATCCTTGTAAATCTAAAGTCTAATATATGATACTATAGCTGTTAACAAGACTGTGATTCCCTGCCTTCCTTTTTTCTAATGAAAAATATGTTGTCTGAAATGAGAGTTGTACAAGCTACTACAATGTTTCTGTAATTTAGAAAAAAAATAATAAAATATGATACAGTTTGAATATTCCTATCCAAAGGTCTGAAGTTTGAAATGCTCCAAGATTCAAACTTTTTGAGAACTGTCATGATGCTGCAAGTGGAAAATCTTACACCTAATCTCATGTTATGGGTCCCAGTCAAAACACTAGCACCACATATTTTATTCAGGATCCTCAGTGTAGAAAAGACCTTCTCAGTAAGCCCTCTCCATCTTCTTCAGCTGTGATTTGTCTGTTCCAGAGATGCCCATTCCTCCATGTAACAAAAAAGAAATTCCAACTCTAAAACAATTATGGTCCTAAGCATTTTATATAATGGGTATTCAACCTATGTTGCATTATAGCCAATATGTACCTACTTTCTTAAACATGATAAGAAAATTTATAGAACTCTTTTCACAACTTGAGGCTCTCTTTTTAATATAATCTCAGGGATTGAATTTTTTTCAAAAGTAATTTAGTCTTTAAGTGGTCCACTGCCAGCCAAAGCTGTATCCATAGACCTCATGAGATCCCAACACAATCATCATAATATGACCAGTGCCACCTGCATCATGTTTCTAGAAAACACTGTGGGAAAGTATCACCTGGTATTGATAAACAGAGTCATTTGGTTATGTATTCCTAGTTATATTTAAATTTTTAAGTTTTTTGCTTTAAACTCTGTGGTGGTTTGAATGAGATGCCCTCCATACTCTCAAGCATCTGAGTACTTGGTCTCCAGCTTGTGGCACTGTTTGGGTAGGATTAGGAGGTATGGCCTTGCTGAAGAAAGTATGTCACTGAGGGTGGGCTTGGAGGTTTTCAAAAGCTCCATGCTTCTGTTGCCACCTCTGCTTTCTGTTTGGTATTCACGAGTCCTGACTCTGAGCTTCCAGCTCCAGCTGCCATGTCTGCTGATGCTGCCAAGGTGTCTTTGCCATTAGAGACCCTAACCCACAGGAACTTTAAGCCTCAAATAAATACTTTTGTCCTCATTAGAGTTTCTATTGATGTGCTAAAGCACCATGACCTAAAGCAATTTGGAAAGGACAGGGTTTATTCTATTGTTCAACTCTCAGGTTACATGCCATCATTAAGGAGAGTCAGGGCAGGGACTCAACAGGAACTAAAGCAGAGACCATTCAGGAATACACTTACTGGCTTGCTCCTCATGTCTGTTCATCATGGCCTGGTCATCCTCTTTTCTTATATAATACAGGAGTGCCTCTGTCCACAGTGACCTGGGCTCTCACACATCAATTGTTAATCAAAAAAAAAAATGCCCTATGGACTTGCCTGCAGGCAAAATGATGAAGACATTTTTCTCAATTGAGATTCCTCTTCCTAGATAACTCTAAAACAACCAGGAAAAACTCCTTCTAATACTACTGACTTAATTTCAGGTCCAAAACAGGATTATTTGATTTGTATAACTTAATGCCAACTTAAAACTTTCTTAGTTATAACTTTAGCAAGATGTAGCAAACATAGCTACCTGTTTTGCTTGTGTTTTTCTGTGTGTTTAGTTGGAAATGGAATTATATCTTAATTGATCGGTGTCTTCTTACAACAGTACAGAGGGTCCTGACTCATGGAAGGAACATCATTCTTATTAGGGACACATTTGTTTATTGCCATGGAAAATACTGAACTCTGTGAAGTTATGCAATGATGTGGTCTGAATGGGGTCTCTAAATTGACATGGGGAACCTAACCTTCAATCCAGCTGTTTCAGAAAGCAATGCATTCAGGGAGGTGTTTTGATCATGAGATCTATACCCATTGAAAAGTTTGACACCATAACAAAGGGCTTGTTGGAGAGAGTTAGTCTCTTTCTACTGTTCCCCTTTCTCCGTTGCAAGGACACAGCAAGAGGGTCCTTGCCAGTTGACAGCACCTTAGTTTCTGGCATCGTAACTTCCAAGATGTAAAAAATAAATGTTCATACTTTACAAATGGCCCAAATGTACTCAAATACACTCAAGTAAGAACTCTCAACCAATTACTAAATTCCATAGAATGGCTCTTTGGTTGAACATATAATAGAGTCAGCCATAAAGCATATCACCACCTAACTCCAGGGTAAATACTGACAAGCTTGGCTTGTCTATGCCTGCCTTCTATTATTGAGGATAAGTGAGTTATAAATAAAGTAAAACTTTGTCTCCTCACCCCACCTCCACTAGAAGCAAGTACTATAAAGAATAAAATATATTAAAACCTGCTTATGCAATAAAGAGCATGTACCTTGGAGTCAGAGACTCAAGTCTGAATAGCTAATTAGCTCTACTTAATAGCTAGGAGAGAAATCACACCACATAGCACAGTTCCTCTCTCAGAAATGAAAGATAATTATTCTTTACTTCTGAATTGTAATGAGAATTAAGTTGAATTAATATTTTAGATAAGATGGGCCAGACAAAAATATTGTCTTAATTATTTTGTTCATTAAGATTTCATGAGTGCCTAACTTGTTTTTCTTAGCCAATCTTCTAAAAATAATACTGCAAATATATTTTTCCATGCTTCAGCTTTTAAAAGTACTTTAGAAAGTTAATAAAAATATGGTTAACCTCTTCTTTTTAGAACTAAACTTATGAAACTGGTTCTTCAGAAACATCTGTGACTATTGGTATTATTTGTCAACTGATTTGATCTGGGATCGTAATTAAAAAGCACAAATCTGGGAAGGTTAATTACAGGAGCAGGATCTCCCCCATATCATGGGTAGCATATCCATGTTGTGGCCCAGATATAAAGAAGTCTGAGGGAAATAAATACTGTGGATTTCCCCTATTGGTCCTCACTTCTTGCTCATGAGCACATCTACATACTACATACTACAGCTGTTGCTGCCCTCTCCCGACATCAGAACCAGCTTTTCGGGAGGGGGCAATTCACAATCCTCTAGGGCTTCCATGCTGGTTGGGTGTGCTGGGGAATCTGACCCCAGGGTTTGACAGCTCACAGATTCTCAGCTTTCCAGTGCAGTCATTTTGTAAAACCCAACCCATATCCTGTAAACCAATCTAAAAACCTTCCTGGTAATACCTATCCGCTCTCTAGGTTGTATGTTGTGAGTCTCTCTGTCTCACCAGCCAGCTTCCAAATCACAACACGGAGAGTTATCATTAATCATGAAAGCTCAACTGATAACTTAGACTTGCTTTTAGCTAGCCCTTATAACTTAAATGAACCCATTTCTATTAATCTATGTGCTGCCCCAAGGCTCATTTAACTCATCTACATACTGTCCATCTTGCTTTCCACCATATCTCTTTCTGTCATCTTCCCAGTGTCCTCTGGGCCTGGAAATCCTGCCTAGCTATTAGCTAGTCAGCTTTTTAATAAACCAGTCCTAGTAACACGTCTTCATAGTATACAAAAAGATTATTACACAACAGCTGTATTCCTCTAGAGAACCCTGGCTAATACAACATCCACCTGTTACTAAATTTTATCATCACTTTTTAAAATAAATATTTATTGAGCTTTAATATAATATAGGCTGTGAGCAATAAATCAACACCAAAGCTATGAACAGGCAGCTGACAGATGGAGCTGGTGAGATGGCTCAACCAATAAAGATACCTGATGACAAACCTGGCAATCTGAGTTTGAGCCCAACCATACAAAAAACCAACTCCCCCAGTATTGTCTCCTGACTTTCACACATGTTGTATGATATGCTCACACAATTGATAAATGTATATTTTTAGAAAGCAAGTGATATTTTAAAATACATTAAGCAAGAATAAATTATACAATTAAATAGTTGAAGTCATCTTTATCAAGTAATATAAATCCTAGCACATTTAATCTTTTCATAAATATATAATAAATTAAACATGATTCCTAACATAATTATAGCATAGCTGCTGGTTTGGGTAGATAAAAGGCATATTCCCATATGTAACGTGAATGTTCCATAAATAAATAAATATGAATAATACAAATACAAATGTTAATGTACCCAAGAAAATAATAAAGAACACTTAATCAAACTTAGTATTAAAACCAAGTAAGTATTTAATTCAATAAATTATAACCTAAAATATAAAATAATTTATCGTTAGTGTATATGCATATGAATGGAGGGTATGTGTACACATATGTGCACATGCATGCTGTGGCATGTGTAGAGGTGAGAAGACAACTTCCAGTCAGTTCTCTTTGTTTATGACGGGTTCTGATGATTGAATTCCAAGTCCTTAGGCTTTCACAGAGTTTCATGATAAATGATCTTACAAGCCATTTCTCTGACTCTAATTTCATAAATTATATTCTAATTGTCTTTCTTGATAGTCTGCATTTAGGCTTCCAAATGTTTCTTAAATTTGATTTTCAGACTATCACGTGAAACAAACTAAAATGAAGCCCCTACAAAAATGATGAATTCTGCCAGTGCCAACACTTCTGAGTAAGCAGCTCTTTCTATCATCTTACCAAAGTCTGACTTCAATTGTCTCCTTGCATCAAATGTGGTTTAACCCAAAGCCTTTTTGCTTGGATTCAGAAGTGAATACATGTAGCTGCTCTGTGTAAATCTCTAGAGGAGGCTTTCTCGATGGCCTGGCCTGACTGTTTTCATTAGAATCAGCTGGAATAACTGTTAATTAGATAATCTTCTATGCCCCATCACTCCAAGTTTTAGTAGACAGAATACATGACTCCTTAAAGACAGTATGTCAAAATTCCCAAATCTGTTGACTATTTGATTGACAAATAAGAAGGTTGCATATGGAATTAAGGCTTCCAGTCAGCTGACCTTAAAATATGGAGATTATCCAGGTACCCATATGCTCTGTAAGAGCAGAATAAGCAGCCAGAGGAAAAAAAAATGTGACTACAGAAGAAAGCCTTGGAAATGAAATGTGGCCGGCTGGGAAGACGGAGGAAGGCAATCATGAGCAGACTGAGTGTGCCTTCCAAGAGACACCAAGGGTAAGTCTCCAAGAAGGAACCAACTTAACCCAAAAGAGCCATTTTAAATTCTACAGAATTTAAAATTTTACAGAAAAGGAAGGTCACACATTTTTGTTACTTAAGCCACTAAGCTGCTGGAAATTATGTCAACAAAAATGCATGACAAATCAAGATTTTGGGACATATGGGAATTAGCCTTTTGTCAATCTCCCAGATGATTCTCTTGTATGCTAATATTTTTAAAAATTACTAATCTTGAGAAATGAGAGATGACTTGTTGGTTAAAAGTACTCGCTGCTCTTACATAGGACCAGATTGCAGTTCCTAGCACCCATGTCAAATGGCTCACAATCACTTGTAACCCTCTCCTAACCTCTAAGTGAACACACACACACACACACACACACACACACACACACACACACACACACACACACCCCACAGGTATAAATAAAAGTAAATCTTTAAAATATTACTAATTTAATTTTTTCTTCTTTAAACTTAAAGATAACTTAAAGATAAATTTCCTACTTTGAATAAATAGAAAAAACAGCCACGACTTAAAGAAGTGAAGAAACAAGACAGTGAATTTTATCCTAGCACTATAAAATATTTAAAATTGAAATTAAAATTTAAAAATGTCTCCAGTGATTTCCACTGAGCCTTGCTTTCTTGGATTATTAAAGATTTTAAACATAAGGTATTATGGACTCTCATTTTTGAAAATCTAGAGGGTTTAAGGGAGGGAAAGTTTCCCATTACCTAGAACATATTAGTTATAGTTGTAATAAATAGATCTTCAAAGCTGAATAGAATTGGATACATAGGAAGCATTAAGGTAGATAATATCTGGAAAGAAAAACAAAATCTAATATTAAGAGGCAAGGCCTATGACTATAATTCAATTGTAAAATAACTACTTAATGTATTCAGGCCCAGCACTAAAAGAAAAGAAAGTGAAGGGGAAAAACACCTAACTAAAGAAGAGGTTTAAAATGGTCAATGAAGTTAGCAAGAGGCAGGGGCCTGTTGGACTTTTAAGAAATAAGCAGGCATGAAGAATGCAAGAATTTTGATGTACTCATGTCTTAAGCTTTATTATGCACATGGAATTGAGTTAATTATCACCAGGAAAGTTTTTACCAAATTGTGCTGTTTTAAACATGCCTAAAATAAACTACTCAGGGTCAGACTTCTGAAGTTTAAACCCAAATTTGTTACTGAGTCATGTTGACTCCAACTACCTTCTTGCCTCTGGTGGATCATTATTCCATTGGCTGTAGTGGTCACAGAGACCTGGAAAACTGGTGCCCAATATGTGGGCTTGACACTCACTGAAGGCAGGAAATTTTTCCTTTAAGCAGAAGTGGAGGATAGGAATTCAGTCCTCTCACCCAAGGGGATGCAATGGTAAATGAGAGAGGGAAATAACATGTGTTTCTCTCAGTCCTCTGAGGCAAAGCATTTTATACAATTATTGACCTGTTTGTTAAAGATCCAGAGAAGCAAAACATTCAAAGCAATAGCTGTGCAAATTTGTGCAAGTGACTGTAAAATGTAATCCTAAATGATTTGAATCCTAAACAGGGAACCATTGATGTTGAAGATTGAAAACACATATGAGCTAATGTAAAAAGAGCCTGTAATCAACTCTCTGTTAATTGTTTTTCCATTCTGGACTACAGTGGTGGATTCGTGGACCCTATCAGGAGGAACATTTAAAAAATATGTCTCTGCTGGACATATCTGGGCATGTCTTGGTAAGGCAGGCCAAGTGAACTCCAAAGCCTCTCTGGCTTTCTGGTGGTCACTGAGGCAGGTGTGTTTAATGCTTGCCCATTTGACCTGCCCCATGACCCTTTCGAATGCCTTGGTCCACAGAACACTGAGAAGAATATGATGTTCATTGCAGGGCTCCACAGCTGCATGAGCAACAGGGCTGGGCAGCCCCAGTGCTTAGCTTTTTGTTTTACCTTACAACAGGGAAAAGCCAGTATTTATTCATCTATGGCCCCTTAATTGGGAAAAATTATAATAGACCCAAATTCTAGTATAGGAACAATTACAACTAGGATATGTAGAAGTTCAGTTGGTCTTTGGAACGTCCCTATTTTTGTATTCATAAAAGGGGAAAAATTGACTGCTACACAATCTTAGTTACATAAATACTACTTTGAAAACAAGGGAGACCCTCCAGTCAGAATCCCCTACTCCTACTATGATTCCTCAAGGACATTAATTATTATACTTGACTGCAAAGATTGTTTCTTCTCTATTCATCTACATTCTGCTGTTGACCAGCTGAAGATAAACTTCTTAGACAGGCTGCAGATAGGGGATAGCCAGAGTGGTCCAGACCCCTGACCCCAGAGGAATGGAAAAAGCTGAGAGGCAAGGATGGGACTTGAAAAGTCCAGACTCTGCTATTTATTTAAACTCGGGTGGCAGTTTATTGGGTAGACTGAGGAGGAAGCCTAGTCTTCCAGTCACAATGGGTAGCTTTGGAGCTCCAGTTTGTACATCCTCACTCCAAATGGGTATCCTCAAAAAACAACTAAAGCTCAATAGTAATTGACCTCAAGTAAAACTTAGCCAATGAAGGATAGAGGTGCAGTGAAATGGGAACTTGTCTACTCTGAGTAAAATGGAATGTTGCAGAAGGATTATGAATGTGGAAGGGGTGTAGAGTGGAAGGATGGAAATATTTGGGATGAGGGCCTTGAGGGTGGAGTCTAGTAAATGGAAAGTGGGAATGAGTGAGACATGAGCTTAGGCATAGAAACAGAATAAAGGTTTAGCACACTCTTTCAGCTCAGTTTTCTTGCCTTGAAAATAAAACGTGAATAGAAAAACAAAAGCAATCCTATTGAAATATGACAGTCATACTGAACTGCTGGCACCACTGTCTCTAGAGCACAAGCAGGGAGGGCCAGCCTAGAAGAGAAGCCAGGAGCAGCCCCAGGGTGGGTGCGATGAGTTGTCTGCTCCTGAGAATACAGATGCTTTCCCTTGAAGTGCATGGTGAAATTATCATCCATCAAATTTCCATGGTCCAACACTCAGCAGTGTGCCTGCAGCCTTAGCAAAATACGGAATTTTATCTTGTCTTTGCATCCAATGTGGAGACTTTCTCATTTCAGGTCTTTCAGGCACTGAGTGCCCAATATACCCAGATGCCTTTGTGTTTATGATTACCAAAACTTCATGTGACAGACTTTGATGATTCTGTCTGGGGGGCCTCACCCTCTCTGAGGAGTGGATGGGGAATGGGGTGGGGAGATGGTGGGAGGAGTGACAGGACAGGAGTAAGGGGAAACTGGGATTGGTATGTAAAATAAGATTGTTTTAAAAATTTAAAAATAATAATAAACCTTTACAAAACTTCATTTTTTAAATTTGTATTTTTGTACAACGTAACAAAACGTTTAACAATGTGAGCAGACTTGAGAGAGGTATAAGAAGAAAAACTGGGGTAAATTGAAATCCAGAAAGTTTTTTGCAGAATATTTTCTTCTGGATAATACAGTGGCCTAGGATTGCAAATATAATTGAACATTTCTCAGATTCCCTTGGAGGCAGCAAGGTGATAAACCAGAAGTGTAATCAGTAGGAATTAGATTATTTTGAAATTTTCACCTAAAATTATTTTTGGTAGAGCCTGAGAATCTGTTACATCAAACTCTGTGAAATGTAGTAAGAACTAGAACCTTCCAGCAAGTTCTTCCCACATGGCATTGTTTGCTTTGATACTGTTCACATTTTCCTTTTTTTTTTTTTTCAGTACCAGCTAGATATGTACTTTGATACTTGCGTGGGAAAACACAAATTGTTTTCTCCTTCAGGCTTTTCTATATTCATTTCTCAGGTACTTCTGAGTATCCTGTTACCTAGTGGGAGAGTCTTCTTGAGCTCAGAATTTAAATTGCCCTGAATTTTAAAGATCCCAAATCTTCTCTAAATAACATTAAGTTTAAATCTTTAGAAGATAATGAACATTGTTAATTAAATAGGTTTTGGTTGTTTTTTAGTTTTGTGCGTGTCTTTGGTCTGACATTAAACGATAAGACTGTGGTAAGGGAGGAAGTTAGAGGAGGTTCGTGAGAGCATATCCTCTGTTGAGGGCATATGTTACACAGTATTCCAAGTTCCTGGTGCATAATTAGTAATGGGTGGTTCTCACATCAGCTTGGTGTCTGGACTAGGGCTGTCTGTGCCTGGGTCCTTTCTGATGTTAGATGTGTTCAGAGTGCAATACATAGTGCATCTCCCTAGCTAGATTGGCACAAAGCACGGCCCTGGCATAGCATGGGGCCCTAAGAGCTCCAGGAAAATAAATACCATTGTGTCATATCTGGAACTTAACTTCATCAAATATTTCTTTATACATTTCCTTTCTAGGACTCCCATTACAACTAGAAACTAACAATGGTCCTGCTTATACTGCAAATGATTTAAGAAATTTTGCAATTTATAGAATATTAATCATGCTACTAAAATTCCTTACAATCCACAGGTTCAGGCCATTGTGGAACAACACCATTAAGTACTTAAACAGCAGATTTTAAAAATAAAAAGAGGGTATATACAGTCACATAAATCCTCATTGTGATTATAGAGATCCTTCCGCCTGTTTCCTGTGGAGAATGTTAACTGGTGGGATTAAAGAAACCAGACACAAGTTCCAGTAGATGACTGAGAAGTAGTCACTATGGCATATCTCTAGTGCCCATGCAGGGTCTGAGGGACAGCAGAGCCAGTTAAACAAGATATATCTAGCTGTCCCACAGAGAGCAGAAGTTATATAAAGCTGATATCTATGTGGACCACATTGAAGAACTGAGAAAAGCTGTCAAACCAGACATGGTGTCAGGGTGATAGAGCCCTCCTTCTGACATAAGAAAAGCCAACTATACTCCAAATGGAGCTAAAACAACATAAAACTATAGTATTTCACTACAACATGATAATTATAGTGTGGCATCCTGGAAAAATTGAAACATATAAAACTAAGGAAGTCTGAACTTCACCTGATAATGGTATATTGATATTGTTTGATTAGTCATTCATGCTAAATTAACTTCATGTTCAAGATGCTGATGGCAGAGGTACAGGTGTAGGAAACAAATTTTAAGGAAATATCTCATGCAAGATCAAAGTAAGTAACAACTTGTTTAGTGGCCAACTTGATCTAGCAGATGAAAATGTAATGGATGACTCACAGATGACAGCAAAATTTTAGGCCTGAATGATCAGGAGAATGCACTCAGTGGGAAAGAAAAGCTTGAGAGGAAGTTAACTAGGGAGTCAGCAAAGGGCGAATTTTGGTACACTTAATTTGGAACTGAAATAGATGAGTCAAGGGCAAATATAATTAGCAGCTGGTGATAAAGAATGTGGTATTGGATGAAAGTTCATTATTGGACATGTGTAAGTGAATTTAGTCAGCCAAAAAATATACAAGAAACTACTGCTTATAGGGCCCTATATGGAGAACAACAAGGGAGGATCTACTAAAATGTGAATGAAGGTAATTCTCTCCATAAAGACAACATAAAACAGAGAATAAACCTTAGTATGACCTAAAAAGGAGTTCATTAGAGAGAATCAGCAATATGAACACCTTATGTATGAATGAAGCCACTGAGAAAAAAGACAGTGTTCTTTGAAAATTCATAAAGCAACAGATTAATTACCAACATTGCTGTGTCTGGAGATGGAGCTTCTGAGGAAGTAACTACAGTCAAATAAGGTTCTGAGTGTACAGTGGTAATCCAATAGTATTCCTGTCCTTATTAAAAACACATAGAAAACTGATGCCAGTGAGTGTGTCCCTTTCCTCCAGTTCCAATTTCCATGTTTATATGTTGTATTGAGGAATTGGCTGTCTGTAAGCCAGAAAGCAAAAGAGAAGCTGTTCCAGGTACAGAGGTCAATAGCTTAAGAGCTAAGCTGCTAGACTGTGAAAAAAATAAAAGTTCTGTTGTTATGTCACACAGCCTATAATATTTTTCTATGGCAGCTTGAGTTGAACATGATATAGCTGGTTATCAGAGAGAGGTACATGAATAAATGTGAAGTCAGAATGACAAAAGCCAGTAAATAAATAAAAATAAGTAGTATCAGAAAGTTTGTTGAAAAAATTTTGTTTTAAAATATTCATTAAGACAGTATACCAGACATATTAAACTGTAAGAGTAAGATAATAAACAAAAAGCTTCTTCCTACATAGAACTTGCATTCTATAATATATCATAAAAAGAAAGAGGTGAATAGGCCAGATGGAAATAGTAAAAATCACTACAAAGGGAGATATGATAAAATGTGAACATGTTCAGAGCAGTTATGTCTTGATCAATTAAAGAACTCTTAGTAGACTTGGGGTTCAAACTGAGAGCTGAATGATGGAAATTAGATGGCTAGGCAAAAGACTGAGCAAAGAGGTTTATACATGAGGAGAACAGGAAGTACAAATGCCAAGGCATCAGAAAATACTTGAGGACACTATGACAACAGAAGAGAGGAAGATTCAATGTGACATAAAGTAAATAGAGGATGTGATGGCTGTGAGGATATTGTCACTGAATGAGAAGTTGCATCATAGTCTTAGATATCAGCATTGGAAGTACAGACTGTTTTTTCTTCTAAGGCAAAACAAGTCATTAAATTAATTTTAGGAACAATTGCTGTGCCAAATTTTTGTTTTCAAATGATGGTTATTGATTCCTTTTGAAAAAATCTTTCTAAAAAGGATATGAGACTAAGAAGACAAGCTATTTCTACTTCCAGATAAATTAAACACTGCCTCTGTGTAACCTAGTGAAAGCCAAGAATCGGGATAAATGTAATACACTAATTCCCATAAGAGAAATAAATGAAGAGAAAGAAATAACCCACCATGAGCTCTCATTAGCAAGCAAGCCGCCAGCCAGTGCCCAGCCACACTGTGGTGGTCAGTAGTAGTGGCTGCCAGGAACATGCTCTCTCCCCCTGAATGTGGGTACCATAATAACAGTAAACTGCAGAAACTGGGCTGTGACATCAACACTGGGGGCAGATACACCATGTACAGAGAAACAACCAGAATAGACAAAGCAGTGGAGACAGTGGCAGAGAGTATAATAAGAGTCTAAAGCTGAGACATGTCATCAAGTCTCCATGAATACCCTGGAGGTAAATGCTGGAGATGACAACATTATTATCCCTGCCTTGGTGAGCAGGAATGTAGAAACATCCTGACTTGAGCATATCAAAGCGGCCTCTCATAGACAAAGGTAAACAGTCAGAGAGTCTTCTACACTTGCTCAGAGCCTCAGCCACAGAAAACTCCTCAAGTTGAAAGAATGGGAGGAATAGATTCCTGAAACACCATAGACAACAATTCTAATTGGCATAGAGAAAGTCTCTGACTAAGAAATTCCAGGAAAGAGAAAAATTTCACAAAGATATCCTTCTGAGCTAGGACACACGGCATAAATGTTTGGATTATTGAGATTATCAGTTTTCCCAACACTACAGGGTTTTCTACAAAAGACAATCAAGGTAGGGGAGTCCCATATCACCTCAGTTAGGAATAAATACTGAGGAAGTTTATAACATATATTTCTGTTTGTATGTATTTTAAATTTTTACTTTAATTTTTTACTTAATTTAAACGTGTACTTTATTTGTTCACTTGTTTTGCTGTGGCTTGTATCTCATCTGAGAAGACTTTTATCACAGCATCAGGACCACTGTGCAGTTGCTATACCCATCACTATAGTTAACTTCACCGCTAAGTAGAACTAAGGAAGGACATCCAAGAGAAAACTTGTTAGCAAGACTCATATAAAATAAATAAGAGAGAGTACGCGGTGGGGGGGTGTTAAAGCTGAATGGCCCATTCATCACAATAGATGCAGAAAACACAAGCACACATAGAATGAGACTGCATAAGCTCATGAATTCCTTAATACCAGAAAGTAAAGATAATGATATAATAAAATGCAGAAAGACTTCAGACATATGTTTTTAAAGGCTCAATGATGTCATAAAGGACTTAAACCAATGAATGAAGCAAAGAAATCCAGTCAGTACCAAGAAAATTAGCAAAATACATGAAATGGCTAGAAATTCCAGGAGAAATTTTAAAAACATGGGTGTATATTTAGTAAGGATATTGATATTTTGCAAAGGAATCACATAGAAAAGATGAGAACAGGTCAATCAAATAAGAACACAGTGGGAAGCATCATCAACAGACTAGACCAAACAGAAAAACAAACGTCATGTGGCCAAACCTCAGAATCCACAGAATAGAAGAAGGGGCTGAAATAAACTAGAAATATATAGATAACGTATTCAATGGAATTATATGGAAGATTTTCCAACATATAATGAAGGAAATGGACATCCAAACACAACAGTTACTTAGGACCCCAAATATCCATTACAGACAAAAACCTTCCCACCAAGTAAAGATAACAAAAATACAAAACATAGAACCAATACTAAAATCTATAAGGGAAAAGGGCCAGCTTGCATGCAAAGTCAGAAACATCAGAAGAAAATCAGACCTTTTCTCCAAAACTTTTTAAACCAGGAAAACATGACACAATATGCTTTAAGCCCAGAAAGCAAACAACCCAAATGTCTATAACCAGAAAAGTTATCTTCTAAAATTGATGGAGAAATACTATTGTACAATAAACATTAACTAACATTCATAATAACCGAGCCAACATTTCAGAAAAGTCCATAAAATCTACTATACACAGAGGAAGAGGACAGAAAGTCTCATTCACAAGATAACAGCAAAGAATATATTTCATGAACAGAATAAAGGAGACCTTGGAAGGAATCTATTATGCACAACACGATAGACAAGAAAACTTCTAATAAGAATCGGGGAGAAGAAAAAGAATTAGCAATAATCCAAACCAACCACAACTGCCAACAAGGGCTAGGAAATAGTAAACCCTTCTTTCTCAGTAAGCAACCCTAAGTGTAAATAGCCTCAAATTGTGATTTAAAAAAAAAAAAACACAGAGTAAAAGATTGGACTGGAAAACAAGATCTGTTGTCTTCAAGAAACACACTGCCCACATGGAGACTTCAAGGATAGAAATCAACATGCCAACAAGAGAAGCTGTAAATAAGCTGGCATAGCTGTTGTCACATGTGATAAAACAGACTTAGAACTTAAAGCTACTCAGAAGACTTAAAGATGGCACTATATATTAATAAAGCAAAGAATTTATCATAAATATCCATACATCAATATTAGGGCTCTTAATTTATATATTTGGAGTCAAAAGCTATTATTATCCCAACCTTTAAAATGTAATTGATAATAAATTTATTTTATATTAACTGAAAAAATACTAGGGCTCCCAATTTCATAAGAAAATCATTAGCAAGCATCAAAGTTTAGATTGGAATTTATGTAGTAATAGTGAATAATAGAAATTTCTCATGTTTTTAAACTTTTTTGATTCTTTGTGGATTTTACATTATGCCTCTGAATCCCACTCATCTCCCTGCCCCCGTCATGTCTGTCCTCTGTCCTTGCAACCACCTCCCCCACAAAACAAGACAAAAATTTAAAAGAAAAACCCCAAACAAAAACAACAGACACAAAAACTATCGGTGTAGAATCTGTAGTGTGGTCCAGTGGGTCACGTAGTGTACACTTTTTTAGTCCATCCATCTTTACTTGTAAGTGTTCGTTGCTATGAGTGGTTGGTTTGATTTGAGGTCTGTGGCTTCTGTTGAACAAACGATACTGGGCCCTCACTGGGACTCCTTTAGATATCCTGTTACCTTATGCCTTGGAGATCCTGCAGTTTTGGGTCTGTAGGTCCAGTCCCTTCACATGCTCCAGCAGTTCATAGATGAGGAGAATGCTTAGTCAACTCATAGCTCTGCTTCTGGGCCAGAGCAGAAGCTGGGTTGGTTAGCCATCAGCCTTTGAGATTTCCCTGGTTTTCACCACCATGTCGAGCACTCCAGTACTGCCCTGGCTAGCTCACCCAATGCAGCAGGCAACAAGGAGTCAGGTCAGTTTTCCTGTTCTCAGTCTCTTGGGTCCACCTCAGCCCACCAGTGCCAGCTCTACTGTTTTTCCCAGACAAGGTCCAGGGCCAACTCCTCCAGTTGTTGTAAGGGGACTCTGGGGCAAGAGGGTTGCTGATCAGCTCTCCTGCCCTCACAATCTCAGTGTCAACTCTATTGTGCTTCCCACGTTATATGTAGAGCATACTCTCTCCCTTGTGCTGTGGCAGGTGAGGAGCAGGGCTAGCACCCCTACTCTCTTGCCTCCAAGGCCAGCTCTCCCACTTTCCCTCCCCTCCCCTCCCCATGAGGGGTGGGGCCAGATCTCTCTCCTCTCCTGGCTCTTCCTCTCCCCTCTCTTCCTCTCCTCTCTCTCTCCCTTCTCCTCTCTCTCTCTCTCTCTCTCTCTCTCTCTCTCTCTCTCTCTCCTATCCTCTCCTGTCACTCTCTCTTATCTCTCTCTGTCTCTCTCCTGTCTCTCCCCCCTCTCTCTCAGGCATGCACACATGTTCATGGAGCAGAATCATTTGCACTCCTGTCTACAGGGTCAGTTCTAATGTGCTGCCAGTGCAAGGTGCAGGGTCAGCTCTCCCACCCTGTAACCCAGGGCCAGCTTTTGCCCCTTTGGCGTGGCAAGAGGCTACGGTAGCATCTGACCCTCACCCACACCATCGTGGGACAGACAGTAGAGTTGGCTCTCTCGTTCTCCTGCTTTTAGGGTCTGTCACTTGTATGCCTACCAAGGGAGACAGTTCTACTGTACAAGGCCCTCTCTCCTGGGTACTGCAGTTGGTGAGGTCCAGGTCCAGTTCTCCCTGGAGCTGCAGCCGGTGGGGAAGAGGGGCAATTCTGTACAGTCTTTGCCTTCACTGGTAACTGGTGCCACAAACTTCAACAGGGACCCAGACATGGCCCTTGGCAGCAGCTCTGGCCCAGATGACACTATGGCCTTGAGTGACAGTGCAGGCCACTCAGATCTGTATGGCAGTAGCAAAGGCTCAGCCCTTGGACACTAACACAGCCCTTGATGTCAGCTTAGGCCCCTGACACCCATGAGGCTGTTGGTGGCAACATCAGCCATGGCTGTTAACACAGACCCCAGCTATGGTTGTATCATGGACCCAGACATGGTCCTTGACAGCATCCTGTGCATGGATATCACCATGGTCCTCAATGGTAGTGCAGGTCACTCTGAATAGCATGGATTCAGTGACAGTATGAACATTAACATGGCTCCAGGTGGAGACTCACATCTGGGAATCCCCACAGTCTTTAATGATAACAGGAGTCTCAGATATCAATGCAGAACTTATCTGTGGCAGGACCGTTGACCCAAACATGGTCCAGGTTGCCACTTGGACCCATAGGACACCATGGCACTGGATAATGGTGCTTTTTACTCAGGTTTGTATGTGCCCAGCAGTGGCACAGCCCTCGGACACCAACATGGCCACAGGTGGCAGCCCAGATCTTGGACATCCATGTGGCCTTTGGTGGCAGCACAGACATCAACACAGACTCAGGCTGTGAAAGGACCACAAACCAAGTATGGTCCTTGGCAGTAGCGTGGGCACAGATGTCACTGTGGTCCTAAGTTGCATCATAGGTCACCCATATCGGCAGGGCCCCAGTGGCAGTGTGACCCCTGGATGCCAACATATCCACAGATGGCAGCCCAGACCCCAGACATCCCCTTGGCCTTCAATGATAAGAGAGGTATGGATATCAACACAGATCTTGGTTGCAGTGGCAACATGGCAATATCCCATTCTTGTTAGATTTTCAAACTAAAAGTCCACAAAGAAACTTCAACAAATAGCTACAGAATATTCCATCTAATGAATCTAGAATATACATCCTTCTTAGCAGCTGTGGTAGTCTGAATGTAATTGTCCCCACAATGTGATAGGGAATGGCACTATTAGGAGGTGTGGCTTTGTTGAAGTGGGTATGGCATTGTTGGAGGAATTGAGTCTCTCTGGGGGTGGACTTTAATGTTTCTTATTCTCAGGATACTATCCAGTGTCTGATACTACCCAGGGCTTGCTGCTGCTTGAAAGATGGAGGACTCACAGCTATTCCTCCAGCACCATGTCTGCCTGCACAATGCCATGCTCTCTGCCATGATGACAATGGGCTGAAACTGTAAGCCACCTCAATTAAATGTTTTCCTTTATAAGAATTGCTGTGGTCATGGTGTCCCTTCATAGCAATAAAAACTAAGACAGCAGCCCACGGAGTCTTCTCTAAAATTGAGCACACTGTAGGCCACAAATGAAGGCTTAACAAATAAAAAGGGAACTGAAATAATTCCTAGTATTGTATTAGATCACAGTAGAAAACTAAATTTTAGCAGTGAGAGAGGCCCTGCAAAGTACACAAATTTATGAAGACTATACAATATACTTTTCAGGACTAAAGATTTATTTCTTATGTGTATGAGCATTTTGCCTATGTATGCCTGTACACCTTGTGCATCCCTAGTGCCCACAGAGGCCAGCAGAGGATATAAGATTCCCTGGGACTAGAGTCGTAAGACAGTGTGAGCCAGCATGTGTGAGCTGAGAATTGAACTTGAAGGATCCTCTAAAAGAGCAGACAGTGCTCTTAACTGTTGAGTCATCTCTCCAGCTCTATAATAAATATCTGAATAAACAGGGTTATTGAAGTAATTCAGAAAGAAAAAGTTTAAATTCTTAGAATTAAGTAGAAGTAATATTAACAACCGACCAAAACTTCTGGTAAATAGCTAAGGCAGTTATAAGAGGAAATTTTATAAGTATAAATAAATCAGAACTCTCTGGCCTGTGGGGATTGTTCAATGTGTTAATCATTTGTTTCACAAGCATGAGGGTTTAGAGCCACAGAACCCAGGGAAAGGTAGACCTGGTAGCTTATTTTGTAATCCCAGCACACACAGGATTTACAGAAATTAACTGAAGAAGCTATGAACAATAGACACTTAACAAGCAATGAGATTGAGACAGTAATTAAAAGTCTCCCCACAAAGAAAACCCCAAGACAGGATGGATTCACTAATAGATGCTACCAAATATTTAAGAAACAGTAACACCATTACTTCTCACACTCTTCTACAAAGCAGCATGGGAAGGACAGTATCATATTCATTCTAAAAAGTCAGTACTAATATGACACCAATAACGTGGTAAGGAAACATTGAATAAAAGGAAATTATATGTTTCCCCCAAATATCAAGTCAATGTTCCTCAAAAAATTATTTGCAAACCACACTCCAGAACATATTAAGAATATCACAAGACTCTCTTAGTTCCAGACACATCCACATCTTCTTCTTTGCAATACTTTAGACATGATGGTGACGGTTGGAGTCAACACATTGGACATCTAGTTACCAGGGATTCCTTAATTCTGGGAAAGTGGATACTGTTGCCCTCAACCACCCCTTCCTTTACCTCAACTACATTGTTTACATGCTCCAGAATGACTATCCACAGGAAGTTCCATAGCAGAGTCAAGGCTGAGAACAGAAAACTTATCATCAAAGGGAAGACCATCACATCTTCCAGGAGCAAGATCCCACCTATATTAAATTGGAGCGATGCTAGTGAGTACCAACTACCTTGTGGAGGCTGGTGTCCACTTGAATAGTGGAACCAAAATAGTCATCATCTCTGTCCCTCTAGTGATGCCTTCTGCGCCACCACACTGCTTATCCCCCTTAACCAATATCATTAATGACAACTTTGGCATTGTGAAAGGACTCATGACAATAGTCCATGCTATGACTGCCACTGAAAGACTGTGAAAGATCCCTTTATGAAGCTGTGGTGTGATGGCCATGGAGCTGCCCAGAAAAATCATCCTTGTATCCATCAGTGCCATGATAGCTGTGAAGAAAGTCATCCTTCACAGAAAGAGCTGAAAAGAAAACTACTGGCATGGCCTTCCATGCTCCAAGTCTCAATGTGTCCACTATGGGTCTGACATGCCACCTGGAGAAAGCTGCCTGTACAATGGCATCAAGAATGTGAAGAAGCAGGTATCAGAGGGCCAACTAAAGGGTTTCTGGGCTACACTGGGGACAAAGTTGTCTTCTGTGACTTAAAGAGTGACACCCACTCTTTCCACCTTTGTTGCTGGGGCTGGCATTGCTCTCAGTGACAACTTTGTAAAGCTCACTTCCTGGCATGACAATGAATATGGCTACAATAACAGGGTGGTGAACCTTATGGCATGCACAACCTCTAAGGAGTAAGAAGTCCTGAACCATCTACCCCAGTAAGAACATGAGAGCAAGAGAAAGACCCTCAGCTGCTGAGGAGTCCCTATCCCAACTCAGACAACAACACGGAGCATCTCACCTCACAGTTTCCATCCCAGATGCCCAGAAGAAGTGGGGGGAGGAGTGCTTAAGGATCCCTTCTCTCTTGAATACCATCCATAAAGTTCACTGCACCCACCATACAAAAAAAAGAATATTATAAAACAAAGCCAAACTGGTTTCATCCCAGATTACAAAGCTAATTTACCATATGCAAATCAAATACATAAAATGACATAACAGAAATAACACATTTTTAATAGATGAAGAAAATGCATTTCACAAAGCTCAGCAACTGTTCAAAATAAAAGTCTTTGTCATGAATTTTACTTGAACTAGGCAAAGATGGGTTATATTCATTTACGTTGCATTTGTTTAATTATGTAAAGATGTATTGCTCATGTTGCAGAATATTTAACTATGTAAAGATATGTTGCTCTTGTTTATCCTGCATGTATTTAATTATATAAAGATGTGTTGTTGTTCCACCTTGCCTGCCTAAGGCACCTGATTGGTCTAATAAAAAGCTGAATGACCAATAGCTAGGCAGCAGAGGGATATAGATAGAAAGGATATTCTCCCTGGTGGACAGAGACAATAAGTAGAAGAAAAATCTAGGCTTAGGAGAAAATGAAGAGAGAACAATGAGAGGAGAGAATGAGGGAGAAAGACAGAGATACACCCAGGGATGGCCAGCCAGGCAGTTGCCAGACAGACAGACAGACAAAAAGGAACAGTGAAAGTAGGACATACAGAATGAAAGAACAGTTAAAAACCCCAAAGCAAAATGTAGATGAATACAAATAGATTAATATAAGAGCTAGTGGGACAAGCATAAAGTAAGACTAAGCATTCATAACTAATATCAAGTCTCCATGACTTTATTTGGGAGCTGGTTGGTGGCCCAAAAGAAAGCCCACTACAAGTATTAAATAAGTAAAAATATTATATCTCAACATGATAAAGTCTGCACATGACAAACCCATAGTCAACATTATACTTAATTGGAAAAATCTGGAATGAGATATGAGTGCATACTGTTTCCACTCTGTCTCCAAAGACTTAGCTTAAAAAATAAGATAAGAAGTAGAAAACTAAAGGTACAAACAGGAAAGGAAGAAGTCGCACTGTCCTTATTTGCAGATGATTTGATGCAGTACTTTAAAAACCTTAAAGACCCAACAAAGAAACACTTAGATCTGATTAATCTTTGGTGAAATTAACAGAATCAATGAAATCAACAAACAAAACTCAAGGTTCTATATAACATTAACGTGTGTGTGTGTGTGTGTGTGTGTGTGTGTGTGTGTGTGTGTGTGTGTGTGTCATTAATAATATCTTCATTTTAAAAACACCAGACATAAATGTTACCAAGGAGGTGAAGGACCTTTAGGATGAAAATTTCAAAAAAGAAACTAGAAGTTAGAAAGATCTTTTGTGCTCATTGGCTGATGCAATTAATAATGTGAAATAGCTATCCTACTAAAGCACTGTATAGATTCAACACAATTCCCAACAAAATTCTAGTGGCATTATTCACAGGAGAAAAATAACCCTAAAATTCATGTGCAGATACAAAAGGCCCTGAATAACTGCAGAAATCCTAATCAAAAAGAACAATTCTGGAGGTATAATACTCAAATTTAAATCACCCAACCTGTACATAGTGACAAGGACAACATGGCATTTGCACAAAAGCATACATGTAGCCCAATGCAATACAGTAGAAGACTCAGAAATAAGCCTTCACAGTTATAGCCACTCAGTATTTAACAAACATACACTAGGAAAAAAAAAGCTTTTTTTTTTCTACAGGCAGAAGTTGAAAATTAGATTCATATCTTTCATCCTACACAAAAAGCAATCCACAGTGGGTCAAGTACCTTAATATAAGACCCAAAATGTTTAAATTGTAAGAGAGAAACTCTTTAAGATACAGACATACACAAAAACTTGCTGAAAAGGAAGGAGATGGCACAGGAAACAACCCCAGTGTGACTGAGAAATTTTAAACACTCTGCACGGAAAGGAAATAACCAACAGTAAATAGACTAATTACGGAATTCAAAAACACTGCGGCCAACTAAACTAGATGACAGAAAGAACTGCAACAATCAAAAACAAAAACAAATTCCATTTCTCAAAAGAATAAATAAAATGACCAAATAAATATTTCTGAAAGTGGTCTGTCTTTAGCTATCAGAGAAATATAAATTAAAACTGCCCCAAGAAGTTAGGGTGATGACTCTGGCAGTAAAGTTCTTGGTGTGCAAGAGTGATGAACTGATTTTGGATCCCTGGCACCATATAAAACCCTGAAATACTCATGCACACATGTAATCTCAGCAAAAGGAAGGTGGAGAAACAAGAGGATCCCTGGGGCTTGCTGAGCAGCTAGTAACTGCTCCAGATTTCATGAAAAACCTTATCTCTAAAAATTAGGTGAAGAGTGATTAGAATGTCCCACTCTGGCCTCCATATGTGTGTGTACACATCCCCAACTCCCTAGACACACATATAAATGTGTACACATATTCATGTGCACATACATATACACACACTTTTTTTCATTTCCTTTTATGGAAAATAGATTCTTTTCTCGTACAATATATCCTGATTATACTTTCCCCTTCCTCTCCTCCCACTTCCTCCCCCACCTCCCTTCCCCTTTAGGCCCACTCCCTTTTTGTCTCTTACTGGAAAAGAATGGGCTCCAAAGAGATAACAACCAAATATTGAATATAATAAGATGAAGCAAAAACTATATTATATTGAAGTTGGACCCAACAACCCAACGGGAAGAAAACAGTCCCAAGAATAGGCAGAAGAGTCAGAGACCCCTCATTCTCACATTTGGGAGTCCTGTTGAAAATAAACTACTATCTATGCCCAGGAATGATATAGCCAGATCTTAAGGTAGATTGATTTCCAACTCTCTGAGGAATCCCCATGTTGATTTCCAAAGTGGCTTTACAAGTTTGTACTACCACTGTATTCCACATCTTGTACAGCATGAGCTGCCACTTATGTTATTGGTCTTAGCTATTCTGATGACTGTAAGATGGAATCTTGGAGTCATTTTGAGTTGCATTTCATTGATGGCTAAGGATGTTCAATATTTCATTAAGTGTTTCTAAACCTTTGGAATTTCCTCCATTGAAAAATTCTCTGTTTGTATCTGTCGCCCACTTTTAATTAGGTTAGCTGGTTTTTTTTAAAGTTTAGTTTCCTGAGTTCTTTATATACTTTAGATATTAGTCATCTATCAAATGTGGAGTTGGAAAAAAATCTTTTCCAATTTTGTAGGCTGCTGCTTTGTCCTATTGACAGTGTCCTTTGCCTCACAGAAGTTTTTCAGTTTCATGAGGTCCCTTCATTAATTGTTGATCTTAGTGCCTGCACACTGTTCTGTTCAGGAAGTTGTCTCCTGTGCCAATACATTAAAGGCTATCCCCAGTTTCTTTTCTATCACATTCTGTGTATCTAATTTTATGTTGAAGTCTTTGATACACTTGGATTTGACTTTTGCACAGAGTGATAATTATGTATCTATTTACATCCTTCTACATGGAGACATCGAGCTTGACCAGCACCATTTGTTGAAGATGCTATCTTTTATCCAGTGTGTATTTCTGGCTTTTTCATCAAAAATCAAAAGTTCATATGTGTGAATTTATATCTGGATCTTCAATTTGATCCCATTGATCACTGTGTCTGTTTTTATGCCAATGTCATACAATTTTTATTACCGTTGCTCCACAGTACAACTTGAAATTAGGGATAATGAGACTTCTAGGAATTCTATTGTTCAGGATTATTTTAGCTATCCTGGGTTTTTTGTCTTTCCATATGAAATTGAGAATTGTCCTTTCAAGGTCTGTAAAAGAAACTGTTTTGGAATTTTGAAGGGGACTACATTGAATCTGTAGATTACTTTTGATAGGATGGCCATTTTTACTATGTCAATCCATATTCTGGTATTTACTTCAATTTTTCTTCAAAGACACAAGTTTTTTTTATCATACTGTTCTTTCTCTTGCTTGGTTTGAGTTACCCCAAGATAATTTATATTATTTAAGGCTATTATAAAGGGTGTTGCTTCTGTGATTTCTTTCTCAGTCCATTTGTCACTTGTGTATAGGAGGGCTATTGAATTTGTGAGTAAACCTTGTATCCAGCTATTTTGCTTAAAGTTGTATCAGATGTACACATTCCCCAGTGGAATACTTAGAGCCACTCTTGTATACTATCATCTGAAAATAATGATACTTGACTTTTTCCTTTCTAATTTGTATCACCTTGATCTTCTTCAGTTGTCTTATTGCCATAGCTAAACCTTCAAGTACTGTATTAAATAGATTTGGAGAGAGTGGACAACATTATCTTGGTCCTGATTTTAGTGGAGTTTCTCTCCATTTAATTTGATGTTGGCTATAAGCTTGCTGCAAATTGCCTTTATTACACCTAGGTATGTTCCTTTTATCCCTAATCTCTCCAAGACTTTTACTATGAAGGAGTGTTGGATTTTGTCAAAGGCTTTTTCTGCAACTAATGAGATGGCCATGTGGATTTTTTTCTTTCAGTTTGTTTATACAGGGTTCATATTTATTGATTTTTGTATATTGAATCATTCCTACATCTCTGGCATAAAGCAGACTCTATGATGGTGGATGATCCTTTTGATATGTACTTGGATTTGGTTTGCAAATACTTTATTAAGTATTTTTGCCTCTATGTTTGCTGGGGTCTTGTCTGCATCAGTCCCACACTACAGAGGCCATCTATTCAGAACTGATGTCTTTGGGGCTGCAATTGGAAGCAGCCAAACAGCCCTGGGTCCGACCCATGAGTGGAGGAGTATGGATCAGGAAAGTCCTAGCTACCCAGGAGTGGTAAGGATGAGACAGAGACATTTTGTCATCTCAGGAGGGCTCTCAGTCCGTGCTGGAGTCCACTGTTTATTCAAGCATCCTTTTAAAAAGTGGGGGTAATAGCAGAAGACATCTATTATCATGTATAAAGTTGATATCAAATATTTCCTTTAATCCTAGAGACAGTCCTAGAAGCACATACATAAGGCCCCAGACATTCCATAAGGGCCCCAGCTTTCAGGCACCAGCCACATTCCACCAGCCTCCATGATGGGTGTAGGCTACATATGTTCACAAGGGAAATTGGTTTATAGTTCTCTTTCTAGAGTCTTTCTGTGGTTTAGGTATCAGGGTAACTATGGCCTCATAAAATGAATTTGGCAGTGTTCTTTCTTTTTCTATTGTGCAGAGAAATTTGAGGAGTATTGGCAGTAAGTCTTCTTTGAAAGTCTTGTAGAATTGTGCACTAATTTTTTTTTGGGGGGGGAAGGTTGAACTTTTAATTACTGCTTCTGTTTTGCTAGGGGTTACAGGCTTATTTAAATAGTTTATCTAATATTGATTTTATGTTGTTAAGGGGTACCTATTGAGAAAATCCATTTCTTTTAGATTTTCTACTTTGGTGGAGTATAGGTTTTTAAAATACATCCTTATGATTGTCTGCATTTCCTTGATGTCTGCTGTTATGTTCACCTTTTCATTTCTGAGTTTGTTAATTTGGATATTCTCACTGACTTTTAGGTTTGGATAAGGGTTTGTCTATATTGCTGATTTTCTCAAAGAACCAATTCTTTGTTTTGAGTCTTTGCATTGTTGTCTTTGTTTCTATTTTACTGATTTCAGACCTCAGTTTGAGTTTTTCTTACACCTTTTGGGTGTACTTACTTCTTTTTGATCTAGAGAATTCAGTATGATGTTAAGTTCCTAATATGAGACCTCTCCAGCTTTTTATGTAGAAGTTTAATGCTATGAACTTTGCTCTTAGCACCCTTTTCATTCTGTCCTGTGAGTGTGGATATGCTGTGTATTCATTTGAATTATAAAAACTCTTTAACTTATTTCTGTCTTGACCCATTTTTCATTCAGTAGAGCATTATTCAGTTTTTATGAGTTTGAAGGCTTTCTGTTGTTGTTGAGTTCTAGCTTTGATCCATGGTGGTCTGACAGAACACAGCAAATAATTTCAATTTTATTGTATTTATTAAGACTTGCTTTATGACTGAGGATGTTTTCAGTTTTGGAGAAAGTTCCATGATGTGCAGAGAAGGTATATTCTTTTGTGTTTGGGGGGTGGGATGTTCTATAAATAACTGTTAAGCCCATTTGGTTTATAACATCTTCATTAAACCATTGTTATAACATCTTTATAACCATTATTTCTGTTTAGCTTTTGTCTCAATGACCTGTCAGTGGTGAGAGTGGGGTTTTGAAGTCTCCCACTCTCAGTGTGTGAGGGTCAATATGTGATTTAAGGTGTAGTAGTGTTTCTTTTCCAAACTTCGATACCCTTATGTTTGGGGCACAGATGTTAACAATTGGTAGTTTTTTCCTTTGATGAGTATATAATGTCCTTCCCAAACTCTTTGGATTAGTTTTGGTTTGAAGGCTATTTTGCTTCTTAGGTCCATTTGCTTGGAATATCCTTTCAACTCTTTACACTAATGTCTATTGCAGTGTGATTCATAGAAGCAGCAGAAGGGTGGATTCTGCTTTTCCATCCATTCTGTTAGTCTGTGTCTTTTTATTGAGGAATTGAGACCATTGATATTAATATATATCAATGAGCAATGATTGTTGATTCATATTATTTGATGCTTGGTGGTGGTGGCAGCAGAAGTGGCGGTGGTGGTGGTGATGGTGTGTGTGTGTGCTTCCCTTTTGGGATTTTGCAAGTGTTAGATTATTTATTGACCATGTTTTCATGGTTGTAGTTAACCTCCCTCTTTTGGATTTTTCCTTCTAGCACTTACTGTATGGCTGGATTTGTAAATAAATATTGTTTAAATTTGACTTTACCATTGAATATCATATTTTATCCACCTATGGTGATTGACAGTTTTTCTGGATATAGTAGTCTTGGGTGACATCTGTGGTCTCTTAGAGTCTATAGCACATCTATCAATGACTTCTAGCCTTTAGAATTTCCATTGAGAAGTCAGATATAATTCTAATAGGTCTGCCTTTATATGTTACTTGGTCTTTTTCTCTTGTAGCTTTTAATATTATTGTTCTGTGTATGTGGTGTTTTGATTATGTGGTGAGGGGACTTTCTTTTTCTATCCACTCTATTTAGAGTTCTATGTGTTTCTTGTCCTTCTTTAGGTCAGGAAATTTTTCTTCTGATTTTGTTGAAATATTTTCAGGGACTTTGAGCTAGGATTTTTCTTCCTTTCTCTATTCCCATTATTAGTTTGGTCTTTTTCATGTTTTCCCAGGTGTTTCCCATGTTTTGTGTCAGGAAATTTTTAGATTTAGTGTTTTCTTTGACTAATGTATAATTTTCTTCTATCATATCTCTAGTGTTTAAGATTCTTTCTTCCATCTCTTGTATTCTGTTGATGAAGCTTTCCTCTTTAGTTACTGTTTGCATTCCTAAATTTTTATTTCCAGGATTCTCTCAGTTTGTGGTTTCTTTACTGTTTTTTTTTCCATTTTCAGTTCTTAAACAGTTTTACTTGTTTCCTTTAACTGTGTTTTCCTTGATTTTTTTTAATAAAGGGGATTTATTCATTTCCTCTATAAGGACCTATTTCAATTTCATACTGGCTGTCTGAAGGCCTTTTTTCTTGTGTCTCAGCTATGTTGGAATATTCTGGCATCCTCTGTGGGGTTTGTAGGCTCTGGTGAAGCCCTTGCAATCTCCAAAGGAACAAGGCTTTTTTTTTTTTTTTTGTAATGAGATTAGTGCTTGCATCGGAACCTTTACTAACATTAGGATGGACTAGAATTTTATATACACCTTTACCCTCTGGAAAGGAGAAAGGGGCTAAAGCTTGAGTTGATCACAAGTGTCCAATTCTTCAATGAGTTATGAATTAATCTTCAATAAACTTCAAAAATGTAGTTTTGGAGAGAGCTAATGAGCTGAAGTTCCTAGGGGAAGCAATATCCTATGCATCTTTCCCACACATCTGGTCAGCTCTCCACTTTTAATGCTTTTTTACTAAAATAAAAACTGCCCAACATAAAAGTAAAGTGATTTTCTGAGTTCACTAGGCCAATCCCTTCATGGATTCTCCAGGATGCCAATATTGTGTTATCATGGAACTCAATCCTAGAAAGAGCTAGAGAACAAAGGGTTGTGAGACAAGGTGTGTTAGAATGAATACTTATCAAGTTGTTACCATTAGCTATCAAACCCAACTGATTATTTGCTATAGGGCATCATGCAAAAGGCTGTCTAAATTATTGCAACTCCAGAGAGTCTATCAAAAATAAAAAATAGAAGAATTTAAATTCAGTTCTGTTTCCAGATTGGAACGTTTCTTCCCACAGGAAATTACTGTCTTCTGGTACAAATTTACCTATGCCTGCACTGTAAATGGTTCTATGGTCTCCCCTAATTCAAATGCACCAGGAAGGTACAAATAGGAATGTGAGAAAAAATTGACATAGATATGGCAAATGGTACTGTTAGCTGGGAATCATTTGTCTAGATACAGCAAAGATCATCTACATTAGATTCATTGCAATGGTAGTGGCCAGGGCAGAACAGGAATTTCTGAGGAAGGACCTACAGTTGACTAACATAGCCAACAACTACATAGCTATGCCCCCTAGCAAGAAAAAAAAAATTAATTTACAAATTAACTCAGGTTCACCATAGAAGAGTTAAATATTTTACAAAGGAAAACAGAAAGATACATTTTACAATTTTAGAAATTCTCTTTCAAAGTTTGTTTCAACCTCATTGCTATCATAACAGATATCTTACTTTTTCTGAAATTATTTACCTGAGTAATACAAATATAATATCATTGGAAATTTAAAAATCAGAAAATACAGTTTCAAGTAAAATTCAATCCTTATACCTAGCTTCCCTATGCTAAACCTTTATTCTTACTAAAAACCCACATTCCATATGCATGCATAATACATGTATATAAATATATACATAGCATATAAATTTTGCAGTTCATTTTTATGTAAGTGAGATTATATATATATATATATATATATATATATATATATATATTACTTGTGGAATTGCATTATTTATTCAATTATAGTTTGGACAAATTTCCACTTAGAATATGTAGAAATATGCTGGCTGATCTCAATAGTTTTCAAGAGTTGATGACTGGTAAGAGAGACAGAGTTAACTTTGTTAACATACTATTGATGCTTCTTCATCAACTAGACCATCTACACTTTATCCCACAGCAAAATATCGACATTGTTTAATTTTAGCTCTATATTTACATTGAAGACTTATTAGAAATACTTACTATAATTTCCCCATTCTTGAGTTTTATGTTGATTGCTTTTTTTTTTAATTTGACTAAAGCTCTTGAGCAAGTAGTTTACTTTCAAGCTGCCTGTGGCTGCGCTATTCCATGAGCTCTTACATATTACTTACAAGCAGGTCTCCAGCATTTGTGCTGTAAGTTTGACAACATTTGATACAGAGTTTTCAGATGTTAGTTTCTTTTTTCCAGACATCAGCTCATTATAAAACCCAAAGAGAAAATAGCTCCCACCTGAAATCTTGGAAAAGGTCAAGGGATTTTTTATTCTCAAGGTTTTCTTCCTTCTAATTATCTCTTCATTCCTCTTCAAGTTGTTGACAGAGGAACATGACTTCGTAACACTTCTGAGGATGTTGCCAATTTATGCTCTTTCCCAAACAGACTGAGGAAAATATGAGTAGCTTTGTAAGTCAGAGTCTCAAGGTATAACTCAGAGTGGAGTGCTTATTCAACACAGAGAAGGCTCTGGCTTCAGCACTGAGAAAAAAATAGAATCAGGCTGTATTTTCTTCTGTGACTTGTATTTCATTTACCACCTATGGGATGAGCTTGTTACGATAAATCTTTCCCCCCAAAGCTGCCCAAGCCCTGCCACCATGTGGGAGGTCTCCACCAGCTGCTTGAGTTCTGCTGTGTGGATGGACAAAATAATACAGAGACATATTAGGTACAAATGCTGCTTGGCCAATGACTAGGATTCTCATCTGTTAGCTCAGTCTTAATTATCATAAATCTATATATTTTATAAGACTTATCTTATCGGACACCTTCCATTGGTGTCCCTCCTTGCCTTTGGATCACATCGTGCTGCTAGAGGAAGAGTGGAGGGGAAAAGAGGACACCTCCTGTTTCTCCTTGCTTAAACATGAGTCTCCTTGCAATGTCACTTCCTGCCTGGATCACCACTTCTCTACTACATTTCCCAGAATCCTAGTTCTGTCTAACTTGCTGTCTCATTGGCCAAACAGTATTTTATTTATCATCCAGTAAGACAAATACACAGAAGCACTTCCCCCATCATGAGCTTGTTGCCCTTTTATCATGTGCTTGTTCTTCTGGTTAATTTCTGAATCTTTTAAATTTCAGACTGTGCATCTTTAATCCAAAAACTCAAAAGTCAAAGTGATACTCCAAAATCCAAAACTTCTTGAACACCAATATGAAACTACAGTGGAAAATTCCACATCTGACTTCATTGACAGGTTTCAATCACAATGCAGGAACAGTAAAATTACTATGTAAAATTACCTTCTGTTACTACTTCTTTGTGGCTTTGGTTTTATACTCATTAGATAAATGTAGGTCCTAAAAAACATAGTTTATACTCATTAGCACTTATATCAACTTTGTACTACGTCTCTTCTGAATTAAAAATACTTTTGAGTATTTTTGAGAAGAAATTAAGAATTAATTATTAAAGAAGAATTAAAAATACTTTTGACATGTTTGAGAAGCAGCCATGTCATTGTATATAAGTTATTGGGGTTTTCCCCCCTATCGGAATGGTTCTTAACTGTTCTAGTTCTGCAACCCTGTAATGCAGTTCCTCTTGTGGTGGTGACCCCCCAACCATTAAATCATTTTCTTTGCTACTTTATAACTGTAATTTGCTACTGTTAAAAATCGTAATGATAATACGTGTGTTTTCCGATGGTTTGGGGCAACCCTTGTGAAAGGGTCGTTTGATTCCCAAAGGGGCTGTGATCCACAGGTTGAGAACTAGTGCTCTAACTTAAAATATTTACTTGTAATGCACCAAGTCCCTATTATATATGAGTGTGTTTCTGTCTCTGGGCTTTGTATAAGCCTATCAATTTATTCCTGACATAAAATACATCTATGAACATAATGTTAGACTGTGAATATTTAATAGAGAGTATTGGAGAAAGTCATACATTACCTGGGAAATATCTCAGCACCATGTTAGTATAATTATTAGTAGTATACAGATCTTCTATGCATTTATTATCTTGCTTCCTTACACATAGACACTTTGCTTAACCATCTTATTCTAGTTTTTTTCATGTATGTATTAATACATTTTCTAAGTGTGTTAGATTTTATTCTCCCCAATCTACATAGCCATTATTTCATACTTATTTTCATTTTATTGGTTAGAAACTATACAGAAGTCAGGCATGGTGGCACACACCTCTAATTCTAGCACTTGAGAGGCAGATGCAGGTGGATCTCTCTGTAAATTGGAGGCCAGCCTGACTATATAATGATTTACAGGCTAGTCAGAGTTATACAATGAGGCCCTGTCTCAAAAAAGAAAAAAAACTATATAGCAATGATGATTATTAGTGAGCATGAGAGATACTTGTGCTTGTTCCTAATAGTAATAGATAATTTACAATTTTACAATTGTTAAATAGAATACTTGTGATAATGCTTTATCTTACTAGATTTTTAAATACTTGATTTATATGCAAACTTACTAGGAAAATGCCTGCAATGTTTTACTCTCATTTTTGTTTCTACTTTGGGTAAACTAAACATGTTAACCTCATATAGGTAAACAGAAATTTTCCTTCTTTTTATATTTTTAAAATATTTTGTACAAAAAAGATTTTTGTGCTTTGAAACACTGTGAAAACCTAAATAAGATTGTCTGGACTTGATGCCTTTATTTTGAGTAGATTTTTATCTACAGATTTAGTTTGTCTAGTGGCTGTCTCCTTAGATACAGCTTCATCTTAAGTAATGACAGAAATTTACATTTTTAAAGAATTAATTTAGAGTTAGTTTTTAAGTTTACTTTTATAAAACTTTAAAATAAGGAAGTCATGGTGGTACATAACAATCACACCACTGGCAGGTCCAAGTGTAAGCTCAGCCTGGACTGTAGAACCAATCTGAATTTTTAACACTTTTTTAAGTTAAATAGAATTTTATTGATATTTCATTGTCTTTTGAAAATATGTCTGTCCATAAGTTCAATTCACCTACCAAATATCCTAGAAATAAATTTTCATTACTGTCTAAGAAGAAAAAGAGCATTCTATTATTATTTTCACTTGCAGAATACACTTTTCTCCTTCTTAGAGAAGACGAGCACTTTCAGTCAATTCTACAAGTTAAAGACCAAGATAAGCTCTGGGTTTTTCTTCTGTAATACTTGAGTGAATGACTGAATGTTCCTGAAATATTATTCGAGAATGTGAAGACATACCTTATGTTTGCTGTCATTCTTAAATTCATACACGAGTCACCTAACATGAATAGTGAATTAGGGCTGAATAACTCTTAAAAAAAAAAAAACACCTCAAAACATTGAACAAATTCATGGAAAGACTGTAACAGCATTATAGGGCACCAATCTCTGTCCTCAAATCACAAAGTCATTGCAGAATGGAAAGAGGACCTAAAAACCAATGCATTAAAAGAGGTAATGTGCCAGACCTAGAAATGTCATGTGGAATTTTTTTGCTGTTGTTAGCTAAAAATTGTTCACATGGTTCCAATAAAGCTGTAAGAGACTTATGAAGGTACTTTAGTTGTATTCTTGAAAAGAAAATGGATATTGATGGTCCATAGCAACATAGTCATTATCATCGAATGATCCTTTTAGCAAACAACCTCTTTACACTAATAATGACTCAAAGCTTGGCTTCTGAAATCTGATCCAAGAGTCTTTGTACATGAAAACAAATACAATGTGAGATACTGGACCAGAAGAAGGCATTGCAGGGACAACCGATGAAAGCTGAATAAACTATGTACATTAGTTATCACTATGTTCTCCATATCAACTTCTTGCTTGACGATTAAGGTGTTCTTGCTTAAGGTGTTAATGTCAGAGTAAAGCAGATAAAGATATCTTTATAATATAACTTCTTATAACAATTATTTTTCAAAATAAAATGTTAATAAAGGGATAAACAAATAAAGTCCAATTATTCTCATATGTAGGTGGAATGCTGTTACCAAAGCAAAAGAAGAATCTGGGGTCTATTCATTAGGTGTCACTACCCTTCCTGTTCATATCATTAGATTTGCTGTGTACAAGTAAACTTGTTTATAAGTAAGGTAGCCTCTAACCCTTTCTTGAGTGCAGCTAGCAGAATAAAATGCTTAGTCTACATTTTTCTACCAGGAATCTAGATTACTACTAACTTCTTTTATAACTCTCCCAGATATGTTTCCAGTATTCTCCTTCAACTCTTTATTGACTAAAAAGACATAAGTCTACAGCAGTGACTATATGTAGCCTGCTAGATTCACAGCCCTGCTGAGTCAAATTCAAAGAATGGGTATTGGGGAAATGATAGTACCCTGGGATTTCTAATGGCCTCGGGTCATAAGATGGCTTTGTCCCCAGTGCACCTTCAATTCTCCTTATCTAGGATTGCAGCCAGTAGACATCAATGTAAACATGGATGACCCATGTCCTTCGTTTTAAAGTACTAGAAGTACTAATCCACTGCGCCTGGCTTTTTACATAGGTGCTGGGGATCTGAATTCCCGTCCTTATGCTTACACAACAAGCACGTGACTGACTGAGCCATCTTCCTGCAGCCCAAATAGAACACTATTATTTTGTGACAGAGAAAGAGGTCAGACTCACACAAAACAATGGTTTTTGTTTGTTTGTTTGTTTGTTTGTTTTTGTCACAGCTGCTTTCTTGGAAGAGTAAGCAGAGCAGTTCATAGTGCAGGCCCCAGGCTTGCTTCCTTTTAATTGCCTTTGCAAATCACCCCTCCGACATTTCCCCAATGAACTTCAGTGTTTAAGGAAAGCTTAGCATCATGAATTCAGTAAGAATGATGCATCTTTGCAAAGCACACAGATTCATTATTTGCTGTTTGTACCTTTTGATTTCTTTCTATTGATTCGAGAGACAAAGCTATGGAATTTTTATAAAACTATTCGAATTCATCATAATATTCCAAAAGATACTGAAAACAAAAGTTTTTGGGTGGGGTGGTGGTGGATGTTAGGTGTGTTTGGGATAATAATGATATTGATGATGATAAACACCGACCATTATCTGTACAGTAAAAGCAGGTTGCTATGGTAAATAGTCAGCCAAATTTCAGGCCGCATATATATTAAGATAGTGAATGAAAACAAATTCATTTCTTTTACTAAGTCAGCTGCTACCCTCTTCTAACTTCTAATCTTCAGTCACAGTGTGCTGGGAAAAAAAAAAAAAACTAGGTTTAGTTGCTTCTCAACTGTTTGAATTCCAGCAACCTAATTTCTCTATGGTATATATTTGTTCATCTGGGGATTGGGAATAACAAAAGCTGTTGTTTCCTAGATGGAAGTAAAATGAAATATTCAAATCACATCTTTATAATTTTCTGTACAGACCATATTTTATACAAACAGTAATGATCTTCGGGTCAGAGTGACAAAGACCCAGCCTAGGGTGTTTTCTTAGTTCTGACATTACCTCATGCTCTTGGCCATGGTTGCTGACCTCCAGGGCATTGTGCCAGAGATACCTTTTGTGTTTTTATTCCGTTTCTGGTTTCCTGTTAGCATATTTTTTTTGCCTCCATTTCATGCAAAATTCCACTCTTTACCAAATACATTTCAGTTAACTATTACTTTTGTTTTTATATAGACAGAGCCCATTTAATATATTTGTTAAATTTAAAAAGAATTCATAGAAAAATGATTAAATACCGTAAGATCAATGGACCTCAAAAATTATGGCAAAGACTTGAAAATATATTGGGAGAAACAAAGAAATCTATTTAGGTACCTTAATTATGAAAAAGTTATAATTTAGGCAGAAGTTTGCTTTTGTGAAGAAGAAACATTAAAATGAAAGAAACAACAAAATTTTATCATAAAATGTATAGAAAAATCTGTATGCAGACCTAGCCATTCATTGTAACATAATGAGACATTAAAAAAAACAAAAACAAAAACAACAAAAAAAACCATGCCAATTCAGCTCACTATTGCAGTTAGGGTTTTACTCAGTCTTTTCCCAGAACAGCCACCAACTGCCTGATTAGTCTGATTAGTCTGTTTCCTTGGTATCCTGCCCATTCTTCCTATTTAAGTTTCTTCTCTATTTCAAGAAAGGCACTCAGTAGGGATGACCACATCTGTTATCACTTGAGAAGTAAATGTATTCAAAAGAAATAGACTTGTACCTTGGTATTTTACTAAGTACAAGCAGGAAAACACTCTCTTCAACTTCCTTTCCCTTAAATGCTAACAAACCATGGCATAATTTTTAATTTTTCCTCCCTGCTACTAAACCTGAAATTCTATGAATCTAAGATAAGAAAGCAATGTTCAGTGTAGGCATTTTGTGACAGACACATTATAAACACAAACAGAAAAAAAATGCCATCTGTTAAAAAAAAACAAAGTTAATTGAATGCTAAAATGATGACCATGTGAAACAGCCTAATGATTCTGTCTTAAAAAAACTGAAATAGGATGCTGAAAAAATTGCCTTAAATGTTTTTCCTTCAACTTTCTAGAAAGTACACTCCATATAGGTAAGAATTTCTTTCTCTCTTTTCACTGTGTCTTGAGTGTTAGGACACATAGCAAAATTATAAAATGACTCTTCAAGATTCCCAGCCCCTTATGTATTCATACCTCCTCCCACTTGCATAAATGCTAACTTATACATTGATGTAATGAGATTTTATAGATGTAACTAATGTCTGAAATCATTGACCTTATGATAGGAATATCATTATGACAGGTCTGACCTAATCACAGGAGTCTTTAAAAACAGTTTTCTCTGATAATTGTAAAAGATACCACAAAAACAATCACTGACTAGCTAAAAGAAAGCAACAGTTGCATTGTAAAATGTGGCCATGTGTAGCAGAGAGCACTGGACAATAGCTGAGAACAGCCCCCAGTGTACAATCAACAAGGCATCAGTGAACTTAGTCCTGCAACTACAGCAAATGGCTTCTGCCAACACATAAACAAGCTTGGGCAATAACCAGAGCCTCAGGTATTACAGCCAGTGAATACATTCCAGTCCACTAAGACCCAGAGCAGAGAATTACGTAAAAACTCCTGTGAGTTTATAAATATGTGTTCTTTCATGATACTGTATTAGTGATTATGATTTGTGATTAGCAATAAAAATACTATCTTACATCAGATATTAATAAATAGTTGTAGAATGAATGGATACATGACTGATATTTTAGTACAATGCATGGTAAAGTTATTTTTAAAACAGAACAGATCAGGAAACTATGTGGAAACAGATTAGTGGCTGGAACCAATTCCCACTACAGGGCCGCGTCAGCACCTTGAGGAGAATGTTCCTTTTTCAGGCTTTCTATACCCTTCGGGCTAAATGTGTCTCACCAGCTGCAATCTCTACCAAGTATTAGCTATGCCAGACTCTAACAATATTATATGCATAGCCACACAAATTATGATTACCACACACAATGTTCTTGTGGTTTCATGCCTAAGTTTTTTTATTTAAATTCTTTAATTACTACTCATATTTACATATCCATCCCCCTCATTCCCTTTGCCCTTCCATCCTCCCATGTTTCCCACCAACCCCCCCAACCCATCCCCAAACTCCTCCCCAGGGATGGTAAGGCCCTCCACCAGAGACCTTCAAAGTCTGTCATATGGTTTGGGGGAGGGTCCAGGCCATCCTTGTTGTATCTGGGCTGCAATAGTATCCCATCATTGGGAATGGGCTCCCAAAGTCCATTTGTGCTCTAGGGTTAAAGATTGGCTCCACTGTTAGAGGTCCCATAGACTCTCTTAGCCTCCTAGCTGGCACCCACATCCAGAGGGCTTGGTTTGGTCCAAAGCTGTTTCCCCAGCTTTATGACTAGGGTCTACATGCTCTTACTAGGTCAGGTCAACTGTTTCTGCAGCACCATCTTGGCTTCTTTGCTCATCCCTCCTCCCTCTCCACAATTGGATTCCAGGGATATGGTTCAGTGCTCAGCTGTGGGTGCCTGTTTCTGCTTCAAACAGCTACTGAATAAAGGCTCTAGGAATGGTAACCAAGGTAGACATCAATCTCATTATAGGGGAAGGGCATCAATGGCATTTTCTCCACCACTGCTTAGATTCTTTGTTAGGGTCATCCCTGTAGATCCACTAACATTTCATCTTTGCCAGATCTCTCTCCATAACTGTATTGTCTCCTTCTATCAAGGCATCTCCTTTCTTGTCCTCTATTCCTCCCCTCTCTCAGGCCTCTTGTTCTCCTCCCCTCCTCCCTTTCTTCCCTTCCTACCTCCTTGCTCTCCACCCACACCCTGTGATTCCACTTTGTTCAGGAGTTCTCGTCCCCCTCCCTTTCTTCAAGGTACTATGCAATCTTCACTTGGGGTCCTCCTTGTTTCCTAGCTCCTCTGGCAGTGTGGATTGTAGACTGGTAATCCTTTGCTCTATGTCTAAAAATCAAAAATGAGTGAGTATATATCATGTTTATCTTTTTATGACTGGGTTACCTCACTCAGGATGGTTTCTTCTAGTTCCATCCATTCGCTTGTGAAGATTCCATTGTTTTTTTCATCTGAGTAGTACTCCATTGTGTAAATGTACTACATTTTCTCTATCCATTCTTCAATTGAGGGGCATCTAGGTTGCTTCCATGTTCTGGCTATTACAAATAATGCTGCTATGGACATAGTTGAACAGATGTCCTTATTGTATAACAATTACACATATTGTATTCTTCATTTATAATGATTTGACATCAGTATATTTTTACATAAAAACAAAATACTGATGCCATACAGAAGAAAAAAGTATGCATAAATATTTATATAGTAGTCTCTGAAAATTCATAAGGACTGATTCAAAGATCCCTACAGATATCAAAGTTCATAGATGATATAAATGATGGAATATTTGCAGACTCTATGCACATACATCCATCTACTAGATTGTATCTAGAATACTTATAATACTCTATGCATGATCATGCTATATAAACACTTATTATACTGTAATGTGCAGGGAATAAGAAAAATTCTTTACATTCAACATAGATGAAAATTTTAAAGAATATTTCCAACTTACAGCTGTTTAAATATATAAATGAAATAGATAAATGCATAGCCTATAAATATGGAAGCTTAACTACATATCTCCATTTACATTTTGTCTTTCAAGAAAGTAAGTTTAGTGTGTATTAGTCCACAATACCACCTCAAATCTATTTTGAGTATAGGTATACATAATGTATACACACAAATTTTAGTTGAAGATACAAAGTACTTCATTTAGAATAGCTGTACTGTTAAGTGTATGGTTGAATTGCAATTAATACTGGAATTTTTCCTTACCTTCTTTTAAGTATGGCATGTAGAATTGGAAAAGATTTAAATATGTAAGCAATATGTGCATCCTAGAAAGCTGCAGAAAACTTGAGTGTAAGCGTACAGAAATTAAATCAGCACCTGTGCCTTCCTGTGACATAGGGGATAAGCTTGGAGGTTTCTGAGGGAACATAAAAGAATGATGTGTACTATTTGTTAAGTGCTTAAACTTTTGCTACTGAGACAAGGTCTTTCTACATAGCTTAGCCCGACCTGGCATTTACAATCATCCTCTCACTTCCTAAGTCTTGGGATTATAGGAATGAGTCATCATGCCTGTCTAACTTTTGGTCATAACAGTATTTCTTTATATGTCATTACTTTTCCAGAACAGGTTGAGCGACAAGTCTTTCACAAAGCTAAGCAATCAATTCTATATAGCTATGACACCTATGAAATCCTAAGGGTGCAATAGTGGAACTTATATCTTGGAGAGAATCAACAGCTATTGGTTTTAGTAGTCTAATTGGATCTATAGCCTACTCAACAAATCATATATGGTACTGGTACCAAATCCAACTTCCCCAGGCTAGTGAGGTAATGGATCTTAGAAGAAAACCTACTATGTCCTCTTTACTAAGCCAGCATAATCCCTAATTGCATTCTAATATTCATCCTTACAACCACAGATAAGTGTAGCTCTCATACATCTCCAAGGAAGCTTCTCTTTGCAACAGATGGAGACTATTAAAGGAAACCACAACTGGTCAAAATGCAGAGAACATATGATGCGGTTTCCAGGCCCAATGAATACTCTAAAAGACCACTGCTCCATTTAAGGCTCAGGAAACATCAAGGAAAGGGGATGGGACAAAAAGACTGAAAGAGACAGAGGAGCAGGAAACCTGCGTGAGACTGTCTTGCTGTAGAATGGTCTTTCTGTACACTGTGTCATTATGATTGGTTTAATAAGCAAGCTGACTGGCCAATAGCTGAATAGGATACACTTAGGCGGAAAAGCCAAACCAAGAATGATGAGATGACAAAGGGCAGAGCCAGAGGAACCGCCATCCAGACAACCAGTCCCACACTTAAAATGGGAGAGAGGTAAAAGCCACAAGCCTCAGGGCAGCACGTAGATTAACAGAAATGGGCTAAATTGAAAGAGCTAGTTGGTAATAAGCCTGAGCTATTGAGTAAGCATTTATAATTTATATTATGCCGCTGAATGATGATTGGGGAGCAGGTGGTCAGACAGGAAAACTCCGACTACAAATGGAGTTGATCATAGATGGACACTTACATCCATCCACATAAAGCCAGTAAAAGCTTAAAAAGAGGGTTCCAAAACCACAAAAAAATAAAATAAAATCAGACATGACCTCTTAACAGCTCTTTCTTCAGTAGGCTCTGTTTGCTCACCACAAATAACATGGCTCCTTTAAAACACAGCTGTATTAATATGCAGAAACAGAAACTTGCTAGTGGGATCTCGCTAGTGACAGGGAGTGCTCTTTTGGGAGATCCTGCCATGGAAAACTTAAATGGGGTTTATGAACAGTGGGCAGAGCAATACTAGGTGATTGCATGGACCCCCAAATTCTCCAGGCTGGGGCAGTAAACATGACTCCCCATTGATACCTGTGCTATGAAGAAGCAGGGCAGAGTCAGTCTCCAAAGCCTCTGCCTTGGTATTAGCCATGCTACTTATACCAGTGAGGGTTGATGTAGCCAGAAAAAGATAGAAATATGCAGTAAAGACAGATTCAGATAAAAAATAAACCTCTAAATGGTTTACAGTGTGTTTAAAAATATACATAGGTTTGGGAGAGAGAAAAGAAAGTGTCGTGGCAGCGGTGTTAGGGTTCATGCAGGTCCACAGAAAGAAGACTCAGAGATATCCTAAGAATGAATTTAGCCTTTCTCATGCTGCAGGGGGAACCAGCCTTTTATTGTTCTCCTATTATACCTCATCAAATTTCTGTATCCTGAAAACAACCTGCATAAGGCTTCCAAAGGGTCAATGCCAAGTGCAAATCTCAATTCATGAGGTGCCACAGTTTTCCAGATTTCCCCAAACCAAGTTATGCATATAATTTGTATCCTTTGGAAACTCAGGGAGACTCGCAGAAGGACAACAAGAGAAACAAAAGGTATCTGTTAAGCAAAAAGTGGACTAGGGTGAGGTGCTCACACTCTGGATACAGACCAGGTGTAGCTCAGTGGGGAGTCTCCCACAAGGAAGAGCATATATAGTCAAAGATTAAAAAATACAGTTTTAAAATAATAAAATAAATTCCTTAAAAGGGGAATAAAGTCATAGAAAAGAAAAAAAAGCCATGTAAAGATGAAAAATATACAGAGTCTGAATACTGTATGTTATTGTGTTGTCTTTGAATTTTTTGATAGCTGAGGAAGGAGCAATAGCTGCTAAGAGACATTCGATTATAAATGCTGCTGGATTAAGCCAACCTATATCTTCGAAAGTGTCTTGACTTAAAAATGAAAGTCAAAAGATATGTTACTTTGAAAAAGAGGTTCTGTTTTATTTCCATAGTAAAATAAAAGACTATAGATTTATTTAAAGTTAAAGATTATCAAGCTTGATTGAGGGAGACCCCTGAAAATTCTGGCTACAAACATAAAGCAATAAACATAGATGAACTACAAAACATGTGATGTATATTTTCCTGCTCAAACATAAAATTAAAAATCATCTTTGGCTGATTTGTGTATAATGCACAGTCTATACTTGGATTAATGCAGATATTTATGGTACCTTTAAAATTTATGTATTTTCAGGATGGGAACAGATAATAGTGAAAACAAATGGCCCAGATTATTCAGCATCTCAAAACACCTTTGTTGCAGTTTCTTCAAAGTTCTTCATCAAGACAGCTTCAAGGCTGCTAAGATGGTCTAGCCTCATAAACTACTCCAGCCAAGACTTAACCATAATCCTAAATTTTCTTAGGGTGCTCCAAAGATTACCAGCTCCCCCAAATAGTAGGAAGTAGTCTAGAGAACTATGCCAACATTCCCAAAAGATGGGTTCTGGATTTTATTATCATTTAAGGAGGTTGGTTACAAGTTCTTATTGGCAATGGTCAAGAAAAAATCTGAACAAAGGTGATTAGATTCAGAGATCTCATTCTAAAAGGAAAAAAGGGATATAAAATGATATGATTAAAGTGCACATTATTGAATCTACTTTAATCCAAAAAACACCTATCAATCTCAAATATTTTACATTGGTATGGATTTGAGTTTATTCATGTGAATTTAAAGTTAATTTCATTATACTGTATGTATATTTCTACTCTACAGTACTGTATTTATGAAGCTCATTTAAAAATGTAGTGTATAATTAAGAAATACAGATTAATAGTCATCTACAATAGTCAACCTTATAGTCTAGTTGGGTATGTTTTCAAGGTCATACACAGATATATTTAGATTGACAGGTAGTCTTCAAACACTTAAGAGACCCACAGAATATGACATTTAATATGTTTAATAACCTAAGGCTTTTCATGACAGTGAGATATGTCTGTTCCTGGTAGCACCAATCTACTTCAGAGATGATGTTGGGCATCAAAGAAACTACATATGGATCTTGTTGTCTTTATGGCAAAGCTTGCCTTTGGGCAAAGAAACTGTCCTTGCCTCAATTGCTGACAATATGCTGTCTAAACTGGACCAACAGGATGCAAGAAAGATGACTGCTAAACTTTGCCAAGACAAGATAGGACAGCCCTTCAAAATTATGTTACAGAGGAATTTGGGGTGACTGTTCAGGCAGCCAGATGTCCCTGTCATTAGGTAACATCTCATCATTCTTGGATCTCTGATGGAGTTAAAGACTGAATAGTTAAAGTTATAGTTTTAGTGATGATAGAAAACTAATTAGCTATAAAATTTTAGACTCATCAAGATAAGTTAGATAATAGAGTATTTTCTCTAATTTTACCAATTATAAATAGACTGGATATTGTAACTGTAATTCTTACTTGATAACTACTTTTGTTGTATATAATTTTAAAGTTAAAACCTTCCTCTTAAATTAGACAAAATTTCTTAAGCCAAATCCCAGTATTTCTTTACAGATTCTTCATTCCTTAACTAGGCCCTTCTTGGCATTCGACTACAAAGGTCTGGAAAACCTTAGCAGACAGCTGTTTGAATTCTAGAAGTAGCACAAGCTTTGCCAGGGCACAGGCTAGACACGCCTTGGGTCTGGAGTCACGTCAAAACAAAGGATGCACTGGGCAATGGGTTCTTCAGCAGCACACCTACCTTTTAGTTTTTAGATGGTTGCTGTCTTTCTGTGTCTGTGCACTGCATGTTTTTTTTTTCCAACTTTTTAATTTGAATTAGAAACAGGATTGTTTTACATGACAATCCCAGTTCCCTTCTCCCACCCATCTTCCCCTACCGCCCACCCCTAACTAAAACCTACCACATATCCTTTCTACTCCCCCTGGATGGTGAGGCCTTCCATAGGGTGTCATCAGTGTCTATTGTATCCTTTGCGATAGAGCCTAGGTCCACCCCCGTGTGTCTTGGCTCAGGGAGTATTCCTCTATACGGAATGGGCTCCTAAAGTCCACACTTATGCTAGGAATGAGTACTGAACTTCTACAGGAGGTCCCTCACAGAAACCCATGTTCCTGGGGTCTGGAACAGTCCCATGCTGGTATTCCAGCTATCAGTCTGGGGAGCAAGAGTTTCCGGATGCTCAGGTCAGTTGTTTCTGTGGGTATCACCAGCCTGGTCTGGACCCCTGTGCTCTTCACTCATCTTTCTCTGCATCTGGGTTCCAGTTCAGTTCGGTGATTAGTTGTGGGTGTCTTCTACTTCCACCAGCTGCTGAATGAAGGCTATAGGATGGCATATAAGTCAGTTATCAATCTCATTATCAGGGGAGGGCATTTAAGGTAGCCTTTCCTCCGTTGCTTAGATTGTTAGCTGGTGTCATCTTTGTAGATCTCCAGACATTTCCCTAGTACCTGATTTCTCTGTAAACAAAAAATGTCTCCCTCTATTATGATATCTCCATTCTTGTTATCATCTACATGTGGATATCCAGTTTTCCAAATACCTTTTGTTAAAGATGCTGTCTTTCTTCAATGTTTAATTTTGGTGACTGTAAAAATCAGGTTGCTTTAGTAGTATGAATTGAAATCTGTGTCTTCTATTCTATTCCATTGATCTGTGTGTCTGTTTCTGTGCCAGTACCATAGTGTTTTTGTTACTTTAGCTATGTAGTATTACTTGAGATCAGATACAGTAATGTCTCCAGTATTCTTCTTTTCACTCACAGTTGCCTTAGCTGCCTTGGATCTTTTGTATTTCCAAATGAAACTGAAACTTGTGTTTTGTATTTTTTTTTTTACTTATAACACAATTCTTTAAATTATTTTTTGGAAATTTCAAATCATGTACCCAATGCCACTTACCGCACAGTCCCTCCAATCTTCTCCTCACCCCTGCTGTGTCCCCCAAAAATGAATCCCCCAATTAATTAAAAACAAAACAGACAAAAAACCCTACCTTGCTTACCCATCTTTCCAACACCTTTTCATTTGTCCTATTGTCACCCAGTATACCCTTTCTTTCAGTCAGCCCCACTGGCAAATGTTCATTGCAAAGAATCACTCATTGGTCTGGTTCAAGGTGCCTGACATCTGGCACGCCATCATCATTGGATCCTCACTGAAACTCCTCTTGGATATCCTGCTGTTGCCCTGAGTCATGGAGATCCTGTGGCTACCATTCCACAGGACCAGTCCCTTCATCCTTCACATGGTCCAGCAGGTATAATGGGTTATATATTAGCGTAGGCTAAACCAAGGCCCAGGGGAGTAGGTCTAGGTGGTAGCTCAGCTGTTCAGTCCTGATTACTGGGACTACCCCCTTAGGTGAGGGACAGATCCATCTCTTCTAGGCCCATGCCATTGGGTGCCAGCTCTCCCACTTCAGTGTGAGGGGTGAGGCCATCTCTCCCAAGTGTTAGAGTTCAGCTCTCCTAATACAGTGTCCAGCAAGGGGCAAGGCAGCTTTCACAGGGCAGTGAAGGGTGGGGTCAGCTCAGCATAGCCCTCAGACCTTGACATGGTTCCTATGGTTTTATTTGGTAACATGGGCCATGGACATCAACACAGACCCCAGCTGCAGTAGGACCACAGACCCTGACATGACCCTTAACAGCCCAGGTCTGAATGACACAATGGCCCTACATGGCATCATAGGTCACTCATACTGGCATGGCTCTAGTGGTGGCATGGCTCTCAGAGACCAGCCTGGTCACAGGTTGCTACCTAGACCCTGGGCATCGTGTGGCCTTTGTTGACAACATGGGCCATAGACATTAATGCAGACTCAGCTATGGTGTTCCATGGTTGCAGACACCATGCAGACCATGACACCATGGTCCCAGATGGCAGTGCAGGCCACTCAGGTTGGCATGGTCCCAGTGGCAGCCCTCAGACACCAAACTGACCCAAGGTGATGCTTATCTTTTTTATTCATAAGCAGAATGGCATGGGGTACTATGGAATAATCAACTTGTACACAGGAAAGATTTGTCACTGGAATTAGTTTAATAGTACACTGACTGGCCACTAGGCAGGCAGGAAGCATACTCAGTGTGACCAAGCATACTCAGGGCAGAAGGTGGAATAAAGGGAGATGCCAGCCAGTCACCCAGGAAGCAAGATGTATTAGAGGACAGGTAAAGCCACGAGCCACATAGCAATATATAGATTAATAGAAATGAGTTAATTTAAATGTAAGAATTAGCTAGTAACAAGCCCAAGCTATTGGCCAAGCATTTATAAGTAATATTAAGCCTCTAGGTGATTATCAGGGAACTGGTGGGCAGGACAGGAAACATCCATTTACAATGGGGATTTTAATTTGGATTGTATTTGATCTGTAAATTGCTTTTGATATGATTATTTTCACAATACTAATTCTACCAATCCTGTAGTATAGGTCTTTCCATCTGCCAGTCATTTGTAATTTCTTTCTTCAGAGATTTAAAGTTTTCATTGTAAAGTTCCTTTATCTCTTATGTTAAGTTTGCTCCAAGATATACATTTAGGTTATCATGAATATTAGGCTGTTTCCTCTATTGCTTTCTCAGTGTACATACAGAAAGACTACTTATTCTTAAGTTACTTTTTGTCTCACCATTTAACCGAAAGTGAACCATCTTGACATAGATCATGGACACCAACATGGCCTTAGGAGGCAGCACAGACTACATACATAGTAAAACTATATATAATAAGAAAAATTACAAGCTAAGAATTACATTCATAATATCCACTCCATTTGTACGTGTCAAATTTGGAGAAAGTACTGTATTTTCTATCCTAACATAGTGAGTTCAAAATTTGTATCTAATTCACTTTTGATTCTAACTTGTATTACCAACCTAAGAGTGCAGTGATACAAATAAAGCTTAACTGAAGATCAGAATGCAAAGCTAAGCCACTAGTTAACCCCACACCTAGTTAAAAGCTAATCCACTAGCTAGCCACACACACACACACACATACACACACACACACACACACACACACACACACACACACACACAAAGCCACAAGTTAGATACACACCCAAGCCATTGGTTAGCCCTACAGGATATGAAATGGTGGCCAAACCTTTAATTGCAGCAGTCAGGAGACAGGCTGATGGATCTCTGTGAGTTCAAGGTCACCCTGACCTACATGAGAGTGGATCAGTTTAAAGAGAAACAGCTCAGCATTGAGATGACATGCCTTTGATCCCAGCACTAGAGAGGAATATAAGGCAGGAGCTCAGGGCAGTCATGCTGGAACAGTCTGAGATTTTTGGTAGAGAGCATTGCAGTCTGCAGTCACTCTGAGGACTGGATCCCTGCCCACCCCCCCCACCCCCACACTCCCACCCCCACCTGCTTGCTCTGTGCCTTGTTAGAGGTAAGAACTCTCTACTGGCTTGGTTGCTTTGTTTTTCTGATCTCCAGCTTGAATCCCAATATCTGTCTCTGGGTTTTTATTATCCATGCTACATAAAACTATCTTTTTAGACCTCAAAACCTTTTCTTAGATGAACAACTTAAGTTTTTATGTCTCTCAACCTTATACACTTTATATCTCTTATGTAATTTTCTTTTCTGAATTTTGTATCAAGGAAAACTGTAACTATAACTATCTCATCTTCAACTCCATCAGAGATATGAGAAAGATATATTACCTGAGTAAACAGGAAGTATAGAGAAAACAACTTCCAAAACTAGAGATGGCAGACAGCTGGTTTCCTGGACAGTCACCCAAGATTCCTCTGTAATGCTGGGGATCCGACTTCAGTCTACAGACCTAGAATATCTGACAGACTTTTCTGTGAAGCAGGAATTTTGAAAGACTGTACTACTTTGTCTTGGCAAAGTTCAGCAGTTGCTTTCTTTTGTGTCCTACTTGTCCGGTTTGGACAGCATACTATAGCTGTTAAGACAAAGGCAGTTTCTTTGCCAGTGGCTAACTTTGCCATAGAGAAAGCAAACTCCATATGCAGGTTCTTTGATGCCCATCATCTTTTTTGAAGTAAATTGGCGCTTTCAGGAGCAGACATGTCTCACTGTCATGAAAAGCCTTAAGTTAATGAAGCATCTTAAATTCCATATTCTATAGGTCTCTGAAGTGTTTGAAGAAAGCTTTCCTATCTAAACACATCTAAAATATATCTGTCAAATCTTGAAAACATACCTAACATTACTACAAGTTTCATTATCAGAGATGACTTAACTACTAACCTGTATTTTTTTAATTATCCTAAATATCTTCCAAGGACAAGAACTTTACATTTTTAGATGAGCTGCATAGGTACAATAACTTAAACAAGAGTAGAATTATTTTATATATTTATTATACATATATATAAACAACCTTAAATTTGTGTCAATAAAAAAATTTTATACCAATGTAAAATATTAGAGACTAATGGTTAAAAGTAGACTCAACAAACTACCCTTTTATAGTATTATTCAATATCTGCCCTTTTTTCTCTCAAAGAGAGATGCCTGAATCTGATCCTCTTTGTTTAGTTTTTTTTTTTCTGACCATTACCAATAACAACTTGTAACCAACTCTCCACCCCAAAACAATGAAAAACATCCATAACCAACTGAATGAGCAAAAAAATCACCCACTGATCTCTTGGGAATGTGCGTTTCATGTTCTTTAGACTGATTTCTGTAGTCCTGAGGTGATGACATCTTTAGGTGACTTTGAGAAAATTGGGATAATAGTCAAGTCCTGGAAGAGCTAGCTGTATTATTTTTTGTTTATTCTCCATGGGATGGAAAAGTATAGAGCTTCTTTGAAGTCTTGTTTGGATAGTCTATGAGGCTGAACCATCTTAGCTAGCAGCTTTGAAGTTATTCTGGATGCAGAATTTTGAGCAAACTATAACAAAGGCATTTTGAAAGGCTGGATCACCTGGGCTGCTTGTCTTAATTGGTTGGTGTTTCAGTTCTTTTGTTCTGAAAACACCCAAACTTTTAAAGGTAACATACATACATACATACATACATACATACATACATACTTACATACAAACATACATACATACATACATACACTGTATTAACACAAGTATGGAATATACAGTGTGTTTTTTCATAGCGATAGAAAATTAACCAAGATGTTTTCATAGCCCGTATCCCTTGAATGTCATTTTTTCAAAAGATGTTCCTAATTAGAAAATGTGCTCTGAGGAATCATACTTCAGGTCAACAAATGCAGTGGGGGATATTAGGATTAGAGGTAAGGGCTTCTTGATATCTGTTGAGACAATGATATCTTTGGACATTAGACAATATAGGAACCAACTGGCATAGCTGAGGGTGTGCTATGGAATTCTTAAACACAGTTGTACGCACTTTATTACTTCTCACTTTAGTGTCCCATCATCAACTTTTTCATATATTTGCTTAAGCACATTCAGGTCTTCTGCTAATCTCAATGACAGGGTCAGGATTACTGGTTTATCTACTTGATACACACAAGATGCAAAAGTAGTTTGCAGTGAATTACATTAATATCTGAGATGGCAATGAGATGAGAATAAATACACTTATATTGTAGACTTTCAATATCTCATCATGAATGTCTTTTCCTAGGTTTTTATTAGTTATCATTAAGTACATTTACTAATACTAAATGACCCAAACAATTTTTGTTTAGCACATCCAAACAATTTTTGTAAAATCACATATATAATGGATCGTTTTCCTTTGCCTTCCAGCACCTCTCACTTTTATATCCTTTGTGAATTTAATTAGGACTGTTTATGCCCCTCTGTAACTGATGTTACATAAGTCCATGCCTAACACTAGTTCCTGCAGAATACTTGTCATTTCCCTCTCAAACAAGTAATTCAGGGTTTAAATAAAAAATGTTCTTCAATTTTTGACTCATGAAACTTCAAGAAATTTGTCAGGAAATTTAGGGGCTCATAAGAAAACAAAGACACAGAAGCACAATATGAAACAGAAATTAGCAGAAAAAAATGGGTGAAGTAGAAAAGGAAAAGAGGCTGAAGACAAAACTAAATGAAGTAGGAACATCAAATATTTTTGGAAAAACTAAAGGGTTGAAAAACATAGACGTCAATAGAGATTTAAAAACTGTAGGGACTGGGGAGATAGCTCAGCAGTTGAAGGCATTGGCTGGTTTTCCAGAGGACCTCAGTTCAATTCCCAGCACCCATATGGCAACTTCACAACCTCCTGAAACTCCAGTGTCTGAAGCCCTTTTCTAGTTTTCATGGGAAATGCACAATGCCCTCTTCTGGCCTCTGCAGACAATGCATGCACTTGATGCACAGACATACACACAGGCAAAACACTCATATGTATAAAATGAAATATTTTAAAAGCGAATAAGCAATGGTAAAAGAACAAAGCACAAATTTGCCTGGTACTGCAAATAGGAATATATATTATACATTACACACACACACACACACACACACACACACACACACACACACACACTTTACAAAGAGACTTAGTTCCTTCCTGATAGTATGAAATTTATTTCCAAAGATGTGCAATGATGCAATACAGTTTTTATTTATGCTTTTAAAGAATGGAGACCTGTTAAAAGCAGAGAACATATCCAGAACTGAGCTAAGGGAACAGACAGACAATGGGTTGTTTTTGCAGCAAAGTTTTCTAATGACATATGCTTAAAAGTAACTGGGAAAATATGGAAGTGTGTAAGAGGTATCAGGCTGTATTAAATATTGATACTTGAGTGCTGAAGAGTTTTCAGGAAAGGAGGAGGTAAGTCTGTGATTAGAGCAGTGAGTCTGACCTGGATTTTCAGGAAGATGGCATTTGAACACAAACAAAGGAAGACTGGTAAGTATAGGTGGTGATAGGTAGCCTAACAGTCAGTTCAAAGACCTCAATCTAACTCTAATGGTTGTGATGCAGTTTAGAGTTGGAGGAGTAGGATTTAAACACCACAGTTTTTAACCTCTGCCTATGAACATAGTTGCTTTTGTATTTGTATATTTGTGCTTCACGAATTCAGCAGTAGGCACAAGTGGGATTTTAGTTTACATTTAAAATCTGTTCTAAGCAAGCCACTGTAGGAAGCAGTATTTCATTATCATTTTAATGATCATGGATCTGCTTTATTTTGCTCTCATTTGCTGTTTTAGAATAGTACAGACCTCAGCAAACCAATATCCACATCTTACCTATCTACCTATTGAATGCCATACTGCCTCTTTAATTAGCATATTCTAGTATAGCACAGTTCTCAAACTAAGTGTGTCAACAATCACTGGAAGGACTCATTTAAACACAAATGGTGCCGTTTCTGATTCAGAAAGTCTAAGATGCAAATTTCTTAAAGTTATTGGTCAGAGTTCTACCCTGAGTCACAACTCCCTTAACTAACTCACTTTCACCTTCTCAGGTGACACATGAATAAGTGGCAAGCACCACTGTTTAATGAGGTTGGATTCTTGTTATAGACAGGGAGGGTGTACTGCAATATTCAGACTGTGGAAAAGTCCTGTCTGTGTTTTGTCATTTCCTTTAATGGTATCCCACCACCCCCTTTCCCTGGTATTCTAGCTCAACCTCTTGCCACTCTCAGCAGCTTGGTTTGCTCAATCTTAACAGAGAAAATATGATCAGTACTCAGTGGCATTCAATGTGACACCCTCTCCAGGGAGAACTGAAATGCTAGAACATTACATGAATCCCAAAGGACAAATTCCAAACACTGATAATTTTAAATAGCCAGAATGACCTCTCTATATGAATTCCTATATATTATCTGCTCTCTATGTCAGCAAACTATATATTCATGGGTGGCACACACCTCATATGAAAACATTTAGAAAAATTTTTTACCTGTACTGAATGTGTACAGTCTTTTTGCTCTTATTCCCAAACAATTATGACATTAAGGACATTTAGATCACATTAACTACTGTAAATTACCTAGGGATGATTTAATGTGCATGGGAAATGTGCACAAATTAAAAACGTGCACAAATTTTGTAAGATATTAAGTCATAATAATATTTTGGAACTCACCAGTGCCCTGGAACATATGGCCAGGGAACAGCAAAAGACAACTGTGTGTGTGTGTGTGTGTGTGTGTGTGTGTGTGTGTGTGTGTGTGTGTGCGCGCGCGCGCGCGCGTGTGTGTATGAACTTATAGACTTATATACACATTCACATAAGGCGAACAAAATCTTTTCCTTGGCCATATTAAAGGTGACATTGATCTGAGTTTGGTAATTTTGTAAAGTTCAGATTTGGATATGTCTTGCAGACTCTTGAATACAAACTAGCACAAAACCACACTGACCTAGGCACTTTTCCTGTTCACACTTTATTGTCTGGCGTGCAAACGTGTGAGAGAGGCATTCGGAGCAGGGAACTTTAGTAGTAGAAATCTGGCTTTGCCTGTGTTTCCACCTTCACAGTTTTCCATGGCTCCTTTCATCAGTTTTTTTCTTGAGTCCCAGCTTCTAGGTTTGAATTATTTTACCGTGTGACAGTAGCACGGCGACTAACATTGTGCAACCAAAAGGAATAAACTGGGACTACTGCTTTGACCTTTGTTGCCGACTGCACCGGTGGTTGAGGACATTTTTCTTCAAGTTAGAAAGAAGGGAATGGACTTCCTGACATCAACCTTTCCTTCCCACCACCTCCTCGTCCCGCCGGTCCCTCGGGCGTGGACACGAGGGACTTTCCTTGTCGCCCCGTTAGCAAACAAAGCCGGGAGAGGCAGGCAGGCCCGCACAGAACCTTTGGCGTGGAGGGAGCGCGCCACGCGTCTCTCGCCGCTCAGCGAGAGAGCCTGCCACGCCCCCAGGCGCGCGCCCGCCCGCCCGCCCGCCGCTCCGCCGCCGCTCCGCCGCCGCTTCCTGCTGCCCGGGCTGCTTTTCCCTGGCCTCTCTCCAGACGCGCTCCCGGAAGGCGCCTGCGCAGAAGCCTCGGGCTCCTGCTCCCCTCCCTTCCTCCGCGGCCCGCCCTCCTTTCTCCCTCTCTCTCGGGTTTCGCTGCCGAGAGCGGACGGCAGGCAGCCGTCGAGTCGGGTTGTGCGCGCCCGCCCCCTTCCTCCGCCCCTCCCAGCGCCCGGGTCTCCAGCCGGCGGAGATGAGGCTGCGGCGGCCGCGGCTCCGGCAGCCCCGGCGGTGGCTGCGGTGGGGGCGGCCGGAACCCGGGCCTTGAGGCGCGGCGGCGGTGGCGGAGGAGGCAGCGCTGCCCTGGCCGCTGCAGCGGGCTTCCCTTCCTCTTTAGCGTAGCCAGGAAGTTTGGCGCCCTGTGCATGTGTGCGCGTGAGTGTGGGTGTGCGCGGCCAGCTCGGGTAGCGTTTCTGCAGGCACTGGGCTTTTTTGCCCGCGTCGCTTCCCGTAAGCCAGCAGCCGCCGAGCTTGGGCTGTGGCCGGAGGAGGGGGCGCGGCGGCGGGCGCTCTCCTTTTGTTGTTGTTTCCTCTGCCTGGAGAGCTGAAGGGGGACGCGCCTGGGTGGGGCGGCTCGCAGGCCGGGCCTGCTGGCCCCCGGGGCTCCCGGGCGGCCGGGGTAGCTAGAGGAGAGCGGGCTTCAACATGATGGCGGCCGAGGCCGGCAGTGAGGAAGGCGGCCCGGCCACCGCGGGGGCCGCAGGCGGTGCGGCCGCGGGCTCCAGCGCCTACCCGGCAGCGTGCCGGGTGAAGTTACCCGCGGCCCTGCCGGTGGCAGCCGCCCCCTGCCCCGGGCTGGCAGACGCCGACCTGGCTGCGGCCCTGGGTGGCGGAGCCGCGTTGGGGTCCGGGTTCCTGGCGACAGGGCCAGTGGCGGGTGTCCTGGGGGGCGCCGCGCTGACCAGCGGTGCTGCTGCTGCTGCTGCTGGCGTGGCGGGTGCTGCCGCCGCCGGACCTGCTGGGGATGTTCCTTTCGCCAAGGGGACTTTGTCGTTGTCTGCCGAGACCCTCGGGCCGGGTGGCGGATTCCCTCCTCTGCCGCCGCCTCCTCAGCTGCCCCCTTTGGGCTCCGGCCTGGGCACGGTGGATGAAGGTGACTCTCTGGATGGACCTGAATACGAGGAGGAAGAGGTGGCCATACCGCTGACCGCACCTCCCACTAACCAGTAAGTCCAAAATGCTGTTGAGGGATTGTGGAAGCTGGTTCCATGAAAGAAGTGGGCAAGAAAGCAAAACAGACCATGCTCCTGCGGCGGTAATTTGTTTGAAAAGTTTTGAAGTTTCACGTTCCTTATGTAGGGATTTAATGTGACCAGACATCTTCCCTACGGCACTGTCCCTGGCGTCCTCGTGTGTGTATTGCTTTTCTGGCAAGACAAAGTTTTTCAGATGGGAAGCATGGGAAACTGTATCCAGTGAGGACCGGATATGGTTCTGCCCCTTCCTAATTGAGATAGTGTCCGGGATTCAGCAGAACTTGGCACTGTAAAGGCAGCCACTGTCTATGGTACCTCCCATGCCCCTGCTGAATCTAGATTTACAGTGAGAACCATGAGTACAGGTGTTTACATGGGTATTACATTAATGTAAGTTGGAAATTCATTGGTCAGAATGTTTTCTTTTTGCTGCAGTTGCAAATCCCTACTTAATGTTTACTGGGAGAGTTGTGATTCAGAAAAGACTAGATCACTTTAGAGAAGCAGCCGAGAATGGAAGGAAGTTCTGTGAATTACAGGTGTGATTAAGGGCTCACACACTGAACACTAACTTGTTCCTTAATGTTGTTAGTATTCATGTAATACTTCTATACTGAGACAGTACAAAACATTAAAAAATAAAATATTGGTCGTGGCTGATGCTGTATTGTTTGGAAATTAATTTTGGTAGTTTATTGTGAATTAATCAGGGAAAATGGCTTTCCCTTTTAATTTAGAGTTGTCTCTTTAATGTGTTCTTTTCCTAAGTGAAATAGGTATGTCTTTGTAAATGTAGGTTGATTTTGATGAGGGAAAATTGTTGAGGTGGGAAGTGGTAATAATAGACGAAGCATGTTTTATAGAGCCTTCGAATCAGTCGTAATTGACCTTTAGAATTTCAACACCATTGGTAATTGTAGGAAAAAAGATTTGGTTCATATATTGACACTTTCTGGACACTTGAGAAGTTTTCTTTGGGAGGGTCAGCTTCTTAAGAGGCTTAAGAAATGACCTAAAGACAATCAGGGAAGCATTTTGTAATAGTAATCCATTCTCATTTAAGCTACATTTACTGCTCTTTTGAATGCATGTTGTGATTTAGAAATGCATTGGTCAGAAAGCTTTGTGTTTGTTGACATTTTCAGATTTCAGTTTAGGTCTGTTTTGATACTTCCCAGCTATGGTGAAAGGGAGTTATGTTCCTTTTATGTCATTCATCACAAAGTGTAACCTCTCTTTTCTTATTTTAATCTAATTTATGTCTGTGTATTGCAGTCTATCTTAGGAATATTCTGTGTTAAAAAAATTCCGGCATTGTGTATATACCTTTTTTGCCAAAATCAGTTATGCTTTTATTATAATAAAATGCAGTATAATGAGAGAATGTGGTCTTACGCCATTTTTGTAATTGAATTTGATTTAGGCATATTTACAATCTTGTTTTCTTAAAGGCATTTGAAACTTTAGTTATTTTTATTTTATGAGTGTTTGTCTGCATGTGTGTATGTGCATTGTGACAGTGTCCAGTGACAGAGGCCAGAAGAGGGCATCAGATTTCCTGGAACTGGAGTTACAGGTGGTTGAGAGCTGTTCTGTGGGTGATGGGAACCAAACACTGCTCCTCTGAAAGATCAGCAAGTGCTTTTAACTGCTGAGCCATCTCTCCATCCCAGTGTATTATTATTAAATTATTTCCAGCAGACTCATTTATTTTATTTTATTCTTTAAGAGAGGCTGTCATTCTAGTGTAGGATGGCTTGTAACTCACCGTATAACCCAAGCCACCCTTGATCGGTGATGATCCAGTTCAGCCTCCCAAGTGCTGGGATAGTAGGCTTGAGCCATCATATTCCCTTTGTAGGTTATAATATGCTTTAAAAGAGGAATTTAAACTTGACAGCAAAATGGAATGGAAAAATACAGATTATTTTCACACTAAATTTTTAAGATTAAGCATGATTATTTGGAGAAAATTTTATTTGTGAGAAATCTATTAGAAGTAATTTTATTATTTTTAAATATATTTAAAAATGAACATAAAATTTGACTTAGAGTAGTTCATATATATATATATATATATGTTTTTTTTTTTTTTTTTTTTGACAGGGTTTCTCTGTGTAACAGCTCTGGCTGTCCTGGAATTAGCTCTGTAGACCAGGCTGGAACAGAACTCACAGAGATCTGCCTGCCTCTACCTCCCCAGTGCTGGGATTAAAGGCATGTGTGCCACCACCACGGCCACCAGCACCCAGCTAAGTTGTTCATATTCTAAAAAGTCCTCTATACTTTTAATGTATATTTATATAAATCTTTGTTATTTTTGAGATTGTAATTTACTAACATTTCTCCCTTTTCTTTCTTCCCTACAAATCCTCCCAAATTACCTCCCTGACATCCTTCAAATTCATAGCCTCTTTTCATTGTTACTGTCTGCATATATTTTTTCCTGAATATAACCTGTTTAGTCATATATAGCTTGCATAATTCTTTTAGTGCTGTGAATCAAACCCAGGACTTTATAGTGTTTAGACAAATTCTTTACCACTGAGCTATCTCCCTAGACAAATTATTCCAGTATGTTTTAAAATTTACTACTAATTATACAAGTTCACCCCTTTCTTCCTTTTTAAAATAAGATTTGTTCTTTATGTCACAGTCTAAAGTGACTTGTAAGGAAGCTCAGCTCCTTGCTAATGTTCAGGAGACTCAGTTCCCTTTGTCTAGTGCAGTGGTTCTCTTGGAGGTCAAAAGACCGTTTCACAGGAATTGCTGAAGACTGTCAGAAAAAACAGATATTTACATTATGATTCATAACAGTAGCAAAAGTACAGTTATGAAGTAGCAACAAAAGTAATTGTATTGTTGGGGGTCACCGTAACAATAGGAGCTGTATTAAAGGATTGTAGCATTAGGAAGGTTGAGAACCACTAAGCTAGTGGTTCTATCATTGTCTTTTCTGTTTGATTTGCTTGTATTTGTCTGAGTGTGGTACACATATGTGGTGTGTGCTCATGTATGTGTGGATGTTCATGCGGTAAACAGAAATGCCATCTGGTATTCTCGGTCACTTTTTATCTTACTTCTTTGAAGCCAGGTCTCTCCCTAAACCTTGAGATCAAATTTATTTTGGCTAGGCTAGTGGCCAACATATTTACTTACTGTGTTCCAATAAATAGTTCCCCCAAATAACAATATAATTTTCTTATCATAAAAGAAAGTTCTGCTTACCAGTTCTTTTGGTATAGAGATACCATTATTAGTAGCTAGTTTTTCTTCTCTCTCTCTTTCTCTGTCTCTGTCTCTGCCTGCCTGCCTGCCTGCCTGTCTGTCTGTCTGTCCCTCTTTCTTTCTAAATCAAGATCTCAAGATGTTGTCCAAGCTGAGCTTGGAATTTTGGTCTCAAGTGATCATCTTGTTTGAGCATCCTGAGTAGCTGGGATTTTAGGGATGGCCACTTCATTGGCTCAAAAAAAAAAAAAAACAAAAAAACAACCCATTTCACTTAATTTTTTGTTTATTTACTTATTTGAGACAAGCTCTTACAATGTACTGCATGCTGGTCCAGGGTTAGATAGCCTCCTGTCTCAAGTACTGGGATTATAGGTGTGTATCACATGCTTAACTCAAACGCATGTGTGTGCATGAACAAGTCCATACACCGCTTGCCTATCTTGCCATGTAGCTCAGCTTCCTTGGCCTTGAACTCTTATTTCTGTTGCTTTACCTCTTGAAGATTACAGATTTTCTTACTTAATTTTTATAACTGTACAATGAAAGTTGATGCCACACTAATATGTAATAGTGGGAATACTTGAGTGACTGAGCTGGAAATAAATGATGGAGAAACACAGATTATTTCTTAGCCAAAATACTTGGGTCAGTTATTTCAGATTTCAGTTTGTCAAATTCTGGGATATATGTGTGTATTTTATCAATCCAATTGAATATCCTGAATTTGAATCTATTTAAAATTTTGATGTTTAGAATAGGGATATTCAGTTTGTACTTTGCAATTGGACTTTTTTTTGTCAGGAATGTCAGCTCCCCAAATAATGGCACAGAGACTTCTTATTATGAAAGCCAAGCTTGGCTTTTAAGAAGTCTCTGTGATAATCACATTCACATTGCAGTCCATCTGCATTTGGCATATTTGCAGAAAATATTACATTATCTATTCTATCTTGGTGAGTCCAAAGCTCTGTACCTAATTTACCTTCTATTGTAACTAAGGAAAATTGCAGCTATAACTACCTAGTCTTCAACTTCATCAAAGATCCCAGAAGGATATAGTATTACCTGAGTAAACAGGAAGTGCAGTGCAAGCTACTTCCAAAACTCTAGAAATAACAGAGACATCTGGCTGCCTGGACAGTCACCCAAGGTTCCTCTATGGAGCTGGACTGTCCTGCTCCATAGTTCAACAGTCTTTTTTCTTTGTGCCTTACTTGTACAGTTTGTGTATCATACAATTAGCAATCAAGGAAAGAACAGTTTCTTGTTCAAATGACTAGTTTTGGCACATCGAAAGCAAACTTCTTGAATGCCCATCATCTTCTCTGAAGTAAATCGGTGCTGCCAGGAACAGATGTATCTCATTGTCTTGAAATCACTATGTTAACAAAAACATTTTAAATGCCATGTTCTGTATGTCTTTGAAGTGCTTGAAGACCATCTAGCTATCTAAAATATATGTGACATTGAAAATATACATAACATGACTACAAGTTTGATTGTTATAGGTTGACTACTAACCTGCATTTCTTTATTATCTTAAGTAGTTTGTAATAATAGTAGTTTGTAAAAATTTCAAGGACTAGAAATTTATATTACATTGTTAAATAAGAAATTTATATTACATTGTTAAATGTTAAGGTACAATACCTTAAACAAGAGTAGAAATGTATGTACAGTATGTTCTAACAAAAATAATCTTGAATTTGTATCAGTATACAAAAATCCATATCAATGTTAAATATTTGAGACTAGTGGTTGTTCAAAACTAGATTCAACAATCCACCTTTTTAGCTTATCATTTTTTATACTTATTTCCCCTTTTTTCTTCAGAAACATCCCTGAATCTAATCTCCTTTGTTCAGCTTTTTTTCCTGACCATTACCAGTAACAGCTTGTAACCCTCCCCCCCCCAAAACCATGACAAACATCCATAACCTATCAAATGACCAAAAACCACGAACCCCGTCTTCTGGGAATGTGGGCATTGTGTTCTCTAAACTGCCTTTTTTGAGACAGTGTTTCTCTGTGTAGCTTTGAAGGTTGTCCTGGAACTCACTCTGTAGACCAGGCTGGCCTCGAACTCACAGAGATCCGCCTGCCTCTGTCTCCCAAGTGCTGGGATTAAAGGCGTGTGCCACCAACACCTGGCTAAACTGCTTCTTGTTGTCTGGGGGCACTGGCATCTTTGGGGGATCCTGAGAAAATTCGGACGATGGTCAAGTCCTGACTAGAATAGTCTGTGAGGCTAGACCATCTCAGCCAGCGGCTTTGAAGCTGTTTTGGATGTAGAACTTTCAGGAAAATGCAGCAGAGGCACTTGGAGTAGCTGGATCACCCGGGTCACTCGTTTTCATTGTTGTCTGCTCCCCTTGCTCTGAAAACACACAAACTTTCAAAGGTATATATCTATATTAACACAAATATGGAATGTGCACTTGCACAAGTCAATTAAAGATGAATTTTTGGTTTCATGTTTGAGCATGTAAAATATAGGCCACCTGTCTTGTAGTTTTTCTAGGTTTATTTCTTTATAACTGTGGCCAGGATTTTCATGGGATCTTCTTTGATCAAACCTGATTACTATTAACCTGGAAGGAATCCACAGCTTCTCGTTACCTGTGGAAACAAAAGCATTACCTCTTCCACAAGGTAACATTTCTTGACTTCTTAAAGTTAAGGCATTTTAAAAATATATAGGTTGGTTTAATTTAGCAGTTTTCATAATCCAGTGTCTCTCAGCATCCGTTGTTTGTTCATCAGCAGTCAAAAGTTTAAAGACACCATATAGGCTCCAGACTGTATTTTCCATCTTTATGTGACTTATCCTTTTTATATTATTTTTTCTTTAAAGACTTTTCTTATTATTTATAAACTATTTTTTTCCTTTGACTGTCTATATCCATTTTTTTTTCTTTTTTAAGCCTACCTACATTTTAAAACACATAGTAATCTGTTTACATGTTTTTTCCTGTCTGGATCTGCTTTACTGTGTATCTGTTACCTGTTCTGTCTGCATGAGCAAAACTTAAACTGTGTCTCTGTACTGAGGCCCCCATGAGAAACTACTACGGAACTAAGAAGCTGCATTTGCTTCTGTTTTTGTGTGTTTGGAACCATTTTTAAAGCTTTCTCAGGTCTTATGTGGAATATGTGCCTGGACATTGGGTACTACATATAATCACACTTTGTCATCAGGACTGTGGCCTCTCCAGTAATGACAGAGACTTCTTATTAATTATGAAAGCTCTGCTGATAGCTTAGGCTTGTTTCTAACTAGTTCTTATAACTTAAATTAACCTATTTTTATTAATATATTTTCTGCCTTGTGGCTTTATTATCTCATCTCTGTAGTGCCCATCCTGCTTGATCTGCATCTCATGGCTTCTCTGCCCTTCTTCCCAGTGTACTCTGTGCCCGGGAATTCTGCCTATCGATGTTCAGCTTTTTAATTAAACCAATTAGAGTGACATCTTCACAGTGTACAAAAAGATTATTCCACAACAGTACTTTGCTTATTTTTCTTTGTTTTGTCTCATCTATGATGAAATACACATACACACATACATACTATTTAAAAATTAATAATACCTCAAGAGTAGCTGTCATTGTTGTTCTGGATTGAATTATGTTCCTGCCAGTGTTCATCTTGAAGCCCTAATCCATGGTATGATTATATTTGTTGATAGTGCTTTTAAATCGGTAATTATATTAAATGAGTTCATAAATAGCATGGTTCACAAATTTAGCAGGACTGCTTCTTTTTCAGAAGAGATGCTTGTAGTATGCACATACAGATAGTTCATGTCACGATACTGAGAAGTTCACCATCTGGAGCCAAGGAGTGAAGCCAGCCTTGCTAGCTCCTTGGTCTTTTAATTTCTAGCTGCCAGAAGAGTGAAACGGTAATTACAGTTGCTCAAGCCACTTGGACCATGCTGTTCTTGTTTGTTGTTGTTTTGCTTTTCTTTCTTTTTTATGGCAGCTTGCATTGAACCATGGTTAATTGTACATGTTAAAAATTGAGATGGGTGATATTTTGGAGGCAGTTAAACAAATATTACCTTGAGAAGAGTTGCCATTTTATTCCTTTATCTCATGTAGGAATGAAAATTTTGTGTTATTTTTACCCTTTTTCTTTGTGTGTCAGTAACATTTCTCTTTCGGTTATATGTTGACAAGATAAGGCACATTTAGGGTGGTATGGTAGTAGACAATATCTGTGCTAAAAGATGGAAATATATTTAAATTCATGTCTTACTGTATGAAACTCAAAAGTCCTATTATAGATGGAGTATTACTACAGCAAATTTTCTGTATTATGTATTTGTTTTAACATCCAATTAAATTTATTACAGTATTTTTCATCTTCAAGAATTTCATACAAGCATACAATATATTTTGATGCCTTACACTCCTCCCCCTAACTACTCTTACTCCACCTTCACCCTCCCTCAACTTCTTGCCCAACCCCTACATAATCAATTGAGTTTGATTTGTGATGCCCATATATGCATGATTGTGAGGCCATCCACTGGAGCATGGTTGACATAACAGGGATCCTACACCCTTAAAGAGAACTGACCCTTTCTTCACTAGAAGCTGTCAACCATCAGACCATCAGTACTCACTCAGAGGTGTGTACCTCTGCCAGAATGTTGACTGGCTTGATCTTGTGCAGGCAGTTACAGCTGCTACTGTTGCCTGGGGTGGGAGTAGGGGGGTGGTGTCAGCCTCCAGCAGCACAACATTTTTGAGAGAAATCCATGGAGTAGGCATAAACTAGACTTTTCTATTTGAGGGGTTTTAAGGAAAAAGACACATGTTCTCTTCATGGCTTCTTTCTTTATCCCTGTTCTCTCATGTTCTTTCTCTGTTCTTTCTACTGTATACTTTCTGTTTTTCAAGCGAATGATTACAACAAATACATAACAAACAGTAAAAAACTGTTTTCCATATCCCTTAAGTGATTAAACATTTTATGTACTACAGGTGAAAAACAAATTATCCCAACAACCCACATGCATTCATACCCAAGCAACTTATTATAGATTAACTGTGTGGGCAAGCAAGGTATTCTAGACAGGTCTTTTACTGGCTGCATTTTGCTGTTACAAAGAAAGGCCTGATTGCTTTATTACTTACCTTGAAAGGTAATCTTATAAGGAATCTTAACAGACTCACAAACCTAAATTTTTATATATAAAAAAGAACCAATCAGCTCTACTTTAAATCTTTAGGATACATACCCTCTCATCAATAGTTTTGTTTTGTTTTGTTTTTGATATCAGGAGATTGAGGGCAGAAATGGGTATAAGGAATTAATCATCACATTTGATTATTAACCAGACCTAGCATGGGGAACTAGCTAACAACAGGCTGTTTCGTGTTTTCCACCCTAATCTAATGAGTCAGACAGCTCAGCTGTATGTCCTTGTGAACTTGAGTTTGATTTTGGAAGTTAATTAAAACTGCTAGCAAGGCATCCGATATAACCTGAAGTTATTTTGAAGCTTTATTTTAGCTAATGGTATATGACTACTTCTTTTCAGCATTAGGAGAATTAGAGACGGCCTGGCTCCTGGACTCAGGTGCTTTCCTTTTCATAATTAACCTGAGCACCTCCTAAGGTGGAACTCACAGGCCTTAGCTGTGAACATATCCTTGTATTTATTTTTGTTCATCAAACTCTGTATAGGCTATCATTATTATTATCATCAAATTAGACAGTACAGCTTAGGGAGGGGTCATCTTGGCAATCCACAGGAAAAAATACCCAGTAGAATGGGATGTTTCCAAGAAATAAACACATTATATTACAGGCAGTGGAGCTCTCCCCACATCCACTCACACCATGCTAGGTAGCAGAGAAAGAGAGCTGCAGCAGACATGTAAAGACGCAGCAGAAGCAAGAGATATTCCGGGATCTGCATACCTGTGGCCTTGCCAAAACAGATTGTCCCATCAGAGAGTTTCCTTCTGGTGGGCTGAGACTTGGAACTTCAGTTGTCACTCACTGCCCCTTTGGCATGTCCAGCGACACTGTGAGTTCATGAATGCAGTAGTTCTGTCATGTCCAGAAGAGAGCCATTTTGCCCCAGTCTTGCCCTGACCTCTGGCTCTTTCCATCCCCTATTCTGAGATACTCACTGAGCCTTAGGGAGATTTGTGATATAGATGTCTGGTTTATTGATGAGTATTTCATAGACACATATTCTCTGTACTTTGACCAATTGTGAGTTTCTACATTAAGTGTTAGCCACTGCACAAAGAAATTTCTTGGATGACATCTGAGCACAGGATTTATCTGGGTATGGAGATATATTTTTAGTTAAAAATTTCCCCCCATTTTTGTGTGGGTACATGCATGTATGGGTGCACACAGCACTATACATGTATAGAGCTCAGAGGACAACTTGTGTGAGTTCCTTCTCTCCTTCCACCATGTGTGCCCAGGGTATCACACTTAGGTCAGCAGGCTTGGTGGCAGGTGTCTTTACTGGCTGAGTCATCTTACCATCTTCAATCTTTCAAACTTTTAACATCCTCTTTCTTGAGTGCATCTGCCTCAAACTAAAGAAAGGGACTTAGAAAGATTCCTTTTAGTACCTGTAGTTTTGTAGGTGTAACTCATTAAACTGGAATCACGATCAAGAACCTTGTATAACAGAATCATATATTCTTTGTCCTGTACTATCAGAGTACTGGTTTTTCATTTTTTAAGCTAACATTTCTCTTAGCTGATTAAACATGACACTACAATCACAGCCAGGTGTGGTGGTGCACACCTTTAATCCCAGCACTCAGGAGGCAGATGCAGGCAGTCTCTTGAGTTTGAGACCACTGTGGTCTATATAGTAACTTCCATCATAGCCAGGACTACATAGTGAGACCCTGTATCAAAAAGCAAATCAAATGAAACCAAAACAACAATAACAAAAAGAGAGAAATCACCAGTAGTTTTTCTTTTGGTTCCATACTTTTTGAAAATTTTTTGGTTTGGGGTATTATGATAAAATTGCATTATTTCACCTTCCCTTTCCTTCCTCCAAACCCTCCCATTTTACTCCCTTGCACTTTTTCAAATACATGGCCTCTTGTTTTATTGTTATAGAAATATATATATGTATATTAGAAATATACATATTTAGGTAGGTTTATTTTCTCCCTTTCAACATTACATGGTTGCCTGTGTGGCTTTCCGACATCCACAATAGTGTGTTTGTTCTTGTCCTTGTTCAGCTCTGGTTTAGGCAGTTATGTTTGTGAAAGTTTATAGGTGTAGCTTCTGACATTCATAAAAGACACAGTCCCATAGCAAAGTCCTTGATGCTCTGGCTTATAGTTTCTGCCCCCTTTTCAGCAGTGTTCCCTGAGCCTTCCTTTTGTTGGGGAGATGTTTTGTAGGTGTATACACTGGGCATGGGCTCCACAACTCTACCTTTTGATTGATACATGGTTTTCTGTAATGGTGTCTGTTGCAAAGAGAGAGTTCCTTGATGAAGTGATGAGAACTACACTTACTGTAGGAATAAGGACAAATACTTAGAATGTAGTTGGGGACTATATTGATTTAGTAAACTGGTTTTTGTCGGTTCTCCTCGAAGGTCCATGACTTCAGTAACCCTGGGTAGTTGGCTAGGTTTCAAGTATCAGGCATGATTACTCTGTTGAATGTGTCTTAAGTCCAATTAGAGAGCTGTTGGCTACCCCCCCAGGTGTGCATGCTTATTGTGCCATACCGGTCACTGATGTGGTTCATATGTGTCATAATTAGGCAGGACTGTTGGTTGCTTCCCTCCTGTGGAAGTTGCAGGTAGGGGGCATTTCAGGTCAGTTTTGGCTCAGAGGCCCATGGATCCTACATCTGAAGTGCAAGGTATCTTCAGCTATAGAGCCTTAACTTTCTATCTCTGAGGGCCTGAGGCAGTAGCAATAGCCTGTAATGTTTTGGGAGTTTTTGGATAACTTTGACTAGTAACTCAAAAGATGTCTTCTCATGCCTACTGTTGGGGTTTTTGTTAGATCATCTTTATGTCTTGGCACACTGCCAGCCCAGAAGAGACTATATATTTGTACTTATACACAGACGTATTTGCATTATAGGCTTTTGTAAATAGTAATAGTATTATTTCTTATATTTCATTATAACTTTTCAGACATCCTTACTGTTATTTTACCACTGTCCCTCCTCCTGTATTTATCTCCCTAATCAAAGATCCCATCCCCAGTTTCCCAACCAGAGATCACTTATACCCAGCCATTCCTCTCTGTTGCTCCCCAACCTGGCAATAGTCCCTTTTACTTACTTGGTGTTTACACTTGCTACAGGGTATGTACTTACATTGAAATGTTTGGCTCTAGGAGCGAGCCTCTAATGAGAGAGAACATGTGGTTTTAGCCTTCCTGTATCTGTGTTACTCACCCAATATAATATTTTCTAGTTCTATCCATTTACCTGCAGAGTTTTTGATTTCATTTTTTCTTTACAGCTACTTAGTATTCCATAGCATATATGTACTATATTTTCATTATGTCCCTTTCAGTGGTAGAACACTTATGTTTTCCATTTCCTAGTTATTGTGACTAGAGCAGCAATCAACATGGCTCAGCAAGTATCTCTGGAGTGTGAAGACTAGTCCTTTGAGCATATTCCAAGGAGTTATCTGGGTCATATGGTAGATTTATTTTTGATTTTTTTTTTTTTTTTGAGAGTTGATTTACAGTGTTTGGACCAGTTTGCAATCCCACCAACAGTGAATGAGGTTTGCTTTTTCCCACATCCCCACACCTTTGTTGTCAGCTGTTTTGCTGATCTTTGCCATTCTAATTAGGATTAAGATGAACTCTCAAAAACAGTTGTTTTAATTTGCATTCCCCTAATTACTAGCATTGATGAACATTTTAAAAATTTAAAATATTAAATTTAAATTTAAAACCATTCTGTTATCTTCTTTTGAAAATTTTTGTTTAGATCTCAGGCCCAATGTTTGAATGGGTCATTTACTTTTTAACTTTTGTTTTTTGAGTTCTGTATGTATTTTGGATATTAACCCATTGTTAGATAAATAGCTGGCAAAGATTGACCCATGTTCTTTGGGCTTTTTCATCACACAGTTCACTGTTTCTTTAGCTGTGCAGAAGCTTTTTGGTTTCATGATGATCTACTTCTTAAATTTTGGACTTAATTCTTGGGCAAATGGAGTCCTATGCAGGAAAGCCTTTCCTACATTTATATCATGTAGGCTACTGCTTATTTTTCTTGTAGCTGTTTCAGGGGTTCAGGTTTCAAGTTCAGGTTTAGGTCTTTGATCTATTTGGAGTTAGTTTTTGTAGACACAGGTTGTGTTGTATAGTTTTTTGGTCAACTTGGCACTAGCTAAAGTCATCTGAGAGAGCAGAGAACCTCAATTAAGAAAACGACTCCATAAGGTCAGGCAGTAGGCAAACCTGTAAGGCTTTCTCTTAATTAGTGATTGAAGAGGGAGGGCCCAGCCCATTGTGGGTGGTGCCATTCTGTGGGCCTACTTGGTCCTGATTTCTGTAAGAATGAAGACTGAGGAAGCTATGAGGACCAAGCCAGTAAGCTGCAGTTCTCTGTGACTTCTGTATAAGTTTCTGCCTCAAGGTTCCTGAATTTATAGCTTAATGGAGTGCAGGTACAGGATTTTAAAGTATTTATAATATTCTGAATTCTTTAGGTCCGTTTGTAATGTTCTCTGTTAATTTATGATTCTTTTAATTTGGGGCCAGAGTGCTGTCAATCTTCTCAACAAATCTTGTCTTAGATTCATTTATTATTTGTATTGTTTTCTTTGTTTCTACTTCATTAATTTTTGCTCTGAATTTTTATTATTTCTTGCCATGTACTGGGTTTGTATTTGGTTGATTTTTGTTTTTCCAAATTTTTGAGTTGTACCACAATGCTACTTATTTGTGCTCATTCTGCTTTTTTTTTTCTTTTTATGTAGATACATATAGCTTTCATTTGCCCTCAAAGGAGGAAAAGTGCTTTCAGTGTGTCTCCAAAATTTTTTTGTATTGTGTTTTCATTTTCATTTAGTTCCAAGAAGTTTTTTTTTAAATTTCATTCTTGATGACTTCTTTGACCTATTCATCATTCGTTAACGAATTGTTTAATCTCCATGAGTTTGTGTATTTACTAAAGATTTTTTTGTGTGTTGTCAATTTTGTTTTATTGCATTATCCTCAGAGAACACACGTGAGTTACTTCAGTCTTTTAATTTGTAAAGATTTGTATTGTGTCCCATGGTATGTTCTGTTATAGAGAATCTTCTGTGTGCTGCAAAGTAGAATGTGTTTTTTTTTTTTCTTCAGTGTTTTTGTAGAATATTTTTTGGGCATCAATTAAGTCCATTTGATATGTTATCTGTTTAAATTTCATCATAATTTTCATTCAGATGACCTGTCTATTGGAGAAAGTGAGCTATTGAAATCACCCACTATTAATAAATTAATGTTAATCTTTGTCTTCAAGTCATGTAGTACTCCTCCCTCCCTTCCTCTCTCCCTTCCTCCCTCCATGTGTATGTGTGTGAAACTGGATATCCCAGAGTTTGGTGCATATATGTTCAGGATAGCAATGTCTTGCCTAATGGTTATTTTGATTAGTGTCTTGCCTAATGGTTATTTTGATTAGAACATGGTGTTCCCCCTTCTGATTGGTTTTAGAATCAAGTGTATTTATAAGATACTAGGATAGAGATATCTGTATGTTTCCTGATCTCATTTGATTGGAGAACTTTTGTCTATTCTTTATTCCAGGTTGGTGTTTATCTTTAAAGCTAAGTTGTGTGTCTTGTTTTTTGGTCCATTCAGTCAGCCTGTGCCTTTTGCTTGGAGAATTGAGGCTATTGCAATTTACAGTTACTGAAATGTGCGTGTTAATTGTGATCATCTAGTTGTTGGTTTTTGGTGGCAGCATTTTGTGTTCTGACTGGTACTTCGTGTTTTTATAATTATAGCTTTGTACTTCTTTCCACATTCTCTTGTTTATGCTCATTCCTTTCTTTAGCCCCAAATATTGCTGTCTACATTTCTTCTAAGTTTGGTTTGTTTGATATAAAATGTTCTAGGTTAACTGCTTGTATTGTGGAATGTTTTTCTTTGTTCTTCAACTGTGATGGATAGTTTGTGGAGCACATTAGTGTCGTCTGGCCATCATAGTCTTTTAGGAATTGGAATACATTACTGTTGTGACCCGGCATGTCTCAGCTCCAAGCCACGATGGCCATGAGGTTCTGCCTGAGTGGGGGTGCGTGGACCTGGAAACTCCTAGCAACCCACTGGCGATAAAGACCAAACACAGGCATCTTGTTATCTTTAGAGAGCTCTCAGTTCCATGGTGTAAAACTAGAGTCTTTTCTTTACCATCTTTTAGACTGTTTCTTAACCATCCTTCCATGGCTACGAGGAGATCACTCCTGTCCTCTTCTCCTCTCTGCTAGATCACTCCTCCCCTCTGTCCTCCTTGTTACTTACACACCTCACCCCTCCACTCAGGTGCAGGCCCATGCAGATGCTTAGGCCCATAGAGATGCAAACTAGGAGGCATCCTATACTGAGGCTATGGTAAACAATAGTAGACTTGCTAGTATTAGCAATACAATAGTGGGCCAGAGCTTTCGGGTGCTCCTGTTTAATGAAACTAGAGACTGGACCTTAAAACATTCCATAACGGAAACATTTTGGTCCCCCACACATTACTCCAGGTTCTTCTGGCTTTCAAAGTTTTCATTGAAAAACCAGCTGTCACTATGGTGAGTTTTCCTTTATGTGCATGTTTTGTTTTTCTCTTGCATCCTTCACTACATGTTCTTTGTTCTGTATACTTAGTGCTTTAACTATGACATGCAGTGGAGATTTTCTTTTCTGGTCTTGTCTGTTTGGTGTTCTATGTGCCTCTCGGATCTGTATGTGTATGTTTTTTCTGAATTTGGAGTTGTTTTCTTTTATGATCTTATGAAGTTATGGTTTATGCCATTATCTTAGGATTCTTCTCACACATCTGTGCCTGTAATTTGGAAGTTTGGTCTTTTTGGTGTACTGTATTCCCTCTATATTTCTTTCCTGTTTGTTTGTTTCTTTTTCTTTCTATATTCCTTATTTATTTGGTCTAGATACTCTACCTATCTTTCAGGCCTAATATTTTGTCTTCTACTAGATCCATTCTACCTGTAGGTATTTCCTTTGAGTTTTAATTTTTTCAGAGTATGTTAAGTTTTATTTTAACCAAGAAAATGCAATAAATGTAATGTAATTTATTGTAGTTGGAAATTTGAGAGGGATTGCAGGATAGCTTCAGAGCAGAAAAATTAAGCCCTGAAGAGACAGCTCATCATGCATGCATCCCCAGAGTGGGCCACCGAGGGCATTGGCCTTTGAGTACATACACAGCATAATGCAGCAAGGAGGGCCACAGCAGTGTCTATGAACACACAAAGAGAGGGTCTCTGTGTGTAGTAAATGAGTAAAATGGAGACAGGTACACTTCACAAATATATAAACTAGTTTGGAAAGGACATATTGTATAATATACATAAAAAGTACTTTCAGTTTTTAAAAAGGACGTCTCAGTTTAGACTTTGTGTAATACTTTTGTAGTCTACCCAAACAAATCTTTAAAAAAATAGTATTATTTATATAATAGTAAATACACAATATTTAGATAACAGTGCATTATGTGTACAACTGATGTGCATCACTCCCTTGCAGTGGCAGCTTAGAAGAGTAATTATGGCCCTGACCTTCATTTTATGATATTTGTACCTATTCTTGATTATGAGAACCTAAACTGCTACATTTTATATAAAATGTTACTTATATGTGACTCTTTCAATCCTTCATTAATCCTCCTTTGAGTTTTCTGGCTGGACTTCTCTCTGGATTTTTTGAGACAGGGTTGCTCTATGTAGCCTTTCCTGTCCTGGTACTCACTCTGTAGACCAGGCTAGCCTCAAACTCTGGTGGACCCACCTGCCTGCCTCTGTGTGTTGGGAGTAAAGGTGTGGGCTACAACACCTGGTGGGTTTTAAGTTTTTCAATCCCATCTTCATTTCAGCTTATATGTCTGTTGAATTCTGTTCTCAAGTCCTATACTGTCTTTGATATTTCCATTAGCCTTCTGTTTGTGTGTTCTTGGGCATCACTCAGATGTTCATTCTCCTTAAGTTCTTCCTCTTAATTTCCATGAGCTGCTTGTCTCCCTCCCTCCCTCCCTCCTTCCCTCTCTGTATGTATGTGTTTTTAAGTTTCTTGAATTTTTTTGAGGAAGTATGATTTTTCTTTTATGTCTCCTGGGGTTCATCTAGGTCAGCAGTTCTCAACCTGTGAGTTATGACTCCTCTGCAATCTTGGGTCACATATCACATATAATGCATATCAAGTATTTACGTTATGATTCATAATACTAGCAAAAATTACAGGTATGAAGTAGCAACAAAAGTATTTTTATGTCTGGGGTCTCCACAACATGAGGAACTGTATTAAAGGGTCACAGCTTTGGGAAGGTTTGAGAACCACTGCTCTAGGCATTTTCTTTGGCAAACATTTCTGCAGGACTGGCACAAGACACTGCAAGATCAAGTTCTCAACACAAAGGAGATTTATTTACTCCAGAGGGACAAAGTACAAGGGAGAAGGGGGAAAAACACGAGAAAGGGGGAAGGGTCTTTTTTGGGGGGGTTGCAAAGAACCGCCTCTGGATAGAGAGGAGACAGACATGGCCCATAAGAAAATGGCAGTTTCCGTGTTAGGATGTTAATTTTGATTGGGTGTGTTTATTAGGGACCCAAAGGGTGCTTTTGATTGCTGGATTTTAATACTTTATAGCTGGACCTTGGTGGTCAGCCCCAGGAGGAAGTGGCTAATGGCTAAGAAAGGGAACAGACCCTTGGTGACCAGCTTTAGAAATGTAATCTAATGGTGGAAGGTGTAGAGCTTTGTTTCTTAGCAGGCACAGGTGGCCAGACTAGGCTAGGGCCCTGAATGTGGGATATGGGAGCTAGATCTGGAAGGATGAATGGAGGGAAAGAGTCAGGGAGAATCTCCACGATAGACCTCTGCAGTAGTAATATTTTATATAGCTAAGTACAGTATCAAAGCAAGAAATTAATATAATCCACTTACTCAGGTTTCATTAGCTGTGTATATTATGTGTATTTAGTGCTGGGCAGGTTTGTCACATATGTAGATATATGTTAATTTTGCTAAATGTCAGTTTTATTGATATGACAGAATTTAATCATGTGTTTCCTTTTATTCTGTGTCCCTGTTTTGAGACAGGGTCTCATTATCTATAGAGCAGCAGCCATAGAAATTCTTTGACACATTATTTCACTCAAGTGCTTTTTTTTTTTTTTTTTTTTTGTGTGTGTGTGTGTGTGTGTGTGTGTGTGTGTGTGTGTGTGTAAAACAGACCAGTATATTTATTTGCCCATGTCAGTTACATTTTAGAGTGGCAACAAAGACATGGATTTAGTTCAGTGTCAGAACTATACAGGAGCTTAGATTGCTGTGGAAAACCTTTTGCCTTTGGATCACTTAGCACTAAGTTTGGTGGACATGTTCTTATGTACCTTGTATACCTTTGAGAAAATCAATAGAAGAAAAATACAAAGTAGATGCTTAGTATGTTGTGAAGGCCACAGAAAGGTTTACGAATTGCAATGAAGATATGTATGGGATCTAGACAATCCTTTTAATTTGTATAGTTACTTTAATATGTTAGATTTGTATCTGTCTTTTCTCCTTCTCTATCCCAATCTAATCAGTTGCTAAGAATTTTTATTCTAATTGCTTTAGAATTTGACCTTTACTCCTCTCTCTCTCTCTTGTTCATAACCTACTTTTCTCTTACTCTCTTTTTGGGATAGTGTGCTAATTTTCTCCTTGATCCTTTCTTTTCCTCAGCCAACTAAGAAGTCTATCTTGATTAAAATTTTTATTTCAACCGAGGTAAAAATTAAGGAAACCATTATACATTATGAAATAGTACATGATATGACTCTAAAAGGAAAGCCTAATGCTTAATAAAAAATGCCTTTTAAAGTTATTACTTGTGGTGTGTTCTAGTCTCATTTTAATTTTGTCCTATTGTACTTAAAACAGATATTGGTAGAAGTGAGTTAAATTAAAAACTTTTTTTAATATTAATTTCCAGAACAATCTTGTACAGATAAAGCTTAGCCTCTTTCTTGAAATCTTTTGTGAATATACTTTAGACAGTAGTAGCTTTTAACTAATTTTGACAGTGACTCAAAAGTAGCCTTTCATCCTTGCACATAGCATTAATAGACAAATGGAATAGAGACAGCAGTTTGAAAAAGACCCTTACAAATTATGAGATACCCTATACCCTATTTATAGTCTTTTTTTTTTAATCTCCTCTGTTTATTACATTTAACAAAAATGCTGGTCGTGTAACGATGATTTCTTTGCCCAATACCTCAGGCTTGCACAATAAGCAGAATCATTAAAATCACTATAATGGTTTCTCTAGTTTGTAGTTTCTTATTCTGTAAATCATAATTTTATGTCTCTCTGTTGTTTGTTTCTCATGTCTGAGATACCTATCTCTTACAGTGATTGTGGATGAATCTTCATTCTTTTGAATGTAACAAGACATCATGACGTTGTTGTGATATAACCAAATAAAAAAAGATTTGTTCAAACCAATAACTGAAAGAAGTTATTTTATCAGAAAATTAACCTCATATACATCAGTTAAGTTGATGTGATAGTTACTTGTCAGGGATGTGTTCAAACCAGTGGGCTTCTTGGGCTTCTCTAGTCTAAGGTTGAAACTTGTTTCTGGTGCAGCTTTTATCTTGTTGTTATGTAAGTATTTTTGTTGTATGCATGAATTATTCATACTCTTTCATGAAGACTACGTAAGCGAACTCCTCCATATATTTTTGTGTTAAAAATTTAAAATTTATGGAAAACTTGTAAAAGTACTGTAAAATAATCATATATTCTTTACTTTGGCATTTTATCATTTAATTCTTTTACTTTACATATGTATTATTTATGTCAAACTAATAATATGTCCTTACTTAAATAATTTTTATACTTTTGTAGGATTAAGGAAACCTAAGTAGTTAAACATAATCGGTTTAAAATTAATACTGTAAGACCCTCGAAAAGCTGAGACTTCCAGGATCTTAGTCCAGGACCGTGGCCACCCCAATCACAGAATGGAGGCGAAGGCTTGATGCAAATTGCATGAGGCTTTATTGTAGTTTAATGAGCTAAGGTCTTTGATCTACCTGCCATGTCGGATGGCTAGCAAAGACAGCTCGAAGCCGCTGTGTACAGATCTTTATAGGGCAGCATAAGGGGAGTGTCTAGGGGTATGCACAGCCTCAGGATTGGTGTGCCTCCAGGCTTGGAGGATTTGCCCTGTGTTGATTGGCCAACTGGTTGTTATGGCCCATAGGCCCTCCCAGAGTGGTTGCTATACTCTCTGCGTCATTGCTGTGCGCTTGTCCGTAAAGCACACCCAGAGCCATAAAACATAGCGCCACCAGCTAACTTCTGATTGGTTCCTTGTCACGAGGCAGGCACCTAACCTCTAGTGACTAAGACAAGGTCATAGAGCAGATGTTACTGTCATGGCTGCCGAAATGGGGAGCTGGTCCCTTCAATACAATATTCAGATTTTTTGTTTCTAAAATTTTTAAAAATGTTAATGTCACATTCATTTAGTTTCCTTAAACCCAGAATAATTTCCTCAGCTTTTTATTTTTTTTTTTAAATGCAAGACTTCTAAAGTAGTCTTGTGTTTTGTGTCTTACTTTGTTATTGAATTTAGGTTGCTCATTCCTGACAAATACTCCAAGGTCAGGAATTCTCAGTGGGTCACATGCAGGGAACCTGCCCGTTGTTATGCTAATGGATAGCATAAATTAGAATTTAATTGCTGTTGGGTGGCAGTAGATGTTGTCATGACCTCTGATACTTTTATTGACTCCATGGTTTTGTCTTTTCCACAGTGTCATACTGATGAGATCATATAGTAGCTTTTTAAGATGGGCTTGCTTCTCTTAATATGAATTAAAAATTCTCAATGTCTTCATGACTGCACAGTACATTTCTTTTTAACAGTGACTAGTATTATATTATCTGGATGTGCCATAGTTTAATTATTTATTGAGGTACTCAAAGAAATCTCAGTTGCTTCCATGTTTTGTCAGAAAAACCAGCTACAGAGTCATATGCATTTTTTTTAATATAGTGTAGTTTTCGTTTAACTTAGAAAACTCTGAAGCTCAATTGCTATATAGTGTAGTATTTTAATTTGTTTTCTGTTGATGCTACAAAGTATTTGGGAATGGGTACTTTTTAAAGACAGGTTTATTTAGGTGGTGGTTTTAGAGAGTGAAAGTTCAAGATTGGGTTGCCCCGTGTGTACAGTAGCTCTATTACAAAATGACAGACAAGTGGGAGGCAAATGGGTTTATGCAGAATGGGTCAAACACATACAGTAGCCACACTTTTATAAAAAACAGTGTACTCAGGAGATAGCTTATTCTAAGACAACAACACTCACATTAATCCCACCCAGGGGAATTGCCTCCAATGAACCAGTTATCTCCCACTGGGTTCCACTTTTAAAGGATCTGCTGCTGCTTTAGCCCCATTCAGTGCTGGGCATCTAGGCAAGCACTGTTCAGTGAGCTGTATCTTTAGCCCTTACATTGCCATATGGACATCAAACCTTCAGAATCCTTGTGGGAATCACATCTAAATCATGATGTATAGTATGCTTAGTGTTGTTGTACAAATTGATTTTATAATGAGGGTAGCATATTTATGCACAGTATTCTTACACTGATGTTCCTGGTGTTAACCAAAAGATAAATATGTAAAACAATGGCATTGGATTTTTCAAAAACTTTTTGTATGCATATCTTCTTATTCATTTCTCCCTTTATTATGAGTGAGTTATAGACTATAAAAATACTATACAATTATTATCAAAAGGAATGCTAGAGAACACATTCTTAGGCTCTTGATTTTTAATAATGAAGTAGCTCACCAAAATATTCAGTTTCCAGTATTAGAACTTCCTTTCTTGACAGTGTGCTTCTAGATAGTGTTATTAGCAAAGAGACTTGCCTTCCACATGTGCAAAAATATCTTATGATAAGTGTTTACTAATCATATTTCATGTATTTTTAGATCTCAAGTTCTGTGTTCTTTTTACCTGTAGCGTATGTAACAGAAACCAGATATTAGACTCAGTGTTTGGTGGCTATTAACACATAAATCATTATATCTGTATAAATAAATATTATTTTCCTTAAATGCTAACTAAAATTTACCAGTGAATAACATCTGGGCCAAGTGTACCCATTTTTGAAAAATTGTTAATTATTAATTTTCTTAAATAGCTATACACATTCATACTACCCTTTTCTTGTGAGTTTAGGCAGAGTATGTATTTCAAAGAATGAGTACACTTCATAGAGATTTTTAAATTTGTGAGTAGCAAATTATTACATTTGTAATTTATTACTATTATGGAGTTTTATGGAATCTATAATAATACTTCAATTCCTGATATTGGTAATTTTTAGGTTAGCTAAAAACTTATCAATTTTTGGATGGCGAAAAGAAACAAGTTTAAAAAAAATAAGATTTTTATGTTTTGCATGCACGTATCTTTCTACACCACATATATACAGTGAATGTCCTTAAACTCAGAAGAAGGTGTCAGATCCCTTGGAACTAATACAGATGATTGTGTACTTCCATGTGGATGCTGGGAATGGAACCTGGGTCCTCTGCAAGAGTAGCAAGTGCTGCTCTTAACTGTCATCATCTCTACAGCTCCTTTTTTGATGTCTAATGCTTTTCAAATGTTTTCTGTCTCCTTCTACTTATCCATATGCTTGAAGGTTTTCTACCTCTTTTGCTAGACTGCTCAGTATATTAGACTGCTCAGTATATTAGAAACTTTTTTAAAAGTTTCCAGACCGAGATTTCAGGAACTCTTAACATGTCTGGTTTTGATACTTGCACTGTTTTTTCAAACTGTATTTTTTAGTATGCAAATAGTTAATGTGATATATTGGAAGAGAAGACTGATATAAATAGGCCATTAGGAATGCAATGGCAGAGGTAGCAGTCTATGTCCTATGAGTGGGTCTGAGACTTGGTGAGTCTGTTCTCACCAGTGTTTTAAGTAGTCTGCTGCTGTCCTTGTGGAGCTGGGATTCATTACTTCTCTTCCTCTATAGGAAAAGCTAAAGGCAGTTGGAACCTTTCACCTAACTAGATAGTTAGACTTTGGTAAATTAAATTTCTTTGAAGGGAGGCATTATTAGAAGAGCATAAATATGTAGTGCAAAATGGTAGTATTATTTTTGTGCTCAAAGAATAAATGAATTGTAAAGAATAAATTAAGAAATAATAAATAAAATTATTTTAAGGGAGAAATCATACCCTGTACAAAAAGTTAGCATGTTTTTGGATTATACTGAATATTAGAATGCCTAATTTTTAAAATTACTATTTGATGCTGGGGTGTGTGTATCTCTGTGGTATAACATTTGCCTAGTGTGTGTCTGGCCCCAAGTTCAATCCCTAGTATTGAGTAAAAGAAAGATGTTTTAAAATTACTGTTTGAGCTCAGTGTAGTGGTGCACACCTAATCCCATCATTCATATTTCATGTTTAAGGTTGTAGGAGAGTTGTAGATTTTTCACTCTGTCAAGGTTATTACTTTTTAAAAGGATGAATTCTCTTTAGATTTTTTTTAACATGCTACACAGGAATCTGGAAGTGTTGTGGAAAAAAAATCGTTTTTCTTTTGAGACAGCATCGTGTTTCCCTAGATGAGTTAGTACTCATTATGTAGAGCAGTTGTCCTAGAACTCATTGTAATTATTCTGCCTCAGCCTGCTGGGTGCTAGAGTTACATGCATGTGCCCCCATGCCAGCTTATGTTTTAATACAGAGATTGATTTATGGAAATTTGGGCATCTTCTAAGACTATAAGCAAAGAACAATGATTTATATGTACAAAATGTAATAGTAAAATAACAATGGGTAGACAAGATCGTAATTAAATTAAGTACTTTTGTTCAAAATAACAAAAAAGATGCAATTTCATTGGTAACTTGCAATCACTATGTATAATAAACATTTAACTGTCTTTTTCAATTATGTAGTTGATTTTCTTGTTTTTAATCTCTGCACTTAACAGTAAACAACATTGTATTTTCAGTATTAATATGTTTAATTAAAGCCTAGATATTTTGTCAGAAGGAAGTGGTTTTGAACAATTACAAGGAATTATAGCTAGTCTATGTCAACTGCTTTATATGAGCGTGCAGTAACATTTACCACTGTGAACTCTGATATTTAGTGTAAGGAACTGCTAATGTTTGACCTTTTAGACAGTTAAATAACTTAGGACCTTCCACATTTCAGTTCTGCACTATTGGAAATCCAGTGTAGATATTAGTATAGGAATTCTCTTAAGAGTGTTAAATTTACTAAGCTTCTTTATTGCCTTAATTCAGCTTTTCCTAAATTTAAATGCTTAACGAGTCTTTGCATAGTTTCAGGAACATAGCAACAGCACCACGCTAATTTCCTAAGGATTTGGTGCTTATAAAGTAATACTGGGAAGAAAATGCGTTGAAAAACTTGTTTGTGACTTTAGTTCTCTTAATGACTTACTGTATTTAAATTCCTTTGATTCAGTATTTCTTCTTGAGAATTTGGAAGCATTTTCCTTTTTGATTCATAGTGATGTTGATGCTTTATGGTTAGGATAACTCTTTAACGTGTTGTATTTAGTATATAAATTTTATATTTAGTTCTTTTCTGTATGTACTTGATACAAGTGTTTTTTTAGCTACATACTTATTATAGTCATATAAATTAATATTCCCAACATTTCAAAGTTAACTGTGTAGGCAACTGGAAGAAATATGGAGGGAGTGCTATCCTCAAGCAGGGTCAATTCTAATTTCTGTGGCATTCAGTTTTTAGTGTATGTGTTACCAAAGTGACATACATATATACATATATACATATACATATACATATACATATATATATATATATATGCATGCATTCCTGTGGAAGAAGGGATGTGTCTGCCATCTGTTTAATACTACTGGAAATTGTAGTGGCATTTCTGTGAACTGCCACAGGAATGGAAACCCATACAAATGTCAAAAGAATAAATTAATCTCAACAATGCAAGTGAATAATATTAGCATTATGTAGGGATATTGATAGCAATATATTATGCTATTTGGGCTGTGTGTGTGTGTGTGTGTGTGTGTGTGTGTGTGTGTGTGTGTGTGTGTGTGTGTTTCTCCTTTGGACATTGGAACTGTGATCAGTAAGACAGTTATAGGTACCTCAGTTTTACAGGAATAAACTGTTGTGTTGGTAAATGTTCATTTTTTTCTTATTTAAATTAGAAACAAACTTGTTTTACATGTCAATCCCAGTTCCCTCTCCCCTCCTCCCCTACCCCCACAGACCCCATATCCATCCCATTTCTGCTCTCCAGGGAGTGTGAGGTCTTCCATGGGGGCAATCTTCAAAGGCTATCACATCATTTGGGTCAGAGCCTACCTATGCCCTCCCCTGTGTATCTAGGCTGAAAGAGTATCCCTCTATAGGGAATGGGCACCCAAAGTCCATTCATATGCTAGGAATAAATACTAATCTACTACCAGAGAGAGGCCCCATAGATTGCAGAGGCCTCCTCACTGACACCCAAATTCAGGGAGTCTGGATCAGTCAGTCCTATGTTGGTTTCCTAGCTGTCAGTCTGTGGTCCATGAGCTCCCTCATATTCAGGTCAGGTGATTCTGTGGGTTTCTCTAGCCTGGTCTTGACCCCTTTGCTCATCACTCCTCCCTGTCTGCAATTAGATTCCAGAATTCAGCTAGGTGTTTAGCTGTGGGTGTCTGCTTCTGCTTCCAAAGCTACTGGATAAAGGCTCTAGGATGGCATATAAGGTAGTCATCAACCTCATTATCAGGGGAGGGCGTTTAAGGTAGCCTCTCGACTATTGCTTAGATTGTTGGTTGGGGTCAACCTTGTAAATTTCTGGACATTTCCCTTGTACCAGATTTCCCTTTAAAGCTTATGTCTCTTTTCTTGCTCTCCTCTATTATTCTCCTGACTCGATCTTTTTGCTCTGTCATGTCCTACCCTCCCTTCCTCTTCCCCCATCTCTTTCTCCTAATGCCCTCTCCCCTCCCCCCATGCTCCCAATTAGCTCAGGAGCTCTTGTCCCTTTCCCCTTCTCTGGGATACCATGTATATCTCTGCTTGGGTTCTCGTTTCCTAGCTTCTCTGGCAGTGTGGATTGTAGGCTGGTAATCCTTTACTCTGTCTAAAATCCATATATCAGTGAGTACATGCCACTGGGTTTCCTTACTCATGATGGTTTCTTCTAGTTCCATCCGTTTCCATTGTTTTTTTTCCACTGAGTAGTACTCCATTGTGTAAATGTACTACATTTTCTCTATCCATTCTTTGGTTGAGGGGCATCTAGGCTGCTTCCAGTTTCTGGCTATTACAAATAGTGCTGCTATGAACATCATTGAACAGATGTCCTTGTATGAATGTCCTTCTTTTGGGTATATGCCTAGGAGTAGAATTGCTAGATCTTGTGGTAGACCGAGTCCCATTTTCTTTAAGAGTCGCCATACTGATTTCCAAAGTGGCTGTACAAGTTGGCACTCCCACCAACAGTGGAGGAGTGTTCCCCTTTCTCCACATCCTCTCCAACACAAATTGTCATTGGTGTGTTTTTGATTTTAGCCATTCTGACAGGAGTAAGATGGTATCTCAGAGTTGTTTTGATTTGCATTCCCCTCATTGCTAAAAATGTTAAGCAATTTCTTAAGTGTCTATCAGCCATTTTAGATTCCTCTGTTGAGAATTGTCTATTTAGTTCTGTACCCCACTTTTTAATTGCATTGTTTGGTGTTTTGGTGACTAGCTTCTAGTATATTTTGGAAATCAGCTCTTTGTCTGATGTGGAGTTGGTGAAGAGCTTTTCCCATTCTTTAGGCTGCCATTTTGTCTTGTTGACTGTGTCCTTTGCCTTAAGAAGCTTTTCAGTTTCAGGAGGTCCCATTTATTAATTGTCACAGTGTCTGTGCTATTGCTGTTATGTTCAGAAAGTGGTCTCCTGTACCAATTCGTTCCATGGTACCACCTACTTTCTCTTCTAATAGGTTCAGTGTGGCTGGATTTATGTGAGGTTTCCTTTTGTGCATGGCGATAGATATGGATCTATCTGCAGTGTTTTACACGCCAGCACCATTTGTTGTTCTCTTTAGTTATTATAAAAGATGAGCTACATAGAAGACTTTAGACTCTCAAAGATAGGATAGATAATTTTCTTTAAAATCTTGCTAAATGTTAATGAACTAAATATTGTAGCTATTGTTCTTACTTGATAACTGTTTTGTTATATATTTTACTATGATAATGTTAAAACCCTTATTTTTATTGAGACAGAAAAGAGGAGATGATGGGGGAAATCTTTCTTTGTATATGTTTGTCTTATTGGTTGATAAAGCACTGTTGGCCAATAGGGAAGCAAGCTATGTGGGGCTAGGGATTCAAGGAGGATTCTGGGAAATGTAATAAAGAGGGAGTCGCCATGTGATCCCAGGAAGATAGGACGCTAAAGCTGGCGTTCTCAGTAAGATAAGTCTTTATAAAATATGTAGATTAATGGTTATGGTTGATACTTAGGAAAGAGCTAGCAAATGAGAAATCCTACTCATTGGTCAGAAGCATTGTAATTAATATTAGACTCTGTGTTATTTGGGCTCCAGTTGTTACAATGATCATGTGACTTTTCTTTTTCAGTTTGTTTATATGGTGGATCACATTGATGGATTTTCATATGTTGAACCATCCCTGCATCCTTGGGATGAAGTCTGCTTGATCAAGGTGGATGATTTCTCTGATGTGTTCTCGTATTCGATTTGCCAGTATCTTATTGAATATTTTTGCATCAGTGTTCATGAAGGGATAGTGGTCTGTGGTTCTCTTTATTAGTTGTGTCTTTGTGTGGCTTGGGTACCAAGGTTTTGAAGCCTGGTAAAAAGAGTTGGGCAATGGCTCCTCTGCTTCTATTGTGCGGAATACTTTGAGGAGAATTGGTATTAGCTGTTCTTTGAATTTCCCTTAGAATTCTGCACTGAAGCCATCTGGTCCTGGGCTTTTTTTTTTGTTTGGGAGACTTTTGATGACTGCTTCTACTTTATTAGTGGTTATAGGTCTATTTAAATTGCTTATCTGTTCTTGATTTAAATGTGGTAAGTGATATCTTTCCATAAAATTGTCCATTTACTTTAGATTTTTCAATTTTGAGGAGTACAGGTTTTCAAAGTATGACCTGATAATTCTTTGGATTTCCTCAGTGTTTGTTGTTATATCCCCCTTTTCATTTCTGATTTTGTTAATTTGCATGTTTATTCTCTGCTGTTTGGTAAGTTTGGATAAAGATTTGTCTATCTGTTGATTTTTCTCAAAGAACCAACTCTTCATTACATTTATTCTTTGTATTCTTTTCCTTGTTTCTACTTTATTGATTTCAGCCGTCAATTTGATTATTTCCTGGTGTCTACACCTCTGGGGTGAGTTTCCTCTTTTTGTCCTAGACCTTTCAGTTGTGCTGTTAATTTTCTAGTGTGACTGTTGCTGGGTTTTTTCATGTGGGCAGTTAGTGCTATGAATTTTTCTCTTAGCACTGCTTTCAAGGTGTCCCATAAGTTTGGTTATGTTGTGTCTTCATTATCATTTAATTCTAGGAAGTCTTTAATTTTATTTTTTATTTTTTATTTTTTTTTCTTTCTTTCTTGACCCTGGAATGGTGCAATTGCACATTGTTCCAATTTCCATGAGTTTGTAGGTTTTCTGCAGTTTGTGTTGTTGTTGAATTCTAACTTTAAAGCATGGTGGTCTGATAAGATATTTTTGTACCTGTTGAGGTTTGTTTTGTTGCCAAGTATTTGGCCAATTTTTGAGAAGGTTCCATGTGGTGCTGAAAAGAGGGTATATTCTTTTGTGTTTGGATGGAATGTTCTATACATGTCTGTTAAACACAATTGGGTCATAACTTCTATTAGTTCCTTTGTTTTTGTTAAGTTTCTCCCTTATGGTCCTTCCTGTCTAGTGGTGAGAGTGGGGTGTTGAAGTCTCCTATTATAAGCATGTGAGGTTTAATGTGTGATTTGAATTTTAGTGGTGTTTCTTTTATGAATGTGGATGTCTTTGTATTTGGGCATAGATGTTCAGAATTGAGACTTCATCTTGTTGGATGTCTCCTGTGATGAATATGAAATTATCTCCTTCATCTCTTTTGACTGGTTTTAGTTTAAAGTCTAATTTGTTAGAGATTAGGATTGCTACCCTCGCTTGTTTCTAGTGTCCATTTGATTGGAAATCTTTCCCTTTACTCTGAGATACTGTCTGTCTTTGAAGTTGAGGTGTGTTTCTTGTATGCAGCAGAAGGATGGATTCTGTCTTCTTATCCATTCTGCTAGCCTGTGTCTTTTTATATGCGAGTTAAGACCATTAATATTGAGGGATATTAATGACCATTGATTGTTCATTCTTGTTTGTTTTGGATTCTTTGTTGTTGTTGGAGTTGTGTGTGGATTTCTACCCCATTTTTGTTCTTGCTGTTGTGAAAGTGGGATTATCTATTGCCTATGTTTTTTCTGGTTTTGTTAACTTTCTTGGGTTGGAGTTTTGACTCCGATGGCTCTCCTCTTCCTGTGGGTGGAGGCAGGATTAGTACTGGGGCCTTGTCTGTCTCTGGGTAGGTTGGACTGCTGGGATGGGATCCCCAGGGTGGAGTCCCTGGGCCTCAAGTGGTTCTCAGTAGGGCACTGGAAGGAGGGCTGGAAACAGGCCCCTTGTTGGTGAATATTCATAATTTTAATGGAGTAACTTTCTCCTTTTGTGTTTTTTTGGGGGGTCTGTGTAAGAAATCCTTGTGTATTAAGGGAATAAGGAAATGATAAACATGAACTTAAACAAGAGATACTCTGTTGACTTATTTCCAAAAAGTTAAATACATCTTTTTTAGTTTATTGTCAGAGAACCCCAGTCTCATTACTGAAATCAATCATTTGTGACCTCTCTCTCTCTCTCTCTCTGGCATACAATTGTTCAGCCACAAATCTACCTGGTTCATTAGTCTGAGAACTAATTTTTTTCCTGTTGTTTCATAAAACTTTTGATTCTGATTTCATTAATCCCATTCTTCAGTATTTCTTTTCTATCTTCCTGTGTTAATTTTCTTCTCAATTTATTTTGGAAATCCTAAGCAAAATCCTGCTCTTTTTAGTTCCCTTTGTTGAGATGGCATCTCATCTCAAAGTAAACTGGTATTTTGATAAGCAGAAGCAGTGTGAGAGAATGTGTGTTAAGCAATATTTTTGATACAACAAGCATTCTAGTTTGGCTAAAGAGGAAGACTGGAGCCTTTCACAGTGGCCTTTGAATTGTCTGTGCTTAATTTGGTTTGGGGGCTTATAGTTTTATCAAATAATAAACTACCAATTTTAGAAGAGATAGTCATTGTGTTAGGCAATTTGATTAGCATTTTGAAAGTTTTAGAAAACTTCTTGAAGTAGTATCATCAGCTACACAACCATGTAATTCAGGTAATGAATTATACATAAACATTTGTGTTTTTTTCTGTAAGAAGAGTTGAACTCACTATGGTTATGACGTAGGTTGTCTTAAAATCCAGGGCAATGATCAATTTCCTGTTAAAACGGGAAATTCGAATAGCAGTTTTTTTTAAATATTTATTGTTTTCCTGTCAGAGTAGTAAGACTAAAATTAGATAAAATATTATTTTCTACAAGATTCCAAGTTCTTTACTATATCAGTTGGATTCCCTAATATATAGAGTTGTCGTCAATTATTTCTAATTATTCATCTTACTATCATGTTCCAGGAAAGGAATTGATAAAAGTTTCTATTTCGAGCAAATAGAGGTAAACGAAGCCAAGGGGGTTGCGAGAACAATAAGATACAGGGTTTGGATGTGCAGAACAAATTAAAAAAATTTTGTGAGTCAGTGATTTTTAGGGAATTTTAGAGGAGGTGATAAATGGAATTAAAATTCAGTTGTTCAGACTAAACAAATGTTTAAATAGTACGTAAATGTTTAAAACATCGAGTATTATGTCTTTCAGTCTGCACAGAAATTTTATGGTAGCTATTTTAATTATTTGTGTTTTTTTCCCCTAGGTGGTATCATGGAAAACTCGATAGAACCATAGCAGAAGAACGCCTCAGGCAGGCAGGGAAATCTGGAAGCTACCTTATAAGAGAGAGTGATCGGAGGCCGGGGTCCTTTGTACTTTCATTTCTTAGCCAGACAAATGTTGTCAACCATTTTAGGTAAGTATTTGTTCCTAGTTTAAGGTATTTAATATGGCACTTTGTTATTTAATCTGATACATAGTTATAAATATATTCACTTTTACAGAAGTAAATGATGCTGGTATAATAAACTTGATTTCAGTTAAGTTATTCAGTGATTTATAGTAACTGTTTAAACTTTGCTTAAAGACAGTAAGTAAAATTAGTCTTTATAATGCCAGTTTTCAGATATATTCCTCATACTTGAGAAATATATTATTACAGATACATTCTGAAAGAGATGAAAGCTAACATGAAAGAAATATAGACTGAGACTGTAGAGTACCAGAAAATACACAAAACATTGTATAGAAGTTGAAATTGGCCTTAGTTCTTTTTAGCTTCACTATCTTGAAATTCTGTACATGTTCACTTTTGTGAGATAAACAGGTATATATATTTTCAAGTAAGGTGTCATCCTTATATACAAATATATTTACAGATAATACTATATTTTTATGGGAGATAATAAAACATCATCTATGGCCTGTAAGTATTATGTAAGTAAAATGTTCTTATGCCTTAGACTTTTAAATTTTAGGATAAGTTTTAAGAGGACCGTTATTCTTTTTACATGCAATGAATTAAAAATATAATATAAAACAACTATTTGATCATAACTTTTATATAACCTTTTTATTATATTTTACATGAATTTCAAGTGATTTGTAAGCTACTTCTAACCATAGAAGTCTTTAAAAAATGGCTGAGTCTTGTAGGGTGGTGGTGATACACCCCTTCAATCTCAGCACTTGGGAGGCAGAGGCAGGCTGATGTGAGTTTGAGGCTAGCCTGTTCTACAGAGTAAGTGCCAGGAGAGGCTCTAAAGCTACACACACAAAAAAATTGCAGAGTCTTAAGTATAGAAAGTGATGGGAGATATCTGAGGGTAAATTTTCAAATATTTGGTTCAGTTACATAATGGAGGCTTGTAATTACAATATCATATTAAATTCATAAATATTTAGAAAGTAATACTCAGTTAGTTACCAGTGATATTAATAAGTGGACTTTTGAAGTATACGAATATATGTGAATGGAAAAGAGTATGAAGCTGACAAAATTATTTGCTTTATGAAACTTCGTTTTAAAAATTGGACATAGAAGCTGGGCATTGGTGGCGCACGCCTTTAATCCCAGCACTTGGGAAGCAGAGGCAGGAGGATCTCTGAGTTTGAGACCAGCCTGGTCTACAAGAGCTAGTTCCAGGACAGTCTCCAAAGCCACAGAGAAACCCTGCCACAGAAAAACCAAAAAAAAAAAAAAAAAAAAAAAAAAGAAATTGGACATAGAACCTGAGCATTGGTGACACATGCCTTTAATCCCAGTGCTTGGGAGGCAGAGGCAGGTGGATCTCAGTGAGTTCGAGACCAGCATGATCTACAGAGTGAGTTCCAGGACAGCCAGAACTGTTACACAGTGAAACCCTATCTCAAAAAAACAAAACAAAAAAATTGGACGTAGGTACTAGAGGGACATAGCTCTATGATAGAGAATCTGGATTTAATTTCCACTCAAAAAAAAAGAATAAAAGAGACTGGTTTTTAAGATCCTTTTCAAACCATGTTTTTGTTTGTTTTTTTCCTTTACATCCAGGATTATTGCTATGTGTGGAGATTACTACATTGGTGGAAGGCGTTTTTCTTCACTCTCAGACCTAATAGGTTATTACAGTCATGTGTCTTGTTTACTTAAAGGAGAAAAATTACTCTATCCAGTTGCACCACCAGAGGCAAGTAAAACTTGAATGAAATATCATAACTTATTTTACAAAATCAGATGAACTTTGATATAATTAAATTTCTTATGTCTTTTGTAAATTTATACTTCTTTAAATTCTGGTTATAATGTTAGAACAAAAATCATTGTTTTCTTACTAAAGTAACTTTTGTATTGAAGTAACTTGATTTTTTAGATAATCCTGTGCATTTATAGCTTACCTTAATTGCTAGAGAAGTTAAAATGTTTTACATTATAAAATGATTAATTTCTGTGTTCTGCATAGCTTATTTAATGATTGTTCAGATTATCTGAAAAAAAATGTTAAACATTTATAATAATTTGTGTAAAAGCAATAAACAAGAGTAGTAAACATTTGTAGGTTCTGATAGAGGCCCAGTAAAGGTTAATTTGCATGGTTTATGGAGCTGATAATGCAGTTGGCTTTAAGCTTTATGTGGATGTATCTTTTTTTGACTTGGATACAGAGACAGTCTTCTTCTTTTTTTTTCTTTTTTTTTTGTTTTTTTTTTGTTTTTTTTGTTTTGTTTTGTTTTTCGAGATAGGGTTTCTCTATGTAGCTTTGGAACCTATCCTGGCACTCGCTCTGGAGACCAGGCTGGCCTCAAACTCACAGAGATTGGCCTGCCTGTGCCTCCCGAGTGCTGGGATTAAAGGTGTGTGCCACCAACGACTGGCCAAGAGACAGTTTTATTTTGATTGTGTGCATGAGTGTATGTCTGTGTGTGACTGTGTGTACAGGCTCACATGTGTAGTGGCATGTGTGCCAGGGTTGTATGTGCATACTCAAGACTGGTGGCTAGAAGTTGACTTTAGATGTCTGTCTTGATTGTTCTCTACTTTATTAATTGAAGCAAAGTCTCTGGATGAACCCAGAGATTTTCAATTTGACTAGTTTGGCTTGGTAGTTTGCCTCAGGTATCCCCTGTTCCTGCCTCCTAAATGCTGGGATTACAGGCTGCTGCCACACCTGTCACCTGTAACAATTTTTAAGTGGGTCCTATGGATCCAATATTGGTATTCAGGCTTGTGGGATAGGGATTTTAGTTACAGAGACATGAATGATATCCCAAACTTGTAATTATTAATTATTTTTAATGGTTTTCAGCCAGTAGAAGATAGAAGGCGTGTTCGAGCCATTCTGCCCTACACAAAAGTACCAGAAACTGATGAAATAAGGTATTACATACTATTTCTTATTTTTAAGCATTTGAAAGAGCTAGACAATGAAGATTTATTGCTCCTAAACTAGGAAAGGTTTTGAATTTTAGGAAATATGATAGCTATATAAAATTGCCTTTAGTGTTGGAGCAGTTGTGATCCCATGGGATGTCTTGTCTATTCAGACCGAAGATATGAATCCGGTTGGCCTCAGAGAAAATGGCAAGAGAAATTACACCCTCTCCTTTTTTTTTTTTTTTTTTTTTTTTAAATAAAATACTTCTGAGAAAGGAGAGTTCCTTCACAATTTGTTTGTGGCTCGCCTATTTATTGATTGATTGATTGATTGATTGGTTTTTATACCCATAACATTTATGCCTCAGCTAATTTTTGAATTTTGCATAATGTATGAATAATTTTAATTTTCAAAGCTATTGTATAACCATAGAGCATCATAGTTTTTTGTTTGTATTTATATGTAATTTGATTATAACTAATTATTAAACTTACCAGGTTATCATTTCTTTTCTAAAAGCTATTTAATCATTCAATAGAATCTTCAGTCCTTAACTATAAAATTTTTGGCTGCTTCTGAATACTACTAGCTATATGGTTTCTCTTTGAAGTAGCAGCATAGTAATATATAAAAACATTTTTTGTGGTACTAAAATTTTTGGCAATTAGTATTAGAAAACAAAGACTTGGTAGTTTGAATCTCAAAATAAGGGTTCCATTTTTAGATATAGTCAATGTGACATTTTATTTAATTCTTATTGACACACTTATTTGTGAATTAATGTGGGAAAATGATTAAAAGCAAGTAAAAGGAAGAAAGTCATTTATTAGAGGTAAGTAGTATTGAACTATAAGTTCTAGAAAATTTGTAAAGTTCAGTCAGATATCTAAGGCAGCAGTTCTCAAAGTATATTCCATCTTACTTGTTGATCTAAGGCTCACTGATAGAGTCCATATGTTATCTGGGCTTCTCCAGTGGAGATTTACTTCAAGGATTGGAGGCAGATTCAGGAGACCAATGCTGTCATTGTGTTACATTCAGAGGCTTGAGGAGACCATGGGAGTCAGTGTAAGTCCCAATCTGAGGACAAACAAGAAGAAATGGCTCAAAGAAAAAAAAAAGAAAAAGAAAAAAAGAATCAATATGGTATTATTCTGTTGTCTCTTTAAATCGACTGTTATAAATTCTGCTTTGTATGAGCTTTGTTTCCTGAAATTTGAGAAACAATAAAGGATGTGATCATTTAGAGAAAACAAAGCTTTCAGGTATATTCATTTAAGAGAACTAAGGTTTATGAGTATTAAGACAAAAAGAAAAAGAAAATTACTGAAAAATATAGACATATGGTGATGGCAGCATGCAACCAGAAGAATGTTAAGAGACTTTTTATTTTTTTTAAGGCTGGAAGAAAAATTGGAAGGAATTGCTGATAGTTTTTGTTTTTTTATTGATGACATACATCAGTCAACATCTCACGCCCCTGATGGTGTAGATCTTAAAAACATCTGCGTAGTAAAGAAGAAAACTAAGCTGTGTGTACCCTTGTACTCTGAAATACATAGTAGGAAAAAACCATAGATGACTTCTAATACATATCTGGGTGCCATGTTGAGACAAAGAAGTCTACTTATTGCTTAGTAGGCATCTGAATGAAAAATAAGATGTCATTATAAATGCTAATTAATATTCTCTACATAATAAAATCAAGTATGATTATCTAATGGGAACTTTCTGAATTCACTTTTTCATACATATATTAATTATATATTGGTTTTATTACATTTTTCATACATACGGAAGAATAACAACATTGAACTTAAACTGTAAAATTCAGTTTTCTTGGAACTACTTCTAATACATGTGTACTTGTTTGCTATTTAGGGAAATATTAATTTGAATCTAATCTAGCAAAGTAGATAGAAGATAGAGGAACTGTAATTTGAATGTAATCCAGCAAAGTTAGACACCCAGCATGCTAGACACCCTTACCAAACCTATAATGAAATTGTACATATAATGAAATTAGAATTCAGATGATTAACTGTCTTCAGTTTCACAAAACATGTCAGAAACAGCACAGAACTTTCTGCATTTTTCCAATATCATAATATCCAGTGTGTGGCTTAGGAGTACTTCAATGTCCATTTTTAAAATTTTAATGTCATTTGCTATTTTAGTTTCTTAAAAGGAGATATGTTTATTGTTCACAATGAATTAGAAGATGGATGGATGTGGGTTACAAATCTACGAACAGATGAACAAGGCCTTATTGTTGAAGACCTAGTAGAAGAGGTGGTGAGTATCATGTTTCCTACACTTTAGACCCTAAATCCTTATAAAAAAGTTTAGAACTTGTCCACTTTCTGGGCTATTAGATGACAAATTTCTTTTGAAAGCCTTTAATTCATAAGCACAAGGACATTTTAAGGTGTTAATAAATGATATTTATAAGGAAATAAACAGTATATTAGTATGTTGTAATATACAGCTGTCTTTGTAGAAGTGCTTCTCTTTTTCTGAACTAATCGATCACTTAATTTGGTATTTTTTGTGCTCTTGTTCATCATCAGGTATATTTCAGTCAGAGGAATTTTAAGTGGTATGCTTTGGTATAACTTTTAAAATGTATGTATAATTTTTAATAATCTAGGAAAAATGTAATTATATTACACATAAATAATCCCAAAGTTCTACAGTTTGAATATTCCCTTTGTTTCCTTTACTATTATATTATACATTTTTATTCATCTTAGTACATTACATAAATTACCCCATATATTTTTAGATGCAGATCAGCACTCAAGCAGCATTTGTGGTTTATAGACAATACTCACTATCGTCTAAATATACTAAACATTATTATTTTGGAATTTACCTTTTCCTTTTAGATTTTTGTGGTAGGTATGAATTTCTGTGATATTTTATGACCAATAACTTTCCCCTTTCCCCCAGAACAGTCTGTGGAAGATGGCAGAATAATTTTTTTGTTGTTTGTTTTTTTGTTTTTTGGCTACTGATCCTTGGTCTGTCTATTCTGGCAACTAGATCTTGATTCACAAGCATAAAACATACTGATGAAAATTGGAAGGAGTTATGGAAGCTATATGTGATATATCCTATATTCAGTCACATACATACTTGAAAGATCTAGGATTATCATTTACAGTTCTTTAAATAGTATTCAGAATTCTAGAGGTACTTACTCACATAGGCAGGACGTCCACACTGAACCACCTAATTGTCTGTGTTAGTCTATAAATTTTTAGGTTTTGTTTATGTTAGTTTCTTTTTGCCTATTATACTACCCTTTCCTATTCTGATTATGAAGGGATAAAAATATAGTTGTACTTTTCCTGAAGCATTGAACTTCTGGGTCAGAATTAGTAAAATAAACTTTAGTAAGAAGAAGTGAACATTACCAAGTGTCTGCAGAAGAATAATAAAGAATAGTCCAATATAAGATAAGGGGTTATTACCTAATATGAACACAGAGAATGAAACAAAAAAAAGTCAATTCATTATAAAAAGCATAGTGTGTGGTAGCTAAAAAGCAATAGAGTCATAATGCAAATTAATCATTCTAAGAAATATAAGTGGTTTTTACTCTAATATTCAGTATAATTTTATACAGTAGGCTTAAGGGAAGTTAGTGAATTCCTTGCAGATTGAAAAGCCTTTGGACAGTGTCTAGATAATGAAGATGTGTTTAGTATTTGCTTGGTCATTGATTTAGGGAATTCTCTCTGAAATTCTAACTAGGATTGTCTAAGTACATTCACATTTTTAAGTCTCACCTCTAGATTGTATGCTCCATGAAAAGGCATCTTTTTCTTGTTGGTGTTGTTTTAACTCACTGTATAGCCCATTGCCTAGATTACTCTATGGCATCTGTAAATTTTAAGTAGATGAATGCAACTATCTCCATGCCTATAGTGGTCCCTCTTCTTCATACTCTTGGCCTGTTAGGCTGCCTTGTGAAACTTAATTTGTTGTTACTAGCCCCGTTCAACTGTCAACCTCTTTTGTATGTTTGTTTTTGGCAGAGATTTTGTTTTCAGATACTTTTTTTAAGGCCATATTGTTTCTACTGTTGTTTTCACAGTATTCATTGGTTCTATATTACCTTGTAAGACAACTTCTTTAAGGACAGCAATTATAATATTCATTTTGTAGTTTTTATAGTAAGCATTCATTGACTGTTTGATTTTAGTCTGACTAAATACTTAGTGAGGACCTAATTAAGAGAAGTCCTTGCTAATATTTTTTTCTCTTATTTTCCTTCATTATCAGTTCCTTGAAAACTTAGTGTAAGCTGCTACAACTACAGTTCAGTATATACTCAGTGAAAACTATGAACTTAGTTATTAGCCTCTGTTTGGGGTGGTGGTGATGTTATAGAGAATTACTTAGACTTTAGTAAGATAGTCACTATAGTGGAATGAATAATACTAATGATAGAATAGCTTTAAAACCTGGAGTACAGACTAGAGTAAGATAAAGTTTAAAATGACAGAAAGAGAGATTTGTGTTTATATTTGTATTTCCCAGAAAAGAAAGTGCTCACATTTTAGTGTCTATGTGTTTGACTATAAGGAGGTAGCAGTTGAGGTAGTTTTCCTTAATGACTTGGTTTTTAAAATAGGTAGGTAGCAATGAATTAAAGGACATTCTGATAGTAACATTCATAACAGAATGCAAACTACAGTAAAGAGGTGAAATAGATTAGCAAATGTGTGACCATGGCATAGACACCCAGAAAGTATGAGTCAGGGATTACATACTTGAGGCCTATGGTTAAGGGCATTGGTTGTAAAATGAGGGATCTGTAGACAGGAGTGAAGGTAGTAAAGGTTTCGCATTAAAATTGTGTGTCCATTTGGTTTGTTTATTCTTAAGTGCACATCTACAATTGACACTAATGATTTTAGAGAGGTTGGAGTGGGCACAGCAGTAATTATACTGTAGTTGGGCTACCTTAATAGCTTGTGAAAAGAAATGAAAGGGTCTGATTTAAACTGATGGCAAGAGGAAGAGGAGAGAAGAAAGAGAACTATGTAGGGATAGTTCTTGAACAGAAACATCTTTTCTCCTAACCCAGCTATAAAAAGTATAGAGATAGTTTTGAAGATCAGATTCTTAGAAATTTTAATGAAATTAGATTAGGATTTAATTTTATATAATTAAAAATTATGCTGTCTTAATCTCTTCCCTTTAGGGCCGGGAAGAAGATCCACACGAAGGCAAAATGTGAGTTTGTATTAATTATTAAAAGGAAAAAAATGTTAAATTGTAAATTAGAATAATAGTAAAAAACAATGAATTTTAGACTGATGTATTTTTTTTAATTTGGTTCAGAGAACTGATATATAAATATCTTTTAAGGATCTAGTACTAAATTCTTAGTTTAAGCAAGCAGTAGCCTATACCTATATACAAATCTCATATCCCCAAGCAAATGCCTTCCCAAGTAAATGTTGTGTTTGCATCTTAATGACCAGCACGCCTCCTCCCATTTCTCTTCATTTTCTTAGTAATGAGTTTTGAAACTCAGTTTTTATCATGCATATGTGAGTGAACTTTTGACAATTTTAGTATAATCCAGCAAGGTCTTTTAACGTAAACTTTTTAGACTGCTTTTATATATACAGGATTCCTTTTAAAATTTTAACCTTCAGTCGTATTCTATTTTATTCATATTATTTTAGTATTCTATTTTATTCATATTATTTTAGTAGAGTACTCATCTGTTATCTTTTCAGTGCATTTATTTCATAAGCAACCTGTCAACATTTATAGATGGAATTTAAAGCTTGCCTCAAATGTTTTATTTTCTCTTCTCTAGCCATTAGAAGAGGAAATACATTTGACTGAATATTCAATATGTAGTTTTTTATTATCTTTTGTTTTTTCTTAATATATGTCTTATGTGTATGTTCTTATATTATTACTCCATATGGATACAACTATACCTAGTGAATAGTTTTTGAAATTTGTGTCAGCAGTTTCAAATTCTAATTAATGCTTGAAGGAATCAAATTCATAACAAAAGTAGATTGTAGGTGTGTGTGTTAATATATGAATATGTGTTTATGTACATATACATATATATATTATATTCCTATTTTTCTCCAAACACAATAATTCTGATCTTCATTATATAACATCTTCATAGAAATCATAATGCAAAGAATCATTTATTTTCCTCGTCAGAAGACAGCAGTCTGAGTTACTGTAGCAAATGGCAATTGATATTCATTGTTTAATATTACTCATTATGAGATGTAAAAACCTTCAAGTTTTTTAAGGTGACCACTCTGTCTAGTTAATGTGTTCGGGAATGTAAATTCATGGGGCAAGTGAGATGTTTCAACAGATAAAGGCATTTATTGCCAAACCTAATGACCTAAATTCAGTTTCCAGGACATGCATGGTGGAAGGGTTGTGCTTATCATGTGCTTATCATGGTATCCACTCATTTAAACACATACACGTGCACACACTATGAATCTGAATTTAGTATTACAAAATTCTTTAGATTTTCAAGAGAAAGTGTAAATTCCCTTGTATCCCTGTTGTAACAGTATAGACAGATCTAAGATACTAGTAAATATTTAAAACTTCATTTTTTTAATGTCGAGTGTAAGACTTAACCGGGAAGTTTTATATTAATACATGTTAGTGTTTTATTTTTCTGACCTTTATACTTATGTGGTATTTAGCATAAGTTAAATTTGTATTGATTTATTTTATGTATGTGCCTACTCTCAAGTATTTAAAATAAAGATTTAGGCAGTGAAGTATTATAAATTCCTTTTGAGATTAAATATAGCTAGTATGACCAACTTCATTTCTTTGTGCTTCATATTTTCTGTGTGGACGGTACTGAGTTCTAGTAGATTTTTCTTCTAAACTATTTATTGATGTGCACCTTCTTTTCAGTCATAAATAACTTTACTGTAGTCATTCTTAGATATAGCAGCCACCTTCTTTTGTTCTGGGCACTCCAAATTATTAGTTTCTTCAGTCAATATTCAATACTTGGTGGTTTGTCTAAAAGACTTATCAGATAGTACCACTTTGTCAACTAGAATCCCAAAGTGATGGATCCTCTGTTAACCGTAGTTCAGCAGAGCTTCAAAAGATGACCTGTGATGCCTGTCTCCTGTACCTTTCATTAGTCTTACCATCTCCCTCTTTCCTTTTTAAGCCTTTTTAATGCATGGCTTTATTTCTTATGCTTTTATTAGGCTGCTTCCCAGACAAGGATTACTCTTCAATTGTTTATGTATTTATCTATCTTAGTAAATTTAAGTTCAGAGAATCTTCATGTTGTTCCTTACATATGTTGAAGACTTGATACCTGTCTCCATTACTCTTCAAACTCCCCAGCACAAACTCATCACTGTACTTAACTGTAGTTTTACACTGTTTTGTTGCTTTATTTTCCCCCCCCTCTAACCAGTGTCTAGACTTCTTAAGAGCAAGGGCTTTTATCTTTATCTTTATCACAAATCATGTCATTGAGTTATATTAGTCCAGTGTCTTGTGTGTGTGTTGTGTGTCGTCCGTCCGTGTCCCCGTCCCGTCCATCCCCTGTCGCCCCCCCACCCCCAAGACAGGGTTTCTCTGTGTAGCTTTGGAGCCTATCCTGGCATTCTCTCTGAAGACCAGGCTGGCCTCGAACTCACAGAAATCCACCTGCCTCTGCTTCCTGAGTGCTGGGATTAAAGGAATGTGCCACCAACGCCTGGCGAGTTATATCAGTTTTATACAAAATGACTCCAGGAAACCTTATTACTCCTTTGCCTCTAGGCTATTTTCTTAAGTTTTAAAGATGAATAATATTTTTGAACTTTATTTAATTTTTTAAAACTCTCTGGATTTTATTTTTCCTGGCTAGAAAGCTATAGGGTTGGTCTTTGATGCCATCAAGCATTCTCCTAGAATATAGAAATCCACTCTAGCTTGTGTACTAAATTGTAGTTTAGTCCTAACATGAATGCAATATGTAACCTCAAACATTTTAAAGCATTCTGGACTGTATTGTTCCCTTTTCATTATTCATGTCTGCTCTGAGAGCATCAAGAAATTTGAGTTAGTAAGTTAATGGATGGAATAATGTTTTAAAGCTTACTTCTTCACATTTACTTGAAAATTAAGTTGTATTTTAACTTTCCCCAGTGATAGGATGGTTAATTTGAAGCAGAGTAAACAACATTACGCCTGTAGCACTGCACCTGAGAACACTTGTGTTTTCTGTCTTGTAGTATGTGTACTTTACACCTGAAACCTAATACAAGTCATTGTAGACTATATGAAGACTCAGCAGAGTGGCAGGGATGTGATCTGAGATTCCCAGTGAGAGAAAATGGGATTTATTGTAAATAAGAGGAAAAACTTAAGAACTTTGGCTTTTAAATAATTTGATGTATTTTATTTTTGAGACAAAAGTCTCACTGTATGGTCCTGGCTGGCCTGAATTTATAGTTATCTGCCTGCATTTGCTCCCAAGTGCTGGGATTAAAGGCGTGCAACCCCACTCCTGATCATTAAGTAATTCTTTTAACGTTATTTTGTGAAAAAGTAAATACTAAATACTTGAAATTTTATTATGCCATATTTTCAACCATTACAGTTTACAATAAATTCTAAATGTTTAATTCCAGAATACAGATTATAAAATACTTTAGCAGTCTAGTTTGATAGGCTTTTAGTTCAGAATTAAAAATAGTTTTAGTTCTTTCTGTTGGTATGTACTTGTTCTTGTGTAAACATTTTCATTTATTGGGAGAGATCTTATGTTAAAAGAAAGTTAATTTTGAAAGAAACATGAGAAAAAATGATTTAGTTCTATCTTGTATCATTTTCCCATTCCCTACAAGCTGTCCAAGGAAAAATAGAGCTATGATATAAACATACTACTACAACTAAAATCAGTGCTTTGTCAAATATTATAATTAATATGGAAACTGTAGTTTATATTTGACAGTTCCTAGTTTTACTGTACTTCATTGAAGTAAAGCATAGTAAGTTTCCAAAAATATAACAAAAATGTAATGATGGAAATTTGACCATTTCTATTACATTTATTTCATGTCAGCTTGACTTATATTTTACTTACTCTGAGTATATGAAAGCAGCAGCAGCTTGTGGACTTTTGATTTACATGTCAAATTTGTTTTCCTTTAAGATGGTTCCATGGGAAGATTTCCAAACAAGAAGCTTATAACTTACTAATGACAGGTACCTTTGTATTCTTTAATGTCTTTATAAAGTATAAAATTGAAACAGCCTTTTTTTATGTACTTTGCTTTCATTTAGCATTTGGTTAATATTTATGCATATTATAATTTGTTCCCAATACTTGGAAGCTAGTATTTTTCTGGTTTTAAGTTAAAACATACATGTATAATAAACGCTTGTGAAGTATATTTTTCTTCTTCCCTAACTTCTGGGCCTATTTCATTCCCCATGTGTTACAGCTTATGATCTTGTGGTACATTTTTGTTTGTGTATATCTTAGAAGAGTGCACAACGTACTTTTTAATGTTAAGAAATATATTAAGAAAACATTTCAAATTTACAAATACAAATTTTTGTCATTCCTTTTATTGATCATTTGATTTCTAGTCTATAAATTGAAGAATACCATGTTATCATTTTTTTTTTAAATTCATTCATAATGTACTTTTTTCAAGACAGGGTTTCTCCGAGTAGTACTGGCTGTCCTGGAACTTTATCTGTTTACCAGGTTGGCCTCCAACTCACAGAGATCTACCTCCCTTTGCCTCCTGAGTGCTGGGATTAAAGGAATGCACTAATATAATTCTTGTATTATTTGTGTTCATGGTGGAATTACATAATTGAGCCTTATTTAAATTATATTCCTAATTTCTGTGACTGTTACAGGAAAATGCAAATTAAGTTTGTTTACATTAACAGTTTATTTAAAGCAGTAATTCTCAATTTATGGGTTGTGACCACTTTGACAAACCTCTTTCACCCAAAATACTTAGATTATAAATCATAACATTAGCACAATTACAGTTATGAAGTAGGAATGATACTAATTTTATAGTTGCGGTGGTTCAAAACATGAGGAACTGTACTAAAGGTTGCAGCATTAGCAAGGTTGAGAACCAGTGATTTAAAGTAACAACTATGTTACTTTGTTCTTTGTTGTTGACTATTCATTGCTAAGTTAATATAACTAGCAGGTATTTATTAGTAAGGTATGTCTGACAAAGATTGGGGACAAACTCAATCTATTCTATGTATTTACATGTAGGTCTGGAAAAACTGGTAGTTCCTGAATTTTATAGGGTACCCTGAAAATAGGTAACTATAGTAAATAAATACTAAATCATAATATCTAATCTTAGTTTGTAGAAGATGTCATTACATTTTAAATCAGTGACTTACTTTCATATAGGATTTGAGGCAGTTCTTAAAGTGCTTAATGTATTAACCTGCACTAAGTAGGTTCAGAAAAAAGTTTAAAACATGCCAATGCTAGACATAGAGATCATGCTTAAACCAGAGTGCTAAGTCATCAGCTTTATGGGTGGAACCAAAAATACGCATTTTAGTGAGTTGTTGGTGTAGGTTTATGTTTCAATATTAAATCACCAAGTTCTTGAAGTATCCATGATTTTCTTAGGTGTGTAAACATTAAAAGAATCTAAACATATTTCTTAGATTTGTTTGTATTTTTTCTCATTCATATACTCTTTTTGAAAGAGTGGACAATTTACCAAAATGACACAAGCACATTCATGTATAAATTTAAACATGATTCCCATCTTACATTGAAGAAGAAACAGAAAGTATCATTGTCACCGAGAGTTTTCTTTGTCATATATTAAATTGTACAGTTTATACAGATTTTTATTATTTGCTTATATACTTTTTTGTATTGCTCACCAATTTACTTGATAGCAAGAGCCTAACGTGAATGAATGATTAGAATCATAACTCATTACATGTGATACTGTGTTAGTTATGCTTTCTTACAAGAGTCAATTTCTAATCTTTCTGTTAACCAATACTTAACCGCAAAGGAAACATTATAGTGTTAGGGGCCATTGCTAATTGAAGAAATTATTTTTGTGTACCTTTTCAGGATGATACTGAGTAAAATATCATATGTGTTTATTGACTATGGATGATATGCTCACATACTTAAGTTATTTTAAACCTGCCTTTGTAAGTGCTTATATAGTTATATTACAGTTTTACTTTTTAATCATTAATTGGAAATTGAGAGATAGTGTAGACTAATTGGTAAAATTTAACTTTTGAAGATCCTCTTTAGGAGATTAACATTTGATGTAATATAGTTACTGTCACTGTCAGGTCGTTCTTTCTGAGAAGGATAGAGGCCTGACTGCAGACTTTCAGTTCCATATGTTTAGGTAATAAAACTAGTTAAGATACACCAGGAATAGTATGTGTGGTTGTAAATCATAAAATGAAAATACGAAACACTGTCTTAAAGTTTTATAATAAAAATTTTTATGTGGTTATGACTTTGAATGTACTTTCTAATTAGATTAGTTAACATATTTTCTTTTTATTTGATAGAGTATAAAGCTAACAACTTAACTTTTACAGTTGGCCAAGTCTGCAGCTTTCTTGTGAGGCCTTCAGATAATACTCCTGGTGATTATTCCCTGTATTTTCGGACTAATGAAAATATTCAGCGATTTAAAATTTGTCCAACACCAAACAACCAGTTTATGATGGGAGGCCGATATTATAACAGGTAAATCATGAAACAGTTTAAATTATCTTTAGTTGTGGTAAAAATAGTTGGACTCAAAAATATTTAAAATTTTAATATAATAGCAGTATCTTATCTGAGATTTCTTTAAACAGTGTCAAACATGAATATTAATAATTTGTCTACTCCCAAATGTCTTACTGTTTAATAAAATATTTCTGTATAACTATTTGTTAGTAATTCCCCAGGAGTCATCTGATTTTTAAAAATGTCATTATATAATTGGATTATTCTCTGAAGTTGATACTTTCTGTATGTCATGATTAGTTTCCACTTCTCAACTTCTGAGAAAACTTTGTCTTAAAATTTATAATGAGTTTTAGTTGCTTGCTTAGGAAAGTAAATTAATAAAGGAAACTGTACGATACAGAGTGGCAGTATTCTTTGGGAAAAGAAAAGGCTGGATGAAACTTTTGCCTACTTTGGTAATGAAAGTACTGTTGTTTCCTCTTTGGGGGGCTGGCATAGTCTTGCTTGTAAAATACATTTACCTGCTTAACTTGTTAATAATGAACTAGTATTTCCAGTATCAATTAGAATCCCGTAAATTCCAATCTTGAGTTTCAAGTTCATAAAGCTCCAACAGCTGTCTTATCTGGGAAAAAAATAATAATCCAGTGATAAGATATTTTGCTTATAAGAAGTTTAGTGGACAGTTAAAAAACATTAAATGAAAGGTGTAATTTTGCACATTTGCATACCTCATCATATTAAGCTACCTGAGTACCTTGGTTTTAGATATCTTTACCTAGAATCTAGCTTGCTAGAATTTTAATTTGTCTTAAATTAGATTTTCTCATTATCAAGGTTCTGGGAGACTTGGAACATACATTTGAAAGTATACATATGCACTAAATTACTAAATATCCAAATTGAGATTTTTTTTTTTAATATTGTCTTGGTTAGAGTTATATTAGTCTGAAGAGAGACCATGACCACAGCAACTCTTATAAAGGAAAACATTTAACTGGGGCTGGCTTACAGTTCAGAGGTTTATAGTCTATTATCATCATGTCAGGATGCATGGTGTTGTGTAGACAGAAATGCTATTGGAGTGGTAGCTTAGAGTTCTATATCTTGATCCACAGAAGCAGAAGAGAGAGTGACACTGGACCGGGCTTGAGCTTCTGAAACCTCAACGCCCACACCCAGTGACATACTTATTCCAACAAGGCTAAACCTAAAAATGCTACTCCCTGAGACTATGGGGGCCATTTTCATTCCATCTACCATGAGGATGTACTGATTTACATAGGATTATTTATTTTAAAGATTATTTTGATATAAACTTCTTTATAAAAATGGAAAATATTTTAGAACTTTGGACTCTTGATAAATTTGTAAAGGTAGTCTTTGTAATTAGAGACCATAAGGAACAAGAAGAAAGAAATTCAGAGAGTTTTACACATTTCTACTAAATTATTAGAGTGCTTGCAAAATAATAATTAAAAATCTCTACCACTCCTCAATCTGACTTTCTGACTTTCATTTTCTATGGATATATTAATCTTAAAATGCTTAGGTTCTTGTTTCTAATTTTGTTTGTTCAATTCTTTGAATGAAATCTGAGTAAAGGGTCATAACATAGCTCAGAGAGCCAAAAAACATGTTCTATGCAAGCCTGACAACATGAGTTTGGTTCCTGGAACCCCTGGTGGGAAGAGAGAACTAATTCTAAAACGCTGCCTTCTGACCTCTACACATATATATGCCTTCATGTACCCAAAATATAAAAATAAAAAGAAGGCCCAAAATTATGTGGCTGATAAACAGAAAAAAAAAAAAACCAAAAACCTTATTTGTAGTATTTCCTAAGAAGTAATTTAAAAGAAAACACACATTTGCTATTATTTAGATATGAGTATCTGATATAATATTCATTAGATGTAACAGAGGCACACTGTGGCATTCTGTTTTCCCATTTAGACTTTTTGCTTTGTTTCATGAAGTAACTACTGAGCAACAGCTTTGATATAGTTCTAGAAAAGGAGAGTCATTAGCACCAAACTGAATTCAGCATACATTTATTGACTAATCTATTTAGTGAAATCTACTGTGCTGCATACCAATTAAAGAAAAAAATACCATTTCTACATTATTAGTGCTCTGAACTGTTATAAAGGATGGTGTTCAAGTTGTGATAAATTGAAAGAAAATACAAATAGGCATGGAAATCACTAAAAAGGGTATAATTTAGATAATAGTAAAAAGTATGATTTTAGTAAGACATTGAAGATTAACACTTTTGTAGTTCAGGAAGAAATGCACACAGTTTATGCAGTCAATACTAAATTCAAGTACATGACATGTGTCTTTAGAAATTCGTTTTATAAATAAGTCCCCTCCCAGTGGCTACAATAACTGAAGAAAATAGCTTTCTCTTCTGTAGCCACTGTTGATTGCCCATAGAACCTATAGACTCTCATGAGCCCTCCCTTCTCCATTTCAGGGTGATTGGAGAATGAATCTTGGCAGTGGTGTATAGTTAGTAGTTGAGAGTTCATGAATGCAGTGGCCATGCCATCTCTGGAAGACAGAGTATACATAGAACACTGTACCCTTTCATTCAGTTCTTACATTCTTTCTGTTCCCTCTTCCACAATGTTCCCTGAGCTTCAGAGGGGGAGATAAGATGTCGAACTATAGCTGAATGTTCAGCAAACAATGTTGTGAGTTTCAGCAGTAACTATTTTGCACTGTAAAAAGAACCTTTGACTAAATCTGACAACAGCACTAATCTGTGGGAATGAACACAATTAATTAGAATTAGTTTTTGAGAAAAGCCTTGGCTGTCATGGTACACTATAAATCAGTCTCACCTTACTTGAACTTACAAAAATCCACCTGCCTATGCTTCCCCAGTGCTAGTTTAAAGGTGTGTTCTATTATGTTTGGCTAGGAAATGTGGATGTAAATCCTGACCACTCCTCTGAACAGCAGCTGTAGCCTCTTCCCTGCTGGAGCCTATGGCACTCAACCATGGCCTTGATCACAGTGACAACTGTATAGGCAAAATTATATTAGTTTTTCTTTTTCTTCTTTTGACTTGTATTTTCACCTAACTATTCATGTGTTATGACATAATGACATTCTAAACAAAAACAAATGTATAAGTGATTTGGTGACAGAAGTTCTTAGTTTATCATTTGCTAAATAGATGCCATTTCTGTTCTTCATGTGTGTGGAGGGTTGTTTTTAAAAAAACAAAAAAAACATAACTTGTAATCATTTTCTCACTGAGTGTCACTTTCTGAATATGGACTGTAGTGGACTGTGTGTTTGATATATATGGAAACTAAAACCTTTAGCTTGCATATTCTAACCTATAAATCTGTATTTGGAACATTTCGACTTTTATAAAATGATTTGACTATTATAATACTTTATTATATGAATATATTCATATTATATGCTATCAAAAACTACTTATGAATAGATAATCCTTTACTTGATTTCTAAAAAATTTATACAGTTATTTATTTTAACAGTATTGGGGACATCATAGATCACTATCGGAAAGAACAGATTGTTGAAGGCTATTATCTTAAGGAACCTGTACCAATGCAGGTCAGTATTATTTTTTTCTTGCTTGAAATAATTTACATCTTGTTTTAAAAATAATGTTGTGGTTATATAAGCATTAATTCTGCTAAAACTAGATAATATTTAAAATTACAGATTATTTTAATTTCTTTAGAAAATGAATTAATTCTAAGAGAATGTCTTACTTTTCAAATTGTTCACTTTAGATAATTGTTCACTTTAGATAATTCTTAAGTCCTTAGTAGATACCAAATCCTTGGTAGCTTCTCTTTCTGTCTTTGTTTGGTTCATTTTTATTAAATTTGTTCTTTGGCAGTTTTACACGTGTATGCATGCTTACTGACTACTACCTCACCTCTTGTCTGCCCCACCTCCTCCCCCATAATGACTCTCATTCAGTCTGTTAATTTTGTTTTGTGACCCAGAGTTTAACTAGCACTGTCTGTATAACTGTGTTTGGAGCTGTCTCTTGGAGTCATTCTGTGCTCAAGAGTGGTATCACAACTAAAGACAGTGATTCTCACTTCTCCCAGAATCTATCAATAGATCAGAGGTATAGAGTGGTGCCTAGTGAGCCCCTCCCCATTCTGTGATTAATTGTTGATAGGACCATGCTAATAAGGACCCAATAGAGATAATAGAGTTGTTGATAATAATTGCAGCGGTTATATTGAGTCAAGAGAATGGAATTTGTAGTCTTCGCCCCCACTTCCTGCTCTTGTATATTTTCTGTTCCTGCATGGTAATGACCCCTGAGTGGGTGGTATAAGTTCTGGTTGTGCTCCCCTCCCCCACAGGCTTGGGTTGTTTGTTTGCCAGCTTATAGTATTGTACCCTCTTTGAAGGGAGATAGCAATAGTGAGGACAGAATAACACTAGGGAAAGATGAAGATGGCATGGTTTTCAGAGCCAGTCTTAGGCAGGTTTGAAAAAATGATGAAGAATATTAAGGCCAAGAGAAATTTAAGTTTTTTATTACTTCATTTGCCTATTGTTGTATCATGGGAAGATTGTGTCTGTACACTCAAGTAAAGTAAAAGGACAGTGAGAGTGATGGGTTGGGGTAAGGAGTGGCAGCACTTTCTGTACAAGGCAGGAATGATGGAACAAGAGAGTCTAGTAAATACTGGTTAACATGCCAGGTGAGTAGCTATTCTGTATTTACACTTGTCCTGTCTGAAGTATACCATGAGAGGGTATACAGAGACTGCTGTATGAGATATGCTGTAATCTCATGCTCCTGAGGCAGAGATAGAAACATTGCTGCTAGTAAGATACCACCCTGGTCTACATTGTAAGTTCCAGGCCATGACTTTAAACAAGAGCAAAAGGAAAACAAACGAAAGAATTTTTGTTTTGTTTTGAGTTCACAAACTCTTGCGAAAAAGAGTTTGGTGTTGCCTTATACAGTTACCTACTGTTTACATCTTGGGTCATTTCAAATGGTTGTATATTGAAATAATTGCAGTTATTAACTGGGGAGTTATTATTCTGAAGTTACATATAGATTCAGAGGTTATCTTATTCTTGTGACAGTATCATATTAATATTTTTCTTCATTTTTCCCTACTTCAAATAGGCTGTGGATAATGTATAAACATTAGCTGAATGACTCTGCTATTTAGGAGGTAGCTTCCAGTTTATCATGTGTATATTTAACTTTTAAAGTTTTCATTAGCTGTTTAATGAATAATATAACAAGAGGCAAGAAATGTCCTCTTACCCTTTTAAAGATGTTGTGCTATCTGGCAATGCATTAAAAGCTAAGGGTGATACAACACAGAGGAATTACTTCACTATTGCATCCTGGTATCTTTACCAGGGATTGGCAAAGGTTTTCTAAAAAGTTCCAGGTAGTAAATATGTTAGGTTTTATGTCCAATCTATTTCAAATACCTAACTCTACCTTGGTAATTGAAAATAACTACAGACAATGTATTAACATGGCTGTGGTCCAGTAAAACTTTGTACAAAAACGGAGGACTGACATTGGAGGTGGGGCACCTGGTGATATAATTGAGTAGTAGAGCACTTGCCTAGCATGCAGAATGTCTCAGATTCAAACCACAATACCACAAACAACAACAAAGTAAGAGAGAGATAATGTGTTGAATTTAGCATGCATGCCATAGTTTGTCATCTTTATCAGAGGTAATTAATGCTTGTGTTTCTTGCCATCTTAGTGTCTGGGCATAATTGCGGAGTAAGGAAATGAAACAGTAGAATGTCTCAAAATAGAACAGAAAGGTGATCATGAAAATCGTTTATAATGTTTTGTATGTACAAGAAGTTGAATATACTTGACAGAGCCTCCATATGGCTAAATACCATAAAATAGTAGTCTTTCAAAATAAAAGAACTGCTATAAATAAATGGGAAGACTGAAATTCAGTTTAACATACCCGATACAATTGAAAATTAATTTATTTGGGAAGATCATGATTTTTTTTCATATTTATGACATGATTCTTTAGGCAATTTAGCAATTAATGTTAGCTGTTTTTTATGTATTACTAAAGCCTATTATGTAAAATCAAGCATAGGAAAAATGGAGTTCAAAGCATAACATTTCATACTTTAACATAATAGACTAGGAACTGAAAAATGCAGTCTTGTTTTAAATATCTTTAAATATGTAAAGGTTATAATAAATGTGATACTTTAGTGTGAAAAAAGGTATGAGGCCATCAAAAGTATTGAAGTAAGAGAAAGCTTAGAAGTAGTGAGGAGAAGAAAAGTATCTGAATTCAGTAGTTTATAAGTACCAGGTGTGGATATAATGGTGTGCTGTGTCATGTGTGGTGAACTGAGGGTTAAGGTGGGGATGTGCCCTGATTCAGCTGGTTAGATTTCTAGGCTTACTTGATGTTTCTCAGAGATAAAGAATAGTTACCAACATGACTTTGCTCTAATTCACATTGCCTTCTCATTTGCCAGTTAATTCTGGATTAAGTAGCCACTTTTAAAATGTTTTCATTTGGTGTAAAATACAACAAGTTGACTGATAATTTGAAATAGAATTTGTTTATGAGGGATATTCTTGAGAAATGATAAATCTTTCTGAGAATTTCTTTGTAAGATTTACATTTAGATTTTAGTATTAGAAATATTTTACCTGCTCTTTAATTAGTAATTTGATATATTTTTGTAAATAATTTTAATGTTTCTTTACAATTCAGGATCAAGAACAAGTACTCAGTGATACTGTGGATGGGAAGGAAATCTATAATACAATTCGTCGTAAAACAAAGGATGCCTTTTATAAAAACATTGTTAAGAAAGGTTACCTTCTGAAGAAGGGTAAGTCAACTTGTAGGATTAAGAACCTAATTTAGGATCTTAGTGCTCACCATATGATAGAGTCATAAATAGTATACATAAAACTTACTGTAAGATATAGTCAGTTGTTTTGTCATTGATTATTAGTCACTGGTACTTGTTTATCTGAACAGGGTTTTAGAACAAGCTTGTATTCTAAGTGTGTTAGTAAACCCTGGCTTTGTTTCATGCTCTCTGTGTGGTTTGGTTTTTTAGAGAAATTCCTGGCCTTCAGAGTACTAAAATTTTTATTTTATAGATCTACCTCAGTTTTAACACAAAGATATTGAGGAGTGAGTGTTGGTGGAAAACAGTTCTAAAACAGGAATTTTGAAGATTTGTATCATAATAAAATTTCTGAAGACAAAGTATTCTGATGAACTCCTCCATTCATTAATTCACTAAACAAGGAATAATAACAAAAGGCAATTTTCTATATAGGTTATAGATATTTTGTAATTATATATATGGATTGATCTGTTCTTAGAATGAAAACTAAAATATATTGTATTCTGAAAATACTATTTCTTAGTTCCTAAAGAAAGACAATTATTTTTTTTTAACAGGCAAAGGAAAACGCTGGAAAAATTTATATTTTATCTTAGAGGGTAGTGACGCCCAACTTATTTATTTTGAAAGTGAAAAACGAGCTACAAAACCAAAAGGGTTAATAGATCTCAGTGTATGTTCTGTCTATGTTGTCCATGATAGTCTCTTTGGCAGGTAAGACATTAGTTTTCTTAAGTACTGTTTTAATAATAAAAATAGTGGATATTTTCAGATCACTTGAATTATAACCTATTTTAAGAGCATAAAATTATCTAAAATTGATTGATTGATTGATTTTTAAGGTTTTTGTTCCCCTCAACTTTTCACTAAGTTCTGTGCCAAATTTGACTCTATTAGGGAGACATATTTGGAATGGCATTTCTGTATAAGGACTCGACATTGAAGTAATTCAGAAATTCACTTGATCTTGTTATCTTTTCTTCCTCTTATTGAAGGGATTGTTCTAAAACAAAACAGGATGATGGTAAGGATAAGAATTCCATCCCTAAGACATCAGTATGAAAGACTAGAATTGGAGCAAGGTGGCAAAATAAGGCCTTCCAGTCATCACCTCCCCATGTTAATTGAGACAACTATTCATGTACAGAGTGTCTTCACTAGAGCTAAAGAAACCAATTAGATGTGGAAATAACATGTGATTTTAGGAACATATGACAAGACTCACTGAAGGAGTCAGGATGGAAATAGCATGTTATTTCTTTCCCAGCTATGAGTAATACAGTGTGGACAGAAGCATTACCTGTGGCAAGAGAGAATTAGATATAGGCCTTAGATTTAGAACCCAGTTGAGGCCCACCAAATTAAACATTTGCTTTTTCTTGAAAATAAGCAATATGGACATAGCCATAGATTTTGTCTATAGATCTGAATACATACTAAACAATTTCATTCTTTTTGTTTTTGTTTTTTTGTTTTTTTTTAAATGAAGATTGGCCATGGTGGTGTCACGCCTTTAATTCTAGCATTTGGGAGGCAGAGGCACACAGATCTATTAGTTTGTGGCTAGTTCCAGGACAGCCAGAGCTGTTACACAGTGAAGCCTGTCTTGAAAAACTGGGGTGCAGGGGAAGTAATAAAGGCTATAAGAAGAAAATCCAGGGTGCCTCAGCCACTTGTGTTTTGTTTTTATATGAAGAAAGGGGATTAGACTATGACTGTTGGATATCAAAGAATATTACCTGGCTAAAAGAACAGTTTTGTTAAAAATATATTTTCTGTGGGAAATACCCTCTTTGTGGGAATAATTCTATTTACTGAATAGAGTGAACATCTTCAAAAATAATATAGAACAAAGATGTGTTTTGACAGTTGGAAAACAATAAATACACTGTATTGTCATTTCTTGCTTCTAGTGCAGAGTTCCTCGTAGAAATTGACTGTTAAGAGTATGACACTATAAACGTATTTTAGTTATGAATACTTAATGATAACAGGTCCAACACCTGATATGAAAAGTTATGTCTATGAAAACTAAAGTCAAATCTCTCCTTGGAGAAAACATATCTCTGTTCCTGAAATAGACCAGTTAGTATCAACTTTTTATTGTATGTATCTTTATTGGGAAGTGACCAGGAAAACAGATCAGTACAATCTATTTCTTTTTGAGAGGAAAGATACCCCTATCACATAACAGGATAAATCAGATTGAATTGATACCAGTTATTTGTTATTATAAAGTACAAATATCACCACAAAAGGGCAAATTTGTGGTTGAGTACTGTTATTTTTTTTAGCATGCTTTGCACATTCATGCTTTATGTGAGTGTAGAGCCTAATTATATAGACTTGTGGCATTCAAGCTTTCTTTGAAAGTTGGCTTAACTAATATGTATGCTGTCTTCTGATAAATGTTGGAATAGCACTGCTGTGTTCGCCTGCATGGTTGTGCAATTTTCCCAGTTTCTGTTTATTTTTAATAATGCTGTCTGTTATATAGGAAGCATTTTAGAAGCTTAAGTTAAAAGTTGTTTCAGTGATAATTATTCTAATGACCATTGTCAGCAGAGTTGTTATACCTTTATTTTTCCATGGACTAAGTCATTCACTCTTGCATTTTTCCGATGTAATTTAAAAGGATGTAAACGTTTTGTTTGGCAGTTATTTTCTGTAAACATTAAAAAGATTTTTAACCTACTGACTCTAAATATGCTGCCCATATGAACTTGAGCATGGGCTCATCCACTTGACCATACATAATCTTTTAGTGGCCACACTCCTGAAGAAAAATAACTCTTCCTTCCTCAACAGCTATCAACTGCCAGGAGCTCCTCAGCCAGGAGTAGGGCTTTCGGAGCCCTCCCTACTCTTCTCCATGCTGGAATCTTTAACTGATAGATTTTGTGCAGGTTTTACTATGGTTGCAATGGGTTATATGCAACTGCCAGGTCATGTGGAGAGGGCAGCATTTTACAATACACCTCCCCATTCTCCTACTATATTCTTTCTGCCTGCTCTTCATGTTTTCTAAGCCTTGGTATAGGGAGCTTACCAAGATGTCTCATCTAAGGCTGAGCAGTTGCTTATTCTCAGCACTTTGAACAGTAGTGTGTCTGCATTAACCACTCCTAATGCATTAAGAAGCTTCTCTCACCTAGTTCTTTAACCATATTGATTATAGTTTAATGGCTTCTATCATTTTCACTGTCACTTCATTTTTTTCTCTTTTAATCTATCTATATCTATCCAATCTATCATCTGTATCTATCTATCTGAGCTAATGAATCTAAACTTTTTCTGGATGCCTTGATTTTTTTTCCTTCAGAAAAACCAAAATGTGCCTACTATTACAATTTTTTAAATTCTAATGATTATATTTCTTTTTTTTGTTTGTTTATTTTTCGAGACAGTGTTTCTTTGTGTAGCTTTGGAGATTATATTTCTTAAATGAAAGACCTGCTGTCTTTTGTCAGCTTAGAAAATATTAGCATGCCTTTTTTAAAAGGTGCTTCTGTACCATTTCCTTTAGGGTGTGCATTAAATATGTTGTATCATATTCTGTGCATCTAAGTATATGAGTTTCTGTGTTTACATGTTCTCTTGCTATCTCTTCTTCAAGCTAAATATTTACTTTAATGGCTCACTATCTATTGTTCCTCAGCTAAGTCCACTTATTAATTTTATCACATTTTTCAGTTTAGAAGTTCTATTTTTATAGCTCTCATCCTTCGTTTGTAAATTTTTTTAAACATTTAAGTTATACTTACTTGAAAACTGGGTCCTCTGTTGTACCTCTTCTCCTCTTGGCTTTTTCATTCGTTTGGTTCTGGTTCTTATTCTATCTGCTTATGTTTGAGTGAATGATGGATATTGTATGTGAAAAGCTATGAGTAATGTTAACTGCTTCCAGAAGATAGTGTTCTTAAAGACTTTGGGGGAATAGTGAAGATTCAGTTCAAGGTTGGGAAGGCAGCCTCACTTTGGTTTGCTCTTCTTATGTGAAGACAGAGTCAATTTCAGGTGTCTAACATAAAAGCCTAATCTTTGAAGGACCTGGGATCCAGTCACTGTGAAACTCCTGGAGTCTTTGGCTATCATTTCATGTGCTGCTTGTTGTTTAGCACATCAGCCTTACAGTCTTTGGCCTTGAGGGGTTGAAGAGGAATGGGGAAAATCAGACTCCCCTCAAAAGGAGCTTGTCCATTCAGATTTCCCAGTGTTTGTTTTTCTGTATATCTTTACATGGCCATTTGTTATTTCTATACTTTTTTTTCTAGTCTGGAGGGCTAATCTGAATCAGAATATATTCAGATCAGCAATTAGTTCACATTTTCCATTATGTTATGATCTTCCCAAAGAATGACAAAGTTTTAAATTTTTAAACAAGTATATATAATAAAAATCTTTGTCTAAAGTAACATAGAAGTAATATTTATCGACTTCTGAAAACGTCTTTGTTAAACTGAATAATGCCTAGTAATATTGTTTAACTATAAAGTCAGGACATCTCCAAAACAGATATGAATTATTATGTATTACATAGTTGTCTGACAAATGATTTACAGTAGTTCATTCTAGAAAAAGACATGAACAAACATTGTATACTACCTATTATGCCATTAAACTTCAGAACAAAGGGTGTAAGAGATTTGTTGTTTTTGATTTAATAGATGAAAAAATAATTGGTTGTAAAAAAAAAATTGAAAATATATAAAATTACAGTAAAGAACATTTAAACCACCCTCAGTCTGCTTAGGGACAGGCATTAATTTTTTTTGAGTAAGAACATTCCTTTATACATTTCAGTATTTGTACAGTTTCTGCATATAAGATATGTGTAATTCTAGGAATTCTACTTCTTTTTTTTTATTACTTTTCTCTTTGTGGTATATTTTAATATTAATTTATATTGCTCTGTAGTTTAAACCTTGAAAGACTAATAAGATTTCAGTTTCATAGTATTTGTGCACATGACATCATCATTTGGCATAATGAAATACCTACTTCTCTACATTAAAAATTAGGACAATTTTAAATTATACTTTGTGTTTTTAAACTTGATATAAATACTTTAATATGTTTTAAGTTTTTTAATACCTTTTTTGTTTGTGTTCCAAGGCCAAACTGTTTTCAGATAGTAGTTCAGCACTTTAGTGAAGAACATTACATCTTTTACTTTGCAGGAGAAACTCCAGAACAAGCAGAGGTGAGATCACTATTTCCAAAACTATTGAGATCGTTGTGCTAGCCTAACTTTCCTTATTAACTAGGGTAGAAAACTACTGTGGTACAGTTTTATGAAAGCATGTCTGAAATTTTAGTATTTTAACAAGTGAGAAACTGTCCAAGTTTTTGCCTTTTTTTTTTTTTTTTAAATAACAACAGTAATGGATTATTAGGGATTAAAAAGTACCATTTAGTTGGGGGTGGTCGTGCTTGCTCAGCTCTCCGGAGGTAGAAGCAGGTGGATCTTTGTGAGTTCAAGGCCAGCCTGGTCTACAGAGCGAGTTCGAAAAGCCACAGAGAAACCCTGTCTTGAAAAACAAAACAAAAAAGTGCCATTTAAAATTGGTTATTACATACTCTGAATTCAATTGAGACTTATCATTTTAAATCATTATATTTCCCCAAATTAGAGGTGTTCTCCATATAATCCATAAGTAACCCAGCTAGTTGTAACATTTCTGGAGGGCTTAACTATATTTTGTACAAATATGACTATTTTTCTGAGGAGAGTCTATGAGAAACAGATGGGATTAAAAGTGAATGAAAGTGGCTTTGTTGGCAATAGAGCATCATCTGTCACCTCTGGATATGCACCAGGTGACCCTAAATAGGCCCCTTGACTTAAGTATTAGAATAAGAAAACCACCATTTTAATTTTATGTTGTTTCATTTTGCTGAAATAGATAATTACAGTGTAGTATATTCTGAGAGTAGAAATGGCAGTCTAGGGATGGAAATAATTAAATAAAAAATAAATTGATAATTGGATAAACTCATGTATGTTTCTTTGCAATACTTTTTTTTTTTTTTTTTTTTTTTTTGTAGGACTGGATGAAAGGTCTGCAAGCATTTTGCAGTTTACGAAAAAGTAGTCCGGGGACATCTAATAAACGCCTTCGTCAGGTGAAATTTCATCATGTCTAACTTGTAAACAGTCTTATTTTCATATCACTTTGCTCTTTTTTTCTATACATGCTGTTTTGTCAACGTTTCTTAAAACTAGAAAAACTTAGTCTTTCAAGCATTTTATACCCTTGCTTGACTTGATAGTAGATTGCTTTGTGAAAGAGTTCTTTATATTTGTACTCTGCTTCCTAGTCTACTGTGCCAACTTGAAAAAAAATAGATTGTTTTTCTGCTTACAATTCAAAAGCAGTAAAAGAAACTTATTTTGTGTATTGAGTTCTTGCTTGGAAAAATAGGTAGAATGAAATGTACTTCTGAAGAGTTAATCAAATTCACAGGAGTATCCTGTTTATTTTTGAGACTGAATACACAATTTTTAGGAACTAGCCAATCTTATTAAAATCTAAACCTTGTGTATACTTTTGTTAATAGGAAGTTAATCTAGGTTGCTTTATGTATATATATACTGCATTATGACATTTTTAAAATCGTTTTTATTGTTAGAGATAGGAGTTGTCTGTAGCCTAGGCTGAGTTCAGACTTTCAGTAATCCTCCTGCACCAGTGTCCTGAATGCTAGGATAACAAGTGTGAACCACCACAACTGACTTATCCCTTATTTATTGGCCATCACATCTTTTGTTGCATTAAAATTATCCCTAGATAATTGGATGTAGTTGAGCTCTAATATGGTTCGAATTTTGAAGAAAGTTAAGACATTGTATATTTATGGAGCAAAATGACCCCTATTAATGGATATTTCAGTAAGCTTGTTGTATTTAACTGGAAGTGTAAAAACAGTCGTTCTTAGGTAACTACATACTATCCGTAACATAAATTCTGGTCTTTGTTGCAAGGACATGTAATACACACACATTTAATAAATAGAAGTTGTCACATATCTTTGTACACATATAACACATCTTGAGCCTCTTTGATACGTCCGTTAATCTGCAGTGGGTTTAAGGATGGTTGCCAATCCTTTACACAGCATGTAGTCTTCTACATTTTACATGAAAGAAAAGCAAGGATCAGATACTGACTTGTTTGTTGGAAGTAGGAAGTAGATGGATAGTTCTAGCACCTATACTGGTAATACATTAGTTTCTCAGAATGTGTCTTTTCTGTAGCAACAGATCATAAAATCAGTGTCTTAAGAACATCTTAGCCTGTACTCCTTTAGAGTAGTAAAATCTTCATAAGCATACATTGATATTTGGAGTTTTGAAATGGATGGTGACAGGTGATTAGCAAAGTTTGTTTTTTGAAATACTAAGAAACAAATCACTATTTTTGTTTATATACAGGTCTTGAAAGGTTGGTTATGAATTTCTGTGTTCTCTTTAGGTCAGCAGCCTTGTTTTACATATTGAAGAAGCCCACAAACTCCCAGTAAAACACTTTACTAATCCATATTGTAACATCTACTTGAATAGCGTCCAAGTAGCAAAAACTCATGCAAGGGAGGGGCAAAACCCAGTATGGTCAGAGGAGTTTGTCTTTGAGTAAGTCATATTTTATCATATTCAATCTATTTTTTAGAGTCATATTTCCTCCTGCTGTTTACATATAAATTACCTAAGATCCTGTTTGTCAGGTGTTTTAATAGTATTTTTTGTTGGGTTTGCTCATCTTTATTAATAAAATGCCTTTGGATTACTGAAAAGTATTGACAAAATGTGTTCTATATTTTCTAGATCTTGTTTTAATTGGTTATTAGTGGCTTAAGAAGTTTAAGATTACTGGGGAAATGTAGTTATCAAGTATTCTTGTCTAACTGGTTATATAAAGCTGGTATTAAATGTAACACACTAAATTTTTAACTAATTTTTTTCCTTCTTTCTTTAGTGATCTTCCTCCTGATATCAATAGATTTGAAATCACACTCAGTAATAAAACAAAGAAAAGCAAAGATCCAGATATCTGTAAGTTGATTAAAAAAGCTTTCTAAAGTAATGAAAGCATGTTGTGTGTATTTTTAGAATTTATAAATGAAATGTCTTAAGATGGAGATGAAAAACATGCTGTGCAGTCTACTATTGACTGTTCAGAGGAGACTATTAAAGTATATGTACTATAAACCTTATAATTTGAAATATACAAATCTACTTTCCCTTCTCCCAAAGAATAGGAGAAGAAACTGGTAGTGGTGATCATTTTTCGTTCTCTTTCCTTTTTTATCTTCCCCTAATTTCCTACACTTCAAATATTAAAGGTTCCATTCAGACTAGAGATGTAGCTCCATGGTAGAGTATTTGTCTGGTATGTAGTGGCCTGGAGACTAATCCCCAGCCCTGCAAATTAAAAAGATAGGATGTTTAGCTGTGCTATTTTTTTTCTGTTGTAATATCCAATACTCTGTTCCTATTCTGAGAAGCACACTTCTTGTCCTGTTGGTAGGACAGATGGCAGTGGGATTTAGTGATTTTTATCATGGTGAATTAGGTTAATGCCTTCTTACAACTGAGGCTTTTGGGGTAAGCAGTGATATGTACTGACAAATCAAAACCTGAAGCTCTCTGAAAAAAATGTTTATTCTGTAATTGCTTATATTTTTAAGTGTTTTTCCAATACTTGTATGATAAAAATCCCAGTTTTTTAGAACAGAAAGAAAGCCATACTTTCTATTTGGATTGTGGTCTTTATTGCTCTACCTTTTTTACCTACCTACCTAATCAATTCACAGGTTCCTTTTTTGGAATTGATTTTTAATGTATCTTTGTATTATCCAGGGTTGTAGCACTTACACTGCATCCTCTTTGACAGCTTAAGACATTCTCCATGCACGTCAGACACCATGTCTTAATCATTTCTTAACTCCAGATCCCCAGCCTATGACAGAATGTAATGTAGCAGGTCTAGTAAATGAAAAAAATAACCAAACCAGTTAAGTGTTTTGTGATGTTATTGAAACTTGGTTAATGAAAAGCTTTTAACACCATAGAAAACTGTATTGAGAAAATGTAATTGTATGAACATAGTGGTTTTTCTTTTGTAGTATTTATGCGTTGCCAGTTGAGCAGGTTACAAAAAGGACATGCCACAGATGAATGGTTTCTTCTCAGCTCCCATATACCACTAAAGGGCATTGAACCAGGATCCCTGCGTGTTCGAGCACGATACTCTATGGAAAAAATCATGCCAGAAGAAGAGTACAGTGAATTTAAAGAGGTATTACATTAAATATAAATGTTATTTTTTTGCTTGTTTTCGAGACAGGGTTTCTCTGTTGTTGCTTTGGAGGTTGTCCTGGAACTTACTCTGTAGACCAGGCTGGCCTCTTACAGAGATCCGCCTGCCTCTGCCTCCCAAGTTCTGGGATTAAAGGCGTGCACCACCAACACAAATGTTAACTATTTAATAAGAATCCATAAAGCTAAATAGTAGCGTCCTAGATTAGTAGCATGCTAGTAGCCAGAGGTAAAAAAAACATGTAGTGTGATTTTGATCCTATAAGGCTAGAAATATATAGGCTACAAACTTACTCCATTATTAACTATTGCATTCAGTAGATGGTATTCTTTCATCATCCCATTGGTGTCCAATGATACATAATGCTACATACTTTCAGCAATCTTTTTTGATGTCATTTTTAGCTTATACTACAAAAGGAACTTCATGTAGTCTATGCTTTATCACATGTATGTGGACAAGACCGAACACTACTAGCCAGCATCCTACTGAAGATTTTTCTTCATGAAAAGCTTGAATCGTTGTTGTTATGCACACTAAATGACAGAGAGATAAGTATGGAAGGTAATATATGGATGTGTGTGATATTCTTAAAAATATAAAAATGTTTGATTTTTATGTACCAAACGTGGGCTCTGTCTTTAAGTGTATTAAACTTGCTAAATCATTTTACAAATTAGTATCTGAGATTCTTTGTTTATTATGGGAATGGGTTGCTATTTCTAATTCTCTCATGGCAGATTAAATACTAGAAGCTGTAAGAAAATGATTTCTTTAACCAGACTCAATGTGTGATTATCATAGGATTTATCATATTACCTCAGTTTTTACTTAGCAGTCTATGAAATATCACCCCTATTTTATTTCTAGACTTATAGCAGTCCGAGGCTAAGGTACATTATCACTGCTTTTCACAGCTTCCTAATGTATTTATTTCTCCTCATCGATATTTATGTAAAAAGTACATTACTGAAGAAAAATAATTTCCAACAGTACAGTTCTGTTAATGTAATCTGACATCCATTTTTTGTGTAGATGAAGCCACTACCCTATTTCGAGCTACAACACTTGCTAGTACCTTGATGGAGCAGTATATGAAAGCCACTGCCACACAATTTGTTCACCATGCTTTGAAAGACTCCATTTTAAAGATAATGGAAAGCAAACAGTCATGTGAGGTAAGAATTTGTTGTTTTAATCTTTGCAGCAATAACACATTTTAATGAGAACTTTTAACAAATTATAGTTCCAAGAAAGTACATTTCTAGAATTTGTGAATGTAGTTATGCCCTCTATAATAGATTTATAACCCCCCCACCCCACAGCTCTTTTGGCATTTCTCCTAATTTCTACTATTATTGATCAAGTGTACCTTATTTAAGAAAAGGTAAACAAACTGAACATTTTTCTAGGGCCTTTGTTGTACATGTTGTATTAAAAAAGCTATTTTGGGACGATAGTATACACAATAAGGTATCTTTAAGATGAAACATAAGTCTAAGCATGAAATACATTTGTGACTGAAGTTCATTTTACATGAGTTCTAGGAGGCTTGTGTTATGATTTTGGCTCATCATGTGAAGTCAGATGTGGAATTTCCCATTTGTAGTGCCATGTTGACACCCATGTCACACCTAAGGATGCTTGCCTTGTAAAATGTAACATCTTTTCCTTAGAGGGCTCTATGGGTAGTTTTGTAGAAGATCAGGATTAAAAGAAAATGAAATAATCTTTTGAAGATGATTAAGTTTCAGTGTGAGTTTATATGCAACCATACAGTCATAAATCATGCTTACATAACTATTCTATTTCATGGATGCTACAGAGCAATTACAAAGGAAGGTAGTTTACATGTTTAGGCTTGCTGGATACAGTGTTAGTAAAATAAGGAAATAACTTTTGTTAACAATTGGAGCTGTCAATAGGTAATCCCATTATTACTTACTATGAAAATTGACAAAAGCTGATGAAAGTCCTTCAGATTTGTAGTTACCTCTGGCAGATCGGAACACATAGATTGGGGGTGGGGTGAACTTGAAAAGTTCTGAGAAAGGTTCACCATCCTACTTAAACATTTTGACTATTTTCCTTAGCCCCTACTTTGAACCTCATTAAAAAGTTTTGTTTTATTTTCCCTGAGATAAGTAGAACTGAGTAGATTAACTGGGAATGGGTGTTAAGCAAACCTATTGAATTTGAGTGTGGAACAGTTGACAGCTTGGAAAAAAATAACTGCTTGTTTACCACAATTTATCTGAAGCTATCATCACCAAAATGAATTTGTATTGGTTTGTTCCTTCCTGCAGTTAAGTCCATCAAAGTTAGAAAAGAATGAAGATGTGAACACTAATTTAGCACACCTATTGAACATACTTTCAGAGCTTGTGGAGAAAATATTCATGGCTTCAGAAATACTCCCACCGTAAGTTGTCAAATTGTTTGCAAAAAAAAACCTGACTAATGTGTGTTTTCTAAGTTTTCTTTTAATGAATGCTTTCTTTGATATAATCAGGTTTTTAATACTTAAACGATGGATTATGAACTTTGTGCGAGTGGTGCGTGCCTTTAATCCCAGCACTTGGGAGGCAAGAGTAGGCAAATTTCTGAGTTTGAGACTAGCCTGGTCTACATAGTAAGTTCCAAGACAGCCAGGGTTACACAGAGAAACCGTGTGAACCCCCCCCCCAAAAAAAAAAGATGAATTATGTTTAAGGAAAAAAGAGTAAACAAGTGAAATAACTGCTAAAGCAGCCTGAGTAAAATAGAGATAATGTAGTACCTGCCTATATTCCCAGTATTGGAGTGTAGGCCAGCTCCTGTCTCCAAAACCGGAAAATAAAAACATATACATTTACAAATTAAACTATTTTTATATGGACTGAGTAAGTTTGGCTTATATTGTAGCTTAGGGAGTGAAAGAATAATGAGTCAGATCTGAGGACAATATCTGTAAATCTAGTTTCTAGTCTTGCCTAACATTAGATACCCAGGAAACAAAAAACAAAGTCAAATAGGTACACAAGATACCAGTGTCATGTCTGCTTACAAGTCAGTATGAATAAACTCACTTGTTTAGATGGAAGAAGTCAAAATAATAGAACACGTGCCACATTAATTCCTCTGTATTTCATGTCTAATAACTTGTTTTATACTTTTCATTAACACAGAAATTAAAATCAATGGAGCCAAACTTACTGTATTATGTTTCTACACCTCTTACTAAATGTCCCTCTCGTTAGTTTTGGCAAAATACCTTTTTGAGATGAACAGGTCAAATGGTATACTGGTTGGGTAGATTACATATGGTATACTGGTTGGGTAGATTAAAATTTTGGTTGCCAGTAGATTATCATTATGATATTTACTTTCTGTATTGAGATGTTTATGTTATTTTGGCAGGACACTGAGATATATTTATGGGTGTTTACAGAAATCTGTTCAGCGTAAGTGGCCTACAAATAACACCATGAGAACAAGAGTTGTTAGGTAAGAGTCACTCTTTCATTTGTCATAGTCATTGTATGCAGCACACACTGATTTGTGTATGTAGGCAGAGATAGAGGAATTAGTGCTTGGAAAAGTGCAGTAGTTGAACCATCTAGGTTTTAATTGTCTTTTAACATCTTTAATACCAGGCTAATCTCCAATCATACCGTCTAGTTCTGAAGCTCTCATCTAGTCTGTTTATCACATTAGAAACTGCTTTGGCAGCTAATGAAATTTGAGAGCTCATATATGGACTTAAGCAAATTTAGTTAAGTTAGGAACCAAACAGAAGAACCAAAGCAAAACTCCTAAGACCACCCAATATGATTGTTGTTCAAGGATTTTGTTAAACATATCTCAGCCACTACAAAGTGACTAGAAATTTAGTAGAAATGTATCAAATACAGTTTTCTAGTAATTTTGGAAAGTACATATTACCAGTCACTTCACATGTGTTTTTACATTTATAATGTCAATTTTGTTAGCAGGCTTCTACTTTTCTTGCAGACAGAATTTCTATTAGTGGCTTAAGGGCATAGCCCTGAGATAAGGCACTAGGTTAACACTAAGAGGGCCTGGATTTGATTCTACCCTAAATAAAACTCTACACTAAGACACACTGAAGAACTGTAGGAAGAAAGAAAAATTAAAACATGCTATTTAAGCTGTTGTGTGATGGACATTTAAACTGTTCTGTTAAACTAATACAACAGGGAATCTGCTAATTGGATTTAATGTGACAAGGTGCTTTAAAAGTTATTCATACCTAAAGTCAATTTCTCTTCCTTAGTTTTAAATTGTGTAGCAGTCATGTAATTTAATTTAAAATCACCTTAAAGTTGAGAAATATTTTCTCACTATTTAATGGTTCATTAATTGCCAGTTCAGATTTCTAGTTAAGTATTAAAATACTTTAAGTAAACCTTAAGTATTAAAATACTTTAAGTAAACCTTATCTAGGAGACTTCTTTAAGAAGAAATATAAAAAAGGTTAAGTTATTAATTTCTGTAAGTAATTATAGAAGGAATTTTATAAACTGTGAGGACTAATGCTTGTCAAGGTTAATTATTAACAACATATACTTAATACTACTGACTGAAAAAGGCAGAGGAGGATATCCTTATGAGCTTACATTAATGATAGAACTTTCAAGTGTTTGTTGTGTGCATTGTAATTTGTCAAGGACTCATTAATTGTTACAGTGTATTCCAATATTTATAACTTGTCAGCAATATTGATACAACTATCTTAATTCATTAAATAAACTTTGAAAGACAAGCAAGAAAGTAGGTAATTTGGAACCTTATAGAACTGTTACTGATATGTAAAATGTGTATTCAAATCCTCATAATCTTGTAGCTGTTCTCAGTGTTTTAATATACTGATTCCTCTAACAACAACAACAACAACAAAAAATCCAAATTACTAATCTTCAATAAGCAGCTAAGAGAGTAAGTGCAAGGTTACTTCCAAAGGAAATTTGAAATTATGGTTGCCTTAACAGCTTTCTTAATGACTTTATCTGGCTTCCTCAAGTTGAAAATAAACATGGTTCTAAGTTTAATTTTTATATGTTTGCATTTTAAACATAGTTTTCTAAAACAATTTTCCCTTTCAATTAGTGGTTTTGTTTTTCTTCGGCTTATCTGCCCTGCTATCCTGAGTCCTCGGATGTTTAATATCATTTCAGGTAATTACCTTTTAGTACACTTTGGAATGGGAAAAGCTTCAGTACTGTTATTAAAAAAAAAAAATACTTGCACTTTAAGTCAGAATTTAAAAAACTAAGACACAAATAAAGGGCACTAAAGCACTATTCCCTGCTTTTTTATTCTTTTAATATCAAAGATGTTAGATTTTTTTTTCTGGCCTTGTGACTTTTATTTAAAAAGTTTGCATTATATTTTTTAAGCACATAAGTGTATGCGTACAGGCATTTGCTTGTCATGATACGTATACAGGGGTCAGAGAACAACTTCTGGGAGATGATTGTCTTTTCACTGTGTGAGTGGCTAGCATTCAAATCAGGCCACCAGGCTTGGTAGCACTGAGATACCTTGCTGGCTCTTGCACTCCCAGTGTTTGCAGGTTAGGAAGTCCTCCTGTCCATTATGGAAGTTTTCAGATTTGTAAACTTAAGAAAATTATAATATCATAATGAGCCAATCAATATTAATGGAAGGAAACGATCATTTTTATACTAATAATTTGAAGCTCAAAGCTGTATTAAAAATGATTTGAGCTGGGAATGTATTATGTAGTCACAGAACTTAGGAGGCTAAGGCACAAAGAACAGTCAAGGCAAGCCTAGACTACTTAGCTAAACCATGTCACTCAGCACAATGGTATGAACCCACATGCAGAAAGTTGTCTGAAAGAGTTCCCTGGATCTTCAAAACAAACAAAAGACCCCATTTTTTCAACCTTATTTCATACTCATCACATTCCTCTAATTTTCATTACTACTGAAGTGATTAAATACATGCATATTAAGAATAAAAGACTGGGGCTGGTGACATGTGTCAGTAGTTAAGAAAACCAACATCCTTGTCAGGTGGCTCATAACCGACAAATCTATAGCTCCAAGGCATCAGACACCCTTGCACATACCGTAGCTACATACAAATACATATAATTTTTTTTTAAGAAAATTGAATGAAAGGCTTAGATTTTGTTCTGAGAGTTCTACCCAAACAGTGGCTTAAACTGCCACTTCAACAGTATTTAAACTTGAGTTAAATTTTTACAGTATACTCTAAACAGCCAGAATATTATGAGTTGCTGTTATTATTTTGGGCTGGGGATGTAACTAGGTTGGTAGAATACTGGCAGAACATATGTGAGGCCCTGGGTTCAATCAGTCCTTGGTACCTGGTACCTGGATGTGAGAAAGGGGAGGAGGAGGTTAGAAATCTAAGGTTGTCTGTCTTTGGAGTGAGTCTGAGATCAACATAGGTCAAGAGATTAAAAAAGGAGGGGGAAGGGGCGTGTCAGTTTGTTTCGTAGATACAAATACTTTTCATTTACATTCCATTTTCTATGTTCTACAGAGATGTTTTTCATGAGCTCAAAAACTGATCTTTAAGGGAACTATATGTAGTTACTAGCCTGCAAATGTTAGGAGTAGGGAATTGCTAAGACTGTAAAATGCTCCCCTAAGTGGGTTGAAATTAGCTTTGTGAATTGTCCCGAAAGTTTTGTAGAATTACTGTCTTCTTAGCCATAAAACAGCTTTTTGAGATATTCTCAGCCAACTGGGGATTACCCAGTTTGTAGTTCACAGAACAAGAAGCACTTACAAGTATATTCAAATTTTTTCCCGGTTAACTCAAGTTCTTTGGAATTAGGTCATGCATTTTTTAGGACTATTCTGAGTATATTCTGAGTAAAGGATTGTTAGTATTTAATGGTAAAGAATAACTAAAAGCGCACTAAATTTTTAATGCTTTACCTGAAAGTACCTTTGGAGTTGGTGTTACTGTTTGTACTTAATTCTCTTCTAGATTCCCCATCTCCTATTGCTGCAAGAACACTGACATTAGTGGCTAAGTCTGTGCAGAATTTAGCAAATCTTGTGGAATTTGGAGCTAAGGTAAAAATATTTTGATACATAAAATTGACCGCATTTTAAATGGTTATTTTACTTCACAATCAACAATCTTCAAAACACAGTGTACTATGTAAAAATACAATTACCTGCTCTTGTAATTTAGTATGTGACAAACTTAACTCCTTGCCCAACTCAAGTATGTACTACTTTCTTACCAACTAGTTGGAGTATGCTGTCGTCAGATATTCAGATGTGTAATGTATTCTCTATTTCTTTCAGACTTGTCATAAACTTTGGGATGTGATTAAACACACATTTAGGCTTCTGCCTAAATAGGCAATTATCTATTATTATTTCTTGCCAAATACAGTAATTTTTTTTCCAAAAAAATATTTATTTACTTTTATGTGTATGACTGTTTTGCTTGTATGCATATAAGTACACTAGTCTGTGCCTCTTGCCTACCTGTGCCAGAAGACAGCACCAGATTCCCTGGAACATGACAGTTATGAGCCATCATATGTATGCTGGGAACCAAATCCCGGTCCTCTCCAAGAGCAGCAAGTGTACTTAATACTGAGCATTTCTTCGTTGTTTTTCTTAGAAATTTCATGCCTGCATCTTTGGAATTTCCAGTTGAACCTCATCACAATTGAGGTTTATTGTTGATACTGCCCTAACTATAAATTGTAACAGATCTATAGTGGGTTTGGATTTTAGCTATCTTTTGAATGTACCTGAAACCCAAGGCATATTTTGTCCCACTGCAATCATAGGGAATTTATGGTTTCATTGTATTTTAACTTCCTACAATATGTTCGATTCTTCATAATTTTATCTGTAATAAAGTCTAATGTACATATAAACAATTTAGACAATTTGTGTGTGTCAAGCTATATGTGAAGTGATTTTTATTTTAAACTTTTTATTAAATATCTCTATCATCTAGTTGTTTATATTAAAAGCAAAATTTCATATAGTAATTCTTCCCTCCTGTGTAGTTTTTGTAAGGCATATGAATCCTATGTTTTTGACTTTTTAGGAACCTTATATGGAAGGTGTCAATCCATTTATCAAAAGCAATAAACATCGCATGATCATGTTTTTAGATGAACTTGGGGTATGTACATAATTTTCACATTCTTTGAGAATGAACTTAACCATATAAGCATAACCTTTAGATTTTAAAATCAGACCTTCAAAATAAAATCTTCTATGTAAAATTTTTCACTTATTCTTGTATAAATGGCTTATGTCAAGCATTGTGGCTTTTGACCAGCCATGTTTTAGACAGTCTTTTCGATCATTATCCTTTAGCTATTGTTGTATTTATTTTTTTTAAGTTGTAGCTAAAATAGGATTTGAAGCCAGTTAGATTGGAACCTAAAGTTAGAACTAGATGAAATAGTGTAATTACTATGCCTCATTTTAGCTTTTATAAATTCAATACAAAATTCAAGAATATTATTTATGATTTCTGAGATACTAAATAGTAAAACTAAATTTTCTATACCATTTCAAGGACTGAGTGAATTTGATGTAGTATGTGTACACAGAGGAAAAAAATTCTTAAGTAGCACGTATGTGTGAGTTGAGCCAGGTTTATGTCATCAGAATTGTTGAATACTGGGTTGTCTGTGTTTTAGAATACATTAGTATATTCCAATTCAGTGATTCAGTTCAAAGCACATGTTCACTACCACCACACCAGTTTGACAAAGGGATGGCAAGTAAGTATTCATAGGAAATTCTAAGTAAACTCCTGTGAATCTTCCATTAGGTGTATTTCTAATAAAAAAAAATATAGGTGGTAAGTTTTCCCTGAACTTTTTTTTGTCCTTTCTACTAACCTTCAGCTTCTGGGAAGGAAAGCATGATCATATTTGAGTTATCTTTACTTCAGAAAATTAAATTGCTCTTCAACTTTTAGAAATGTGTAACAAGCACTATAAAAGTAGAATACATCTAAGGTTAATTAAACCACACATTAAATTTTACTTCAAGGCCTGAAATAATAATGGCATTTAACATAATTTAATATTATATATTTATTATGATGGCCAAGTTACTCCATGAACCTTAAACACTGTAATGCCTAGTGAATTCACATTTTTATCTTGAGCAGCCTATAGAAATTGCAAATAAAGTAAATCTTTATTAAATTTTCATAATGTAGCCTCTTTAGATGCTGGTCAATTCTTAGTGGTATTTGGTCTAGGGATATAAATTTAAGTAATCCAAATTAGCAATTAACAATGATATAATTTATTTGGCATACACTCTAAATTTAAAAGGAAAAAAAACCTCATGATACTGTCATCCTATGGAAGTGTGGAACCTGGATTCCTTGTGAATAGAGGTTCTAAAACCTACATATAGCAGAATGAAAATTCTTAGACAAATTGTTTTAATGCCTAGTTAGGATAATTTTAGAATGAGATAAATTTAGAATTTAGAAGAGACTACAGGATTTTTATTTCTAAATGCAGTTTTATGATTCCCTTAAAGAATGTACCTGAACTTCCGGACACTACCGAACATTCTAGAACTGACCTGTCTCGTGACTTAGCAGCCCTGCATGAGATTTGTGTAGCTCATTCAGATGAACTGAGAACACTCAGTAATGAGCGTGGTGCACAACAGGTAGGTTTTACACAACAGTGATGTTCATACTTTACAAATGGTACATGGAAAACTGGCAAGTGAGTTATTGTCAATAGTGAGGTATGTTATTCCTTCAGCAACTCTCACACCAAGTACATGAACGTATTTACTTCTGAAACACAGGAGAACTATATGGGACATTTGAAGAATATCTACAGATGATGCCTCATTAGTGATTAAGTCGGTGTGGATCGTAGCTCACACCTTAAAAAAAAATTAGTCCATATTAGATTTCTGCTGTTCATCCCAAAAGATGAAGTTGGGTTTATTTAAATAAGGACTATACCTGGAAAAGTTTTTTAATTAAGTCATTGGAGATAGTCTTTCTTGGGCTAAGGAAGTTAAACAGGGAGAAAAGACATAAGGGGAAGTATAAGTCAAGATACACACATCCTGAATCTGATTCATTTCTTCATGGTTTCAGCTATCACTGCACTGGCGAACTGTCTGGCAGAGATTTCAAAAAAGAAATTAAAAGTGATTATGAATTCTCATTTTAAGTTCAGAAAATAGCCTAAATAATAGAGTTCCAATTGGAAAACATTACAGTAGTTATTACCAAGGTTTATAATGACAAATAGAGCTTCTCTATCTTGGTTACTACTAAAAATACTCAGTTTAAGTAATCAGAACTCATGTTTTAGTAATGAGTATAATGCTAGTACCTTAAGAATCCCATTGCTTTGATGTAGTTTTTATTAAATCCAAATTTCTATCTAGAAACTTTGCTTAGTGATTTTTTTTCCCTCTCATTGTTTTTTCCTTGTGCCTAGCATGTACTGAAAAAGCTTTTGGCTATAACAGAACTGCTTCAACAGAAACAAAACCAGTATACAAAAACCAATGATGTCAGGTAGCAGCCTGGTGTGTTCTGCATGGATTCAGCACGCGCAACATGGTAATTCACATCACTATGTCTTTGCTCTTGCCAAAAAAAAAAAAAAAAAAAAAAAAAAGACAGAGAGAAAGAAAAATAGCACACCCACCTTTCCACATTCCAGTGATGTGTGAGCTATGCAAACAAAAGCCCAAGATTCTGCTGGCACTGCCAGAACCTTTGTAAGCTATCTGTGCAGAATACTTGCACTTTTTCCACATGGAATCTTTACCAAACTCTGAGCCTTGGTGTACAGATCAACTTTCACAAAAAAAGGAAGAAAAAAAAAAAAAAAAGCTGTCTTGAACTTTGAGAATATATTTTCAGTATATCCATTTGCCAAAGTTTTGCTGTCTCTTGGAAAAGGAACTATGAAACTGACTGACAAGAAAATGCATCCTATTATGACAACAGAATTTTTAACTGGATTGCAGACTCTTCTTACTGTAATTTCTTCCTTCTTAAGAATATGACCATTTGACTGTTCACTGAATTTATTTGTATTTACAGTTTCCAGAGTTTGACATTATAATAGGAACAATCTTGCTGTATACCTTTAAAAAATACTGTGCTATTCTTCCTGGAACTGTTGAAAGACAATATATAGAATGGATGAATCTATGCTCATCAGCTTTATTTTTTAAACATACCACTTATTTTGTTGGAATTGTAAAAGACTGTACTTAGATCTCATGGTTTTGTTAAAATGTTTACAACAGTAAATAGTTTAAATTCAATAAATATTACTGGTCATTGTACCAGCCAATGCATGTTACCCATTTGACCATTTTATAGATTACAGATGTCTTTCATGTTTAAGCAAACTGCTAGAATACTCATGTCTATTCTATGATGACTTTGTTACTGCTTTGATTAGACAGACAACCTCATCAGCCACTTAACAACTTATATGTCTTTGAACTTGTATTTGTTTTTTTCTGCTGGATATTTAGTTTGTATAGTTTCATCTGTTCCTGTGTTTGTATTTTTGTGAAGTATTCACAAAGGTTAAGTTAAAATAAACTGAGGGATAGCTTGCATAATTAGTCAGCTTACTATTTAACTTCATGATAGTTTTCTTCTGCTTTTAGGGACAGTTGAAACCTTAGTACCAGTACAAGGCCCAGGAAGATTTTTATTGTTTCATTTATTCACTCAATGTACAACTTGTTAAGCAACATGTCTTGTGCTTAAGACAAGACTTAAAAAACAACATGTAGCAGATTATCCTTAGTAATCAAAATAGTTTTTTTGATTGTTTAAAAAGAACTACCAAGGTATTAATAAAAAGAACTATTAAGGAAAATATTAATAAAACATTCCCTCACTAAAAATGTTTTTCTGAAGGCCTAGATTCTAAAACCTTTTGATTACATTCCTCAGAGATACTGTATACAGTGAAAGATGTTAAGTAACCAAAGGTTTACTCCCTTTGCTGAGGAACAAACTGAAGAGGCCTCAATGTATTCTTTAGAAAGGTGTTTGATACTACCATTGAGAGATTTCCCTAGCTTAAATATGGGGCTGAAATCAGCCATAAAGGTAGTTTACCATCCTTAAATAGCTTTAATCAGATTAACTTCGGTAACAAAACAAAACAAAACAAAACAAAAATTGTGCTTCTTGGCTTTGTGATCGATGCAGTCCCTGTCTCTCTGTAACCCATAACAGTACCGGTTCTTATTGGCTGTGCAATGATAGTGACTCATCTCATTTCCTTAGTAATATGGTGAAAGGGCTATAGAATGGTTAGTATAGATAAGGATTTTCAAAAATAGGTGAAGGTCCAAACTCTAACGTAAGGCATTTTAGTTGATCCTCACCAATTGTACTTGAGTGTTCAGCCATGCTGGCATCTGCCATTCCTTGGCCTGACATGCTTCTCCTTTTTTACCATTTATTTTAAAAGAATCAGAAAGACCTATCCTCATTTTTTTTGTTTAACTGACATGTTTCTCCTAAACTGGAGTGGCAAACTTGTTACTTACCTTCGTGGGCCCTGCAGTGACTAGGTGGTTAGAGGTAAAATAAATAAAATCTTTCAAACTTTTTTTTTTTTCTAATGGGACTGGGTAGAAAATTTTCGGAGGTACATGTGGGCTTTGCTCTGATGCTAAACTTTAGAGATCTGAAAGAGAAAGGAGACACACTGTGAACATTTGCAATTCAGTCTATAATCTATCATGTTGCCTTAACTTATTTGGGCATATAAGCTTTGGTTTTTATTCTATTATAAAGCATTACACTTCATCAATTTTATTCCAGAACAAGAAAGAAAACCAGAAACTCAAGCCATAAAAGTAATTGCTAGAGATGAACATGCATATAGAGATGAACATGAACATAAATAACACCACATTTTAAGATAGACTAAAATGTTACCTACCCTCCTGGGAAGTATATCAATGGAATATATAAAGCTGGGTAGGTTTTTGAGGTGGTTGAGTTTCTCTGAATTTCTTCAAGCCAGTTTTCAGGGGGCGGGAGGGAGGGAAAAAAAAGTCCAAAAAACAAAACAGTTGCCCGATAATATATACCTATCTGCAATTTGGTCCTAACTGTATTATCTACCACTTAACTACATTAAGACAGTATTAATGTACAACAAACATATTAGCATGCCAAGCACTGCTGTGAATAATCCTACCAGGAGTAGGCATCATCCTTTTCCCCATTCTCTACTTGGGAAAGTAACACACTGAGGTATAATTTACTCATAGAAAAAAATAGAGGTATACCTAAATTGAATTCCATGTTGTGGATTTTTATATTAACTTATTTCATTTTTAAACTTTTGAATGTATCTCATCTACAGATTCCTAGTGACCATAATGCCTACTTTATATGGATTCACTTCATATGATCATTTAATGATAAGAGTGAATATATAATTTGCTACCACTTATCTGTAGTAATTTAAGATTTTTATCTAGACTCAAAAATTATATTTTATTTAAACCCAGATGTCAGTAACTGCTTAGAATAAAAGTTAGTGCCTAAGCACTAAATAACTGCCCAATACATTCTACAGCTAGTAGTAATTCATAATTAGTACAGTCTATTGAGATACATTTTGAAAAGCCATTTGTAAGACCCTCTGGAGAATAAAACCTATTTCCTTAGCACTTCCAAAGTTTACCGACTACTAAGGTTTGTTTTCTGCATTTCTTCTAAATGGATAGGTTTGTTTAATCACATTTTGCTCAAAACAGTGTAAGGAAGTGCACCACAGTTTGACTTTGGCCATCTTAGGAGGACAGAATTAGCTACTAATCTTAGTGAGTTATGAATATCCAAAATAGGTAGTATTCAGCCTTTTTTCAAATTATATGTAAAGCATCACGAGAAAAAATACAATTAGAAAAGTTTAATATATTTTGATGTTTTCACATTGTAGTACTTTAAAGAAAGTTAAATGCCAGACATGCTTCCTACTTCTGTTGCTTAGTTAGCACTGCCGTAGTCATTTCAAATTATTAGAGAGAATCTACCAGGTCATCATCAGTCCATTCCTCCTAAGGGGAAAAAAAAAGTAGTAAGGGCAACATTGAAGCAGGGAGCCAGTAGTTTTTTTTTTTTTTTTTTCTTACCTCCCTTTAAGAAAATGCTGATTGACAACAGTCTATTATAGATTTGTTTTTCTGAAATGTAACCTGTGGTTGCAGCCAACCTTGGATTCTCCTGCCTCCCAAGTACTAGGACTACAGGTGTGGGCTAAGTACAGCACTTGATTGTAATGACAGGGACTCAACTGTCTACTCTATGCAGGAATGAATGAAAAAAAAAAAATTGCTATCCTCTTGCCTCTGCTTATTTACCTTTGACTTGTTAGAGACAATTTTAAAAACTGGGGCAAGGGAAAAATCCTTGGGGAATAAGACTAAATTTAGCACCACTGCCTTCTAACATAGCAAGGATTATTCAAGTTTCAGAATTGGATCATATATTTGTTAAAAAAACAAAACAAAACCAAATCCCTTAAATGTTGACAAGGTACTCTGCTTCCTGGTCAGCACCATGTAACAAGCAACTGCCCCACAAGCTCCTGCCCTCTGCAATGCTACCTCTTGCAGTGGATTCTGTTACCCAAAATAAATACTCCAATTAAAGACTGTTTTTTAAATTCAGACTGTGTATAATGAGGTGAGTAAAAAATAGTAATTTCAAACTTCAGAGGTACTTTCAGTCCCAGCCCTTGCAGGACTGAGGTAAGAGGCCAATCTGGGCCAAGTAGCAGGGCACTGTTTAGAACATTCATGTCCCCACTTATCTATAATGCTTACAATGCTCCAAAACAGTACATCTTAACTTAGGTCATGCCAGAAAATGTAAAATAAATTATATAAAATTTACCTCTTCTTGTTTGGGTTTCTTTGATACATAGTCATCATCTTCATAGCCTTTCCTCTTCTTCCTATAATTAAGCAATTAGCAATTTGCAAACTGATAGTAGCAACAAAGCTATAAAAATAGGAACTAACAAGGCTATGTGAGCCACAACCCAATGCTGTAGCTCACAGCTACAATGCTAGTACTCAGACTGAGGCAACAGTACTGCCTGAAGTTCAAGAGACCCTATATTCAAAAACAAACATATCTGCTAAAAAATAGGGATTAAATAAACAAAGGATTATATGTGACTATGAAAGCAATACTTAATCCAGTGTAGCAAGAACCTGCAAAGATTATGAAAAGAAGCTGAGCATAGCTATAAAACTCAGTACTAGTGACTAATGAAGTTTTTGGATAATCCTAGGCTACTCAGTGATACCTTGCCTCAAGTAAACATAGCAAAGAGAATCCAGAAGAAAGGTGTTGGAAGACCTTGTTTTCGTTATCATAAAGGCATACTAAAATGGAGCCCAATTGTGATACACACTTGGAGTGTCAATACTTAGGTGGGTAAGGCAGGAGGATTGAGAGTTGGAGACCTGCTAGGTCTTATAACAAGACCTTCCTAGGAACAATAAAAGGGCACAATATAAAAGCTATGGCTATTAAGAGTGTGGTGTCATATACATCAGAAGTGGCTTCCCATGTCTGGTGACAGACTCGGTGGGTTTAGACAAGCCACTCAACCTCAGTTTGTTCCCCTTACCCAAATGGAAAAAGAGCAACTGACTCTTGTGTGTTGTCCTCTGCCCCACACATAGGCACCCACTTACTTCTGAACTGAAACATAATAAACAAATTTAAAGGTGGTAAAAAAATATTGTCATCTAAGAAAACCATGAAATATTCAAAAGTGAACTAGACAAAACTACTAATACTGGGGGGGGGGCTTACCCCTCATAAGCATTTCTTAAAGTATAAGTATCAAGGTAGAATAAGAAAAATTTATACATAAAAATAAGTAGAATAACAATCACTCAGTTTTTTAAAGATGAGAATATAGAAAGCTTTATAAGGATAAAATACCTGAACCAATGCAGAACAAAGAAATTCAAATGGCTATCAAACCTGGAAACATAATATTCATAGTAATTGGGGAAATAGAAATGATCAAGGCTATACTTTTTTTTAAAAAAAACTGGCAAGAATAAAAGATTGGTAATGTTAAATGCATGCTTTAGATACACTAACACACAAATTTTTCATGCATTTATACACAAAAAGGGTTACCAGAGAGTAGACTTATCTGTTAAGTTACTTCTGAGGCCAGGATTGAAATAAACAGTTTGATCAAAGGGTATTTTGGTTTTTACTCAATGAGTGACTTACAAGAATACAGTTATTGTATTATGAAAAATAATGGCAAAAGTTTTAATGACCAAGGAAGAACAAATGCTCTGTGCTAAAGTAGTGCTATTTAGTGTTGTTCATGAACTGTTTCCAGCCTGCACTGAGATGTTGAACAGACACTGTGTACTTAGGAACTATACAGCAATTTGACAGACTATTTTGACCACGGAATTTAATAAAATTTTAACTTATATTTTTAAAGTCTATTTTACTTTGTAGAAACTTTGGCTATATTTTATAAATATATGTGATTTTTTTTAAGTTCTTTCTATACAAAGAAATATTCAAGACTTTCACAGAAATGTAGAATTTCCTTGGCAGCGTGCAAAGCAAATGGCAACTTGGAATAAATGTAAACTCTTGTCAATTAAGAATTTTGGAATATGACCCATTCCATTATCAGCTAGAAAAGAATTAACAGATGAATGGTGCAATTAGGAGGACAAAATAGTAAGTACTTCAGGGTTTACAGGCCATGCATGTTGGAGTACCCTGCTGAACTCAGGTTGCAGTCCACCACGTTCAGACAGCTCTCCGGGCTGGGTGCAAAATGGAGGACTCCCTTTCTAGTAGGGCTTCCTCCTTGGATAGTCTCTAGGCTTGGAGGCTTGACCTATCTCAAGGATGACCTTTGACACAGATCCCTGTAGACACTCTCCCCATGCTGCCCATATGATAACTACGTATCCAGCTGAATGACAGGAGCCTACTGCCAAATGCAAATTAGTTGATGCCCCAGCTGCTGTTACCATCCTATATCACTCTCTTACTCTGGAATAAAGGTAAGCTGTAACACCAAGCAGTGTTCCTGAGGCTATTTCTATTCACCTTCACAGCTATCCAAACCAAGCTCCCCAGCTTCTGCTCCCTCCTCCCATGTGGACTGGTGGTCAAGGATCTCCGAGGAGGAAAAACCACACATACAGCTTCTGCCACAGCTACTTAACTTTTCTGCCACACAATGAAAAATAAATGGGTATTCTATGTTCTAATAACTCTGCTTCTAGAAAAACACAGGTGTGGGCTAGATTGGTGGGTACTGGGCCTCATTTGCACATTTCAAAATTAATGTAAGAACACAGTTAAGTGTTACAAAACTTTTATTCACCAGTAGGTCAACTTTTCTCTACAGCTGATATTAGTTACTACTGAAACCTACCAATTTCAAAATTTACACAAAGCCCTGCTTTGAAGCCACAACTTTAAGACAACAGTCCTATAATTGGCACTTTGTACAGCTGTTGAATAGTCCTCTACTACAACTACAGCTAAGGAATTCAGTCATGGCTGCCTTGTGCTGAAGGCTTTGGCATGCTCTTCAGCTTTTCATAGTATCTGTTAGTTACTCACTAATCATAGGTATCAAATTACCACACACACACACACACACACACACACACACACCCCAAAGCTAATTCCCATTACATGTTAGTAGATAATAGAATTTTAGAACCAGTCCACATAAAACATTCTTTTACTTGCATTATTCCTATGACATGCTTAAAAAGAATTAAGTTTTGGTGGAGCATTAACATAGAGTTTATGGTGAATTTCACATTAGCCTATAAATTATTAAGAAACATTAAGTATGATCTTAAAACTTACACAAAGCAACCTAAGAGCACATTTTATTGATCCTCTGGTACAGTATTTCCTCAAATTGAAATGAGCCAAGTTTCTTTACTAGTTTGTAAAACTTAAGTTTAAAACAGTATACTTGTTGTTCAAACCAAGTATCGGGTTGGTAAAGAAAAGAAAGTTTAAGGAACCCATAGGAAGACTGATTCCCAGGATTCTATGAAGTGGAAAAGCAAGCCAAGTTACACAGTAATGATCAGAATCAGAATTGTAGTATGAAAGCTACACATTTTTTCCTTCACTAGAAATGTACACACAGGCCAGGCTGGGGATGTGGGACAGGTAGAGAGAGCACTTGCCTATGGACAAGGTCCTGCATTCAACTCCCAACACAAGCAAAACCATTATACTTAATTGAAGGAAAAACAAAAATTTAGGTCCTAAGATAACAAACTTTGTACCAGTAAAATAATTTAAAGAAGAGTTGAACTCAATGACTTTGTGAACATAAAACTCTTGTGTCATGCCTACTTACGTAACCACATTAAGTGCAAGGTCAGCAGAATGACATCGCTCCAACTTCTGTTTCAGAACAGCAACTTCTTCAGACCTGGGTGGCTCATACTTTTTTACTAGGTTTCTCATGCCTACATGGAGATTAAAAAAAAAGTATTTAATAATATCTGCTTTCAGCTGGGTATGGTGGTGGCACACAACTTAATCTCTGTACTCCGGAGGAGGCAGAGGCAGGCCGTCTCTTGAGTTTGAGGCCACCATGTTCTATAGAGCAGGTTCCAGGACAGATAGGGCTATACCTGTCTCGAAAAACTAAAAAATAAAGTCTGTTTTCATATAAAGAAAGCACAATAATCTAACTTGCTTTAGGAAACAGACATTGGTGATGCTATACATACTCCAGGATTTGTATTCTATATTAAAATCAAAAAGCACTAGCCTTTTAAGTTCAAGTATCAGGTATTTAAGGATTGTGAAGTAATCTCTGTGATTTAGTAAATATTCTTTATTCACTACCACCAACCATATTCATTAACAGATGGTGACCTAAAAGTCCCAAAAATACACCTGTTTACCAAAAAAGCCCCTAACATATAAAAAAGGGGATGCTTCTGCAACAAAACAAAGCTGCCATAAAAAGATATACTCTAAGATTAAAAACGATCTATAGATCAGTAATTGTAACATAATAAACTATCCTCTAACTTACATTGTTATTCAACATAATAAACCAAATAAAATCTCAAGATTTATTAGGAACATGATGAACAAGTCCAGGGACTTACTGTGTGGTCATGTGTTTCAGACTGGTAGCTAAACTGGAAATTGGTACTTACGATTCAACATCTTCAGGACAATATCTGCCCCCCCCATACACACACACACACACACACACACACACACACACACACACACACACACACACACACACAAAAGCTGAGTATTTTCTGAAGCACTATCTTTGTGTCATATTTATTAAAAGTGGAACAAAATAAAGATAATGAAAAACCAGTAATTAAATGTTAAGCTTCAAATAAGCAGCATGTTATTCTTATGAACCTTCACCACGTTGTTAGGAAGTATCTATTACCAAATCACAATTAGCTTTGGAAGTGAACCCTCTAGTGGTAAATATGAAGACCTACAGTTTATGCCAAGAAAAAAAAAAAACCAAAAAAACCAACAAACACCTACTCCACTATGCTCAGAGGAAATCCAAAATCACTTCAAACAAATAATCACATCACATGAGAATTGCATACTTTGAATCCCAGTTTTTAAAATAAACAAACATTAAAATGTCTACACATTTACTGTGAAATAAAAGTTTGCACTCCTGTATTTTATTGGTTTACTCACCTTTACATCTGAAGTACATCTCAGTAGCTATGAACATAATTGCCAAGACAATTGATGAACTGAATGTGGTGGCATACCCTATAATCTCAGCACTCACGAAACTGAGGCAAGAGATTCCAAGTTAAATCCAGCCTGGGCTACATTCTCAAAAACACCTATTAGTGATATATATAACCATATACATATGTGTGTGTGTGTGTGTGTGCATTATACACCAGTCAGCTAAGCAGATATTCTAATCAGAATTTCTAAAGACAAATTTCTCAACACCAACACTAGTAAGTTTAAGTTGGTGTTTTAAAGCAAGCAAATTATTTTCTTACACTTCAGAGGCCAGGAACCTGAATTCTGTTTCCTTGGGCCAAAATCACAGTATGGGCAGAAAGCCAAATTCTGTTTAGAGGCTCTAATGGAAATCCATTTTGCCTGTTCATTTCTAGTGATTGCCAGCTTTTTTTTTTTTTTTTTTTTTTTAGATTACTTGATTTTTTAAAGCCAAGACCTCACATCTGTTTTGCTGTTAAGACATTGTTTTTACGGATGTTTCAGATTTCTCTCTGCCTTTTGAAAGTTGATGACTTGTGACTACATGTACTTGTCACTTCAATAACTCAAGTCACCATCACCATCTTTTGATGAACCAACCTGCACAACTCTAACTCTTGTGAACTAAGGTAATAGATATAGGTTCCACAGATAGGATATGGACCTCCTTTTAGGGACTAATTTTTAGCAGCATTCATCATGTTTTTTTGTTGTGATGGTTGTTTTTTTGTTTGTTTGTTTGTTTGTTTTGGGTTTTGTTTTGGTGGTAGGGTCTGATCCAAGAGCTGGAATGTGCTAGATAAGAGGTCTACCATCAAGTCCCAATCCAGGCCCAGCTGACGAGCTACATTTTTATCAAGCTCCAAGCTGTAACAGTCAATATATCTTCTAAAATTGACACGTCATCCCAATTAACCTAACCTGAAAATTATTGGTTTGTATTAATAACAAAATGACCAGGAAACAACATATATTAACTAGTTAAAATTATTTACAAAACAGAGGTTCCAAATGTAAACCTTACCCTGAAGTTAGTTCTCTTGGGTCTACATGTCTATCACATTATTTATGGATACTTCTAAAAGAACCTTGTTTTGAATCAGCCTTGTCTAAATCTGATATCCATATTGTCTTTCTACACATACAAAGTATTTCCATATACCTTTTATTTATTCTTACCAATGTATCACAACACAACAATTCAATAAACAACACTGCACATTAAATACCAAAACATTTATTCAGAAAGCAGCTTTGTTAACAGCACTTACTTTTCATTATATCCAGTAACTGTGACAGGCATGTTCTATTTTCTCTCAGCATTAGACTCTCTGATAAATAGCTATTGAAGAAAAAGAAAAAAGCATTTTAACTCATTGAAAACACAAAGCACATTGAAAAGACAAGGCATAAATTATTTACTTCCATGTTTATTTTATCAAGTACAGTTTTTAAATTACTTATTTAAATATGACACAATATTAGAAAACTCCACAATACTAAAACCTGCAGCAACTACAGTCTTAAAGATTTAGTACCATTTTTGCTAGCTTAAGAGATGTGTACTGTTACAATTTTATTTAAATTTTATTATATATGGCCTTTCAGAGAAAATAATAGTAATAACAACCAATATTTAGCATTTTATATTAAATATTTAATATAGATAGCACATAAACCTAACTTTATGTCATTCGTGGAGAGTCTGAGCTGTAGATGGGTTAAGCTCAAAGGTAGAAGATAAGGGTACGGCACCACTCAGTTTTCCCTCCATAACGTCATTCTACCTATAGCTGTACTTGAGCATTTACCAACAAGATATCATCTCATGCTTTGCAAATGTGCTAACATTGCTCTGCTCTATGAATGTCTTATAAAGCCTAATTACACTTTGTCTACATTTTAGTTCCTTTGAAATTTTACATACCAAGACATGGTGCATAGGTGCTACAACCCCAAATGAAGATTCTTAGACCCTAGGTCTTTTAAACATAAATATAAAAAGTAACTTTTCTCCCAGGTAAATTAGTTTTAAATGAAGAGTTTTAAGAACTGTTGTTGCTGTATTTAAAACTACTTATATTAAACTATATGCTCATATTAAACTATATATAAAGCATTGGTAACTCCATTACAGATTAACTAGTCTCCTTCCCATTATGTTATACCTTTGCCACCTTCCTTATGGTTTTTTATTCTCCCATTTTTAAACCTTTTTTTTTGAAACGGGGTCTCATGTAGGACCAACAGCATAACTGTTGAGGATTGTCTTTAATTCCTGACCTTCCTGTTTTCATCTTCTATGTGCCTGAATTATACATATGCTGTCTCTTACAGGACAAATCAGTTATTCACATGGATGTCTTTCCTACTTAGCACAGGAGTTCACTCTTCTTTTCCGTAAGTGTAATCTAGCAGAAGCTCACTATAAATGTTTGCCTGGTAAATAAATGGATATAAATCATAATAGGCTTAAATGTAAATAGAGTTGCTTGGAAAAAAAAATACTGGGGCTGGAGAGATGTCTCAATGTTTAAAAGTCCATCCTGTTCTTGTAGAAGACCTAAATCTGGTTTCCAGAACCTGTATCTGGTAGCTCATGACTACCTAACTCTTAACTCCAGGGATCCGACACCCTTTTGCTGGTCTGCAGTTACTTCTTCACATATTTACATTTACACATAGATAAAAGTAAGTAAAAAACAAAGGTATACATATCATAAATAGAAAAGCCTAAGGTCCCTTACCCTGGAGGCAAAAGTGTTTCAAAATTTGTAACTGTTCATAATGTATAAAGCTAGATTGGTATAAATACTGCTTTATGTGAAATATAGCATCTAAGGGTCAGGAATATTGGTACTTCAGTATTAATAAGAAACATTCTCAATAAGAAAGGACAAAAATTAAATCACATGTGCTTATGTTAGTTACTGTCTTATTACTGTATTTTAAAACTGTGAGTATATAAAATAGTTTAAGTTTAGAAAAATTTACCTTCTTCAGCTATTTATAAAAATGAAATAAAAGAATATCAAGAAATAAGAGAAATTATAAATAATAAAAAGTACTATAATGTGGAAAATAACTGGAGTATATTAATATTTCTAATATGTGCATAAGATAATATTAAAAAATCAGGTGAATTTAATCCACATAAAAGTACTCATTATAATGTCTGTGTTTCTGTGTATATACTGGATATTGTTTTTTATAGCTCAACTTTAATTTTCATGTGGATATACCCTAATGCATTAATTCTACAAATCCTTACTGCATGTGTTACACATGCCCTACAACATATGAATGACACAACAGAGCAGATCTGCTGCTTTTACAAGTTCATCCACTTGTAAATCTGTTATACAGCTATAGTTGTTTTCCAAAACTACCTGTTTCACTTCTACCTTAGTCAAAAATATATTATCTTAGCTCAGCAATGATTGATTAAATACTTTCTTTAAAGGCAATTTCATTTCTTCAGTCACAAAGCTTATCAGATATAAGGCATTATATTACACAAAAACAATGGTCTAATGGACCTTAGTTAAAAGCTCGGAAATTTTTCTTAAGAAGTAAAACTGGAACTTAAAGTAAAACAAATTGATACCTTTCCATAGTAATTCCAGCCCTAGAGGCACTCGATAAAATGGCAGTCAGGGCAATTTGTGAAGGTGTGTATAAAAGATAAGCATCTGTCAACGCAATTCTACTAAGAAAATCATCAGCTGTTTTCCTCAAAATCTCTGGATTCTCCAACATGGGGTACCGCGTCTATAAATAAAGTTTACAGATGTTACCATTTCTGAGAGTTTATTGAAGATCAATAACCACTAAAAAAAAAAAAAAATACAGTAACTAGCAGGGACTTAATAAAGCATGATTTTTAAAAAGTAACTCTTTAGCCAGGCGTTGGTGGCACACGCCTTTAATCCCAGCACTCAGGAGGCAGAGGCAGGCGGATCTCTGTGAGTTCAAGGCCAGCCTCATCTACAGAGCGAGTGCCAGGATAGGCTCCAAAGCTACACAGAGAACCCTATCTTGGAAAAAAAAAAGGTAACTCCTTTCCAATGTTCCAAAAACTAATCTTTCAATGTTAGATTATTTGGTATATACTAATAGAACATAGCTAAATTATAGTCATCAATTTCTGAATGTTTCTTTCTGTTTCTCTGATATGGCTTTCAAACATTTTTGGAACCAGTACTACGATTAGAAATATATATTTATAAGAACAAAACAGAAACACATGCTTTAAGATGGTAATACTTAACATTACTATCAATTTGGTCCTTTTCAAAGTTAGAAAGGTAGGCTCCTAGAGTTTTTCTACTGGATTCAAGGCAGACCCAAGATCTACTAGACATACAGTCTCAAGTAAAGAAAGACTAACCAGGCAATCCAGACAATTGTATGGTCAAATTAGGAATTGTTGTGCCACATCACTATCATAGGGAATTTGTTCTAATGCATATTGTGGGAGAAAATAAGTGGAAATGAATGCTGGACCAATCAGCGTTCACAAATATCTACAGAAATATTTTTAAGTCTATGCCCATGAGATCTGGAAGACCTTATACTGCCTATCAGTTACTATGTCTCAATCCCTCAAAAGCACTTGAGATATTCAGTAAGTCCTGAAGCAGTTAAGACAATCTGCAAATATCCTGGAACGAAGTATCTGGTTCCAATGTGGAAACACACACAGGCCTAGTCATCATCCCCAATGTCTGACCCTGAAATAATAAATGCAGTCACTCCACTCTGACTGCACATGTCCCCTTTCTCCGGATTTTAATTTGTTCATGCTGTTCTTGTAAATCTCAGACCATTTGGTTATGAACCCTTCTACCTGATCCCACTTACCAGAGTCTTCAATCATTTCTTTCTTGTACTTTTAAAATTTATTTTTATTTATGTATGTGTGTCTATGTTTGTGTCAGTGTATATAACATGTGCACAGTGCCCACAGGAACAGAAAAGGGTGTCACATATCCTGCAGCTAGAGATACAGGCAGTTCTGAACCACCACATGTGGGTGCTGGAACAGAACTCAGTTCCTCTGGACAGGCAGCAAGCACTTGTAACTGATGAGAAATCTCTCCAGCCCCAATTTCAACAGTATGTGAATCCATTTCTATACTTTTCATTTCTGGGCACTGCCAGAAAAGTGTACAAAAGAGGTCTTGGGAAACGAATATAAATTCAAATTCATTCATTGTGGTATGTCTCTCAACTCAGTCTGCCATGATAATGTTTCCCTAGAAAATTGTTTGCCCATTTGTCAATGTCAATATTTTCTACATATTTGTCTTTACTAATCCTCAAAAAGCGTCATTCTGTGGAAAATTATCTCTGTACTTAAGAAGGAAAAGGACTATTTCCACCAAATCCCCAGATACAACAGCATCTTTATCTATCTCTTTCTCATGTCAGCACAATAGCCTGTCCTCTCTCTAAGGCCAATTGTACTCAGTTTCAAACCCCATGCTAACCTCCTGTATATGGTTCATAGAGAGTCCATAGCTATGCTATATGGTCTCTTGTTTCCCCTTTAATCTTCTTCTTATTACTAGCTCCTTGGATCAGTATTTAAACATGTGTCAATCTCTTCTGCACAACTAAATACCTCTACATTCAGCATTTCCTCCATGTTACCTCTTTCCACTTCAAAGAGAAACTGTTTAAGTTATGTAAACAAGTTCTGTTCTACAAAACAATTTTCTATCAATAAGGAATAACAGACTTGAATTCTGCAAGGTTCTAATGCAGCTCAACATTCTCCATCATTTACTGATTTCACAACCATCACAAGTATGTTTGTTTGCAGTTATACTTGTGCAAACAATACTGGGGTTCAGCACAAGACACAAGTATGTACATTGCAGAATTTTGAAAATGATAGGCAACTATGTTAATGGTGCACTATGTATTTTATATTATTATTTTAGTGCATATTCCTTCTACTTAGTAACAAAAAGCTTAATTATAAAACACCTCAGTCAGGTCCATAAATTAAGTAACAGAAGCCACTGTTATGAGAAGTTGGCCAGACACAATTCTGAGTTCTGGGACTCTCCTTCCTTTTTGTCTTAAAAAATGTTTTCTTTTACTTACTTTTATGCATATGAAGTGTATGGTTATTTTGCCTGCATGTATGAATGCATGTCTGTGCACAACATGCATGCCTGGTGCTCAAGAGGGACAGAAGACAGAAGGTGGCACTGGATCCCTTGGAACTGAAGTTACAGGCAATTATTAGCTGCCATGTGGGTGCTGGGAATCGAACCCTGTGAAGGCTGAAAGAGCAGTCAGCACTTTTAACTGGTAAGCCATCTCTACAGCCAGTTCTCTTTCAATTAATTCCCCCCAAATCACCAACCTGCTTTTTTTTTCTTCTTCTACACTTTAAAGACAAATTTTGACAAAATCATAAATGACCTTTCTGGCACTAAACTCAGCAAACATTATTAACCTAACTTTTTGTTGCCTGATCTAAGCAGAATTAGAAAGTTGCTATGCTTTCTTACAAAATAATACTCTATTTCCCTTTTATTTTCCCAACAAATCCTACAACTCTGGATAAATTTTAGTCCCCTTTCAAGTTTCTTCATTGCTCAACTACCCTTTAACCTCAAATATTTCTCAGGCCTAGTCCTCACTGTATCCCTTTGCCCGTTCTGTTCCACTCTCCTCATAATGCTAGACACATACAAATGTCCAATATCATCTGATGCTGTGATGGCTGTTGTGGTCGCCAACTTGACTACATCTGGAATTAACTGAATCCCAAAACTGGCTGGGCACACCTGTGAGGGATTTTTGCTTAATTAAATCATTTGAAGGGGAAGATCCCCTTCTAATCCAGATCATCTAAGGTGGAAAGATCTGCCTCTAATCTGTGTCACAACTTCTGCTAGAAGCCTATAAGGACATGGAAGAATGAAGCTCCTCTTTTTGCCTGCTTGCCCTGGCCTTGTTGAGAAGTCCATTCCTTCACTGGCATTAGAACCTACTTCATTGGCATTCTGGTGTACACTGAAGATCAGCTGAGACACCCAGCTTCATGGACTGAACAACTACTGGATCGTTGACTTTACATTCATAGAAAGCCATTGTGGGATTAGCTGGAACACAACCTGCCCCCAGATTCTATTACTATTGAGAACCCTGACTAATATAGGTGCACACTAACCTGTGAGACTGACAACATGCAATTTTCTTCACATTGAAACCCAATCATACCAATTTTCTAAATAAGACTTTCACTCTCTTCTTTATACTTTGTTCAAAATTTTCAACATTACTTAGTCTAGACTTTTGCTTTTCATTTAAACCATAACCCTCTCCCTGTCTATCCCCAGGCTTTTCATTTCTTAAGAGTTGTGGATATGGGCTCTCTGGGTGGGATGTTCTTTTTGCACCTCATTACTACTCTTGATTTGAATAAATAATTATCTAAAATATTAAACTGTAAGGTCATGTCCTATCTCCTTTCTAGGCTGCACCCTCAACACGTTAGCATAAACAGAATATCCATAGCTGCTTAACTGAGAATAAACAGTTGTTGACATTTCTTCAACTTTAGACTAGTCAACAACTTGACTATGTCAATATTTACATATGGATCAACATGTGGCACATGTAAATCCATAAATATAAGTTCTATACATGAAATATGCACATTTTGTGAAACAGTATCACTACATTGCAAGGCTAGTCTCAAACCTCCAAATTCACATGATCTAAACGACGAGTCTAAACTTCCTGAGGACCTAAGGCTACAGGTGTCAGCTATTTACTTATTATTTCGATGTTTATATTTGTGACCTGAGTTCATAAAACATTAAACATAGGAGTCATTTACCTTTTAGTTTAATACTAAGAACTTTTTAAGGTTCTGTAAGTCTCTAGGTCTAAATCTATGACAATATACATCAAACAGAAGTTACCATAATTCTTTAAGATCATTACTATAAACTTACAGTCTAGTACAATGGATTACTAAGCCAGAAACCTGGAAATTCTTACCTAACCTTCTAAGATAGCCAACTCTTCATGCACCTATGTTGTACCACTTAGAATATTACTGGCTATAAAGTTTTCAATTCTTTTTAGCAAATAATAACAAAGGAGTACATTAGCTAATTTCCTATCAGTAAAGTTTACCTTTATATCAATGAGGAAGCCTTCAAATGGTCGATAAGGATTGTGGACAATAAGGTGAAAATTAAGCTGCTGTATAAGTAGTAATTCATATTCCAAAATTTGCTCTAGCGCTTTCTCCTGTCCCAGGGGACTCTCTCGAAGATTTCCAACAAATTGAGGACTAGACACATTGAATTCATCTACTTTGCAGGCCAGAAATGCACAAGTGAGCCTACATGAAGAAATAAAGGAGGGCAAAAATACCTAAATGTTCCTTTAAGTACTTTGCAAATTGCTTAATATTTACATGTGACTATGCTAGACCCTGCAGGCAATTAAAAAAAAAAAATACAGGTTGAAATGAATTCCTCTTCACACTTTTATCTATTAGGAAACTTAGGAGAAACTATAAGTAGAGCCATCATCTAATACTGCTACAGCATTTAGCCACCATTAGTGTAATGGTAGCTTCATATAGTCCAGCCAGAAACTTGGAAAAAAAAATAACTAAGTTGTGTGTATCAAGAAATATAAATGGAAGAATTAACTTAAAAACAGAATAGTACACATGTATGTACTTTGTGACAAAAGAAGACAGGTAAAGATAATTAACATTGCAGAAGGTCATACTGATAAGTCTCAAGTTACTTGAGAACAGAGTTACCAGCTTATGGACAAGCATGAACTTCACCTGAGTACTAAGTTCAGAGAGGGGAACTAGTAGGAAGCTACTACTCACAGCTTTTAGAAGCTGAGGTCAAAATAAAACCCTAAGCTTGACTGCTAAGAATGAAATGGGAAAAACAACAACAAAAACAAAAACATGAATGACAGCAAACTCTGATGAGTCCTATATTAATTCTGTCCTCATCTTTAATGTTAAGCATAATGCTTAGCAAAGAGAAGAAACAAAACACACCCGTGTTTAACCGAAATTAATATGAAGCTATAGGATCTGTAAACTGATGGAAGTGAAGAGAAATTTCCATGAATGATTTTTAGCCTGAGAACTGGGAGAATAAAGATGTGTGATAGTAAAAACTACAAAAAACTTGAGAAGAGCAAGTTTTATCATTAGTGATATGATAAAGTAAAGGAGGAGACCTCCTAAAAAAAAAAAAAAAAAAAAAAAGAATTCAGGGCGTTGTGGCACATGCCTTTAATCCCAGCACTCAGGAGGAGACAGAGGCAGGTGGATCTCTGTGAGTTCGAGGCCAGCCTGGTCTACAGAGCGAGTGCCACCATAGGCTCCAAAGCTACACAGAGAAACCCTGTCTCAAAAAAAAAAAAAAATTCAAGTCTGAATTGTACTTAAGAAGTCAATTATCTCATATACATCCCACAGTCAAATGTCCACACATTACAAACATCTTTAATGAAAACATAAAGACAAAATTTTATACTCACATTATTATCCGGGGGTGATATTCCATTACTGAATTATTAAGATAAAAACGCTTGAAATACATACAAGCTGTACCCTAAGATTAAAAGAAAAATATACACATCTATAAAAGTAAGATCTGCTTACATGCTACATGTTAAATTTTGAAAACAATAACTTATTCATGCACAGGTTTCCCTGAAAAGGTTCCCCATACCAATACTTCTGAATTTTGTTTTAATCAGAATAAACTGTGGTAAAGAACAACAAAACACCATAATCAAAAGAGCCTCTTTTACCTTTTAGACATTTGTCCTCAGGCTATATGGAGTAACTCTTTCACTCAATTTAATCACTCAATTTAAAGATGTGTGTGTGTGTGTGTGTGTGTGTGTGTGTTTATTTAGGTTAGAATTCAGAGCAACATGAACACTTAAAATCAGAAAATGTTAAGGACTAAAATACCAGTGATCACAGGTTACCCAATCTTGGAAAAAAATGCAAACAGAATAACATGACTGAAGCAAAAGGCCTTTTCTTTGTCAACTCCAGATCTGTGATGAACAATGACTGCTGCAAAACTATACCACCTCACACTACCTGAGTATAGCCCTTCAATAAGCCCCACTGTGCCAAGTTCAAAAGGACCAATCTATCCCAATCCTTATAACACATTAGTAAAATATTGCTATCTCCATGGAAAAAGAATAGTATCACAATTTATCTGATATCAAGGGTCACAGGCTAAACTCAACTAAGAACTACCTGTAGCTTCAACTATTCTTTCATTTGACAAAACAGTAACCATTTATTTATTTGATAATAGGAAAAATCCTTCATTTAAATGCTTAGAAATTTGCTATCAATTTATGTTAAAAACAAAAAATTATATCCTTTGAATAAATAAATTTTGTAAAGTTCATTCAAAAATTGCTTGACCCAAAGAAATAATTTAATCCTACCATCTCATTCTACAGTTCCTGTAATGAAACAGACAAAACCCAAATTTCATCATAGAAACTATCAACTGTATCTGATATTGTTTATGAATGTTTCACCTCTCAGATAAGTCTGCAACTTAAAAATGAACCATAAATCCATGTGTATTTAATACTTTCAATGTTCTTCCACTTTTTTTTCTACTATAAAAATGGAGGATCCTAGATAGTTCTCTGTTGGGTCATAAATCATTCACTCTTTGAAACTTTAAAAACAGCCTTTCATAATTGACCTTTACAACTAAGTAATAAGAAAGGTAGTGGTGCTTTAGACAGCCTCAAGACCAGCTTTTTTCTTTGTTTCTAATACCACTGCCCACCCCAGTAGAAAAAACAACACTAAGAATCATATAAACTAATCCTGAGACATTTAAGCCTGGGATATAGCTCAGTTGGTAGTGTGCCTGCCAGGCATACATGCACTCCGGGTTTGATCCCTAGTACTAACAAAAACCAGATTTGCAGTGCCTACAATCCCAGCATTTGAGGTTGAAGCACTATCCCCAATTCAAGGTCATCTCTGGAACATAATGAATTCAGGGCCAATGTGACCTGTAGACCATCGAAAGAAAAACAAACAAAAACAACAACAACAAAAAAAAAAACCACACCAAAAAACCAATAATAAAACCAAAGATAAACCTCTAACAACTTCTACTAAAAGTTTCAAATGATCTTATGGCAGAAGTTGCAGCTGGAACATAATGGATGGTTTCAAACAGAAACTGAGTTTAGCAGAATTGAAAAAGTACTAGTTTAGAAGAAACCATTCTGAGAGAGGTAACCCAGTCACAAAAACACAAACAGGGTATGACTCACCAATATATGGATTCTAGACATAGAGCAAAGAATTACCAGCCCACAATCCACACCACCAGAGAAGCTAGGAAACAAGGACTCTAAGAGAGACATACATGGTCCCCTGGAGAAGGGGAAAGGGACAAGATCTCCTGAGAAAATTGGAAGCATGAGGAGAGGGGAGAGGGAACTAGGAGAATGAGAAGGGGAGAAGAGGAGTAAGGAGTACATGAGGGAGCAGGAAGTTTGAGTTGGGGCAAGAACAGAAGAGAGCAAGATAAGAGATACCATAATTAAGGGAGCCATTATAGGCTTAAAGAGAAATCAGGCACTAAGGAAATGTCTGTAGATCTACAATGATGACACCAACTAACAATCTAAGCAACAGAGGAGAGGCTACCTTAAATGGCCTCCCCTGATAATGAGATTGATGACTGACTTATATGCCATCCTTTATCCTTCACCCGGCAGCTGGTGAAAGTGGAAGCAGACACCACAGCTAAACACTGAACTGGAATCCAGTTGCAGAGAAGAAGGAATGATGAGCAAAGTGGTCCACACCAGGCTAATGAAACCCACAGAAACAGCTGACCTGAACAAGGGAGAACTCTTGGTTCCCAGGCTGATAACTGGGAAACCAGCATGGGACTGATCCAGACCCTATGAATGTGTCAGTAAGGAGACCTTGGAAGTCTATGGGGCCTTTTGTAGTAGATCAGTACTTTCCCTAGAATAGGAATAGACTTCGGGAGCCCATTCCACATAGAGAGATACTCCCTGAGCTTAGACACAAGGGGGTGGGCCTAGGCCCTATTCCAAAGGATATGACACACTCAGAAGACCCCATATAGAAGGTCTCACCCTCCCTGGGGAGCAAAAAGGGTATGGGATAGGTAGGGTGTTAGTTGTGTGTGTGTGTGGGGGGGGAGGCAGGGGAGAAGGGAAGGCAGAGGGAACTGGGATTGACATGTAAAATAATCTTGATTCTAATTTAAATAAAAAATGGAAAGAAAAAAGAAAGAAAAAGCACTAGTTTATAGTCTAGTCCCAATTCTACTATCTCTAGTAAAGAATCCAAAAAATGAGGATGTTACCAACTGTACAGCAGACCATGAAATGACATTGGAGCTGCCCTTATTGACAAAACACAGCACTTAGGATTTAAGGCCTTTATTTAACAATCTCACAAAAATTAGTTTTTCTCACTCATTATACTGATACATGTATGAATAGATCCATATTTAAAAAAAAAAAAAAACTACAGCTAATTCATATACACTTTACTTAGGTCCTTATAGTGGCTAACTATCCACTGAAATTCAAGCCTTGACACAGAGAACTAAGCATCTAGTCAGAAGGCACATTCCCCAGTCTTTCGTCTCTCACTTTGCAGCCCAGAGCTAAACAGTGGATATACCTTCTCCACAGTTCCCTCTTATCCTACCAGAAGCAGAGGGTTACTAGGTGAGACATGCTAGAGTCACAAGAGGGCCACACTGTGAGAGGAAATTAATTACTGGATTTGTTTTTCTTTTGCCATTATGTAGTTTGGGGCCTATTTAGTTCTATAATTAAGACTACTTTAACCTAAAGGATAACTTATCATAAATAAAATTTCGATACTTGAGAAACAAGGTGACAAAAATAAACACAACTAAGCTGAGTCTTGTAGAGTGAAGAGAGCTCAGTTCTCACAAGCCTGCTAAGAGGCACTATACTTCACTCCCAGGACTTACCACAACAGACCGTGGCATTGCTGGTTTAAACACCGAACAGAATTCCAGCAATCTTTTCTCATAGTATTTGCACAGTGTAATTTCTTCATAAGGCTCAAGAAACACTGGATCATTTGGAAGAACCTTTAAAGAGAGCAAACATTTCATTATAATTTCAGTGAATTAACTTTAAAACTGTCTTCTCTGCCCTGCTAAAATTTGATTTGTATCTTCAAGAAAGGGAAAATACCTCATATCATTTTCTCTTTGTAGGTTTGCTAATTATTACACAAAATATATTAGAAAATAAGCAAAATAAATAAACTGAATCTAAATCATCATCTCTCAATTTTCCAAAATATCAGTTGGACATTTTAAAACAATCATGACAGAACATGTGCCAATATGCTCCCAGGTTTAATACCATTATTTGTAAATCGGTACTATTTTCACTGGTTGGAAATCTCCCAAATTCCCTTTCTCAGTGAATCACTATGTCACCCAAATTAAAGAACACAGCAACAAATTACTATATTTGCTACCTCGTTGTATTGGGAGTGCAAATATTATTTACTTGAAATCTGTAGGAGCTAGTATAAAGCCACCACAGGTCATTACAACAGAAATGGGTGGGAGAGTTTTAAGAAAGCCTGGACAGAGGGCCTCAGGCCATCCCATGCTCAACTGGCTTGTGTCAACTGTCTATTTCCTTTCCTTGTGCAACCTTGTGCATGAAGGTTGTTTTCGGAAAGTAGCTCCAACAAGCCATCATTTCCCCATTTCAAGCCTTGGAAAAGCTCCCTTCAGTTTCCGCCCAAGTTTCAGCCTCATGCTTCCGTTTACGAGTTCCTTGCCTACGTTCCCCAACCACTGCTGCACAGGTACAGCTTCGCCCACAAACGGCCACGAGCGCTCTATGCACCCGCCTGGGATTCTGCCTTTCCACCGGGACCATCCTTTGCCCCTTTTATCACTCCTGAGAAAAGTTAGTCCCGACGTCCTGCAGGACAAGAGACCAGTTCGAGTCCCTGACTACCTCCGCACCCCACCAAGGGTGTTACTCGTCCCTGTCACGGCCAGCCTGGGTCGCGCGTCTGTCAGCACTGACCGCAGCCTGGTGTGCGCTCTGTTCGCCCGCCCGCCCGCAGGAAGCGAGGGTTCAGGAGACCCCGCAAATTCCCGAAGCCACTCCAGGTGGGCGCAGAGGCTGGCTTGCGGGGGCCTCACCTTCCCGTTAGCCACCGCTTTGCACTTGAATTTGCGGTTGGCGTCGGCCCGCAGGCGCGCCAGCTGCTCCTCGCCGGCGAAGGTCCAGTGCCGCTTCTGGCTGCTGCTGTGGTACATGCTGCTGCCCTGGCGGGACGCAAGGCCGACACAGCAACAGCGACGCGTCAGGAGACCGCGGCCACGCGCGAGCGTGAGGGCGCGCGGCCCAGACCCGAGACGCGTGCGTGACGTCACGGTCACGTGTCGACGTCGCTGAGGCGTTTCCGGAGCCCGTAGGAGGTGTTCCGCGGCGCCGGAGGGCGGAGCCTCGGAGCTCCCGGCCTTTGGGGCGGGGCGGGAGCCTGAGAGGCGTTGCCAGGCACACTCAGAAAGTGGGCGTGGCCACGGGGACCAACGCCGCACAGACAAGGAGAGAGGAAGGTTCCAGAGCGCTGGCAGGAGCCATCCTCACAGGATGTTCCCGCGTTACACAAGGCCTGAGCCCTTCAGGCTTAAAGCCGGCGCCGTGGAAGAGGCTGCAGCGAGGGACATGGTTGGAAAATGGAGCGCTAGAGGCATATTCGTGCTAAGGCTAACACGACCTTTCTCTGGGCGGTTTCCAGTACCTCCCGGTATTCGGATCTCTGAAGCCAAAGTGGATGATTCTTTCACAGTTCTTGGTGTTCCCATCCCCATCACTGCTTTAAGTGAATCGTAATAATAAACTAGCAAAATGCTTAAGAGATTTATCTTTGTTTTTGTTATTAGGGCTTTCAAAATTGCATTTGAGATGCTAAATTTACATTGGTTCCAAAAGCCTTCAGTTTTGTTTTTTCCCTTTTCCAGAGGCAGAGTACAAAGTCCCCCGCCTTCTCTCACTATGTACTAGAAGTCACTATTTAGTTCAGGGTGGTTTCAAACTTATGATCCTACTGTCTAATCCTCTCAAATTCTGCGAACACAGGCATGCATAGCCACACCCACTGCATCTTATCTTCAGATCACATTTTACTGCCTCTAAATGGAGGTTATTTTATCAAAACATGCTCTAGTCTTCCTAGAATAGGAACATGTAAATTCAAAACTGATGACAAAGATGCTAACGATATTTGATGAAAATTAGGCAACACTAAGAAGTAAGAGATTAACAGGAAAATGTTCAGTGGTTTTTAAAAACAAACACAATTGTCTTTGTGCTGCAGTTTTTAAAATTGGGCTATGTATTATTTGTAGACAGATTCTAAATATTAGGAGTGCCTATATTACCTGCAATCTAAGACTTGCAATCAGAGATATGGCTTTACGGAGCACTTGTTACCTGTTGAAATGCTCTTCACCCTTTGCTAAAGGGACTTGCAAGAGCACAGTATGCTCTTCACCCTTTGCTAAAGGGACTTGCAAGAGCACAGTATGTTCTTCACCCTTTGCTAAAGGGACTTGCAAGAGCACAGTATTGGGAATTTCTTTCTTGCTTTGGGGAAATCTCCCCATTTTTTAAAAGACTTATCCTAGTGACCCTAATGCTGTGAGAAAATTAAAGCATCTGAGACTATTCTCACTGCAAAAGGAAGAAAAGGAACCAGAAGAAGAAGGTATCAATCTTATTTATGCAACTTGGAATCATTTTTTTGCATGTGTGTTTGTGTGTATTGTGTGAGTGCATGCATGTTTACAAGTGTGGCATGCATGGGAAAGCCCAAAGTTGATGGTAGGTGTTGTCCTCAATTTCTCTCCGATGTATTTATTCAAACATCATTTCAGTGAAACCAGCGCTCACCAGTTCCTGCTAGGCTAGCTAGCCAGGCTACCCTAGAGATCACCCATCTCTGTCTTCAGAGTGATGGGCAGGGTTACAGGTACTCAACAGGCATGCTAGGTTTTCACTTGAGTTCTGGGCATCCTAACTCTGGTTCTCACATTTGAAAAGCAAACACTTAATCTACTGGGCCATCCCCCATCCCCAACTTAGAGTATTTTAAAGTCAAATCTTGTATAAATTTCTTTGACTTATTGCCTTTATTTCACTGGCACACAGCTTCTGATTTCAGAGACACACAACAAAGGGAGGCTATAGAGAAAAGAATGAAGCCAGGAGTGGTGGTGAATGTCTGTAATCTCAGCATGGAGGAGTCGGTGGCAGAAGGATCAAGAATTAAAAGCCAACTGTGTAATGAGTTTCAGGGCTGTCTGGGCTACATGACACTCTTATCTGAATTTTTGTTTTTAAGGAAAAGAATGAATTGCATTTAAGCTCAGAGAAATAATATACTTTGAAATTTGACATGTTACCATATTCTTTTAGCTATTGATGTAGGTTTCTAATGTTTTATTTATTTTTAATTTTTTATTTTATGTAGATTGGTGTTTTGCCTGCATGAATGAGTTTCTTTATGAGGGTATTGGATCCTCTGGAACAGGAGTTATGGACAGTTATTAGCTGCCATGTGGGTGCTGGGAATTGAACCCGGGTCCTCTGGAAGAATAGTCAGTGCTCTTAACCACTGAGCCACCTCTTCAGCCCTCTAATGTTTTAAATACAGACGTCCATATTACTTGTAAAACCATTAAATTAATTGCAATTCTATTTTTCTGCCATTCAATTAACATTGATTCTAAAATCGTTCTCCTAGTCTTTGAAGTTAGCACTAAAAGAAAAGGAGCCATCTATAGCAAATGCTTACTTTCTCCCAAACAGACCAAAACTAAGGGTAAAAAAAAATATCTAGGATCTAATGGGGTCTCAGTGGCACAGCCTGTGATGCCTGCTACTTAGAAGGTTGAGGCAGGAAGATGAAAGTCCAATCTCAGTCTGGGTAACTTCGTGAGATTCTATATCAAAATAAGTGAAAGGAGAGCTGAGAATAGTGCACTTGAGTATAGTGAACAAGAGGTATAGGACATGTAGGTATAAATTTACATATGCCTAAATGTAGTCTGTTCGGTCCAGGTAACGTTACTTGGGTATTTTCAGGGCTGCTCACTTGGCACTGGACAGTGGTGTGCTCTTTCCAGGGGAGGACTACCTGTCTTGGTCCTAGCTGCCTATAGTTCTTGGTGAATGGTTGAAAGTTCATAGCTTTTTCCTGTCAAGCTTGGCATATCCATCAGTGTCATCCTTGTTCCACTCACATTTGGGCAGTCATATTGGTGACACATCAAGGTATAGCTTCTGATATTACTGAGGAGACCCAATATCACAGCAAACTCCCCAATCTTCTGGGTCTTATAATCTTTCCACCCCATCTTCTGCAATGTTCCCTGAGCCTTTTATATGGATTGTTTTGTAGGTGTATTTATTCATTTGTACTGGGTTCTGCAATTTGACATTTTGATTGGTCATGGTTTTCTATAGTAGACGCCATCTATTGCAAAGAGAAGTTTCCTTAATCAGGGAAGGGTGAAAACTACAGTGATCTGTAGGTATAAAGCTAAATGTTTACAGATGGTTGTTAAGTATTATGCTGGTTTAATAATGAGTAGTGTAGATTCTCCTCCATTAACAATGACTTCCTGAGCACAGATCAGTTAACCAGGTTTCCAGTACCAGGAATGGTTTCCCTTTGATGGATGTATTTTGTAACCTTTTTGTAAGCATTACAGCTTGGATGGAAAGGTATCCTGGCAGTCAGGAGCCAAGGGATTCCAAAAAGTCACTCTGCACAAATGTAGGATGAAAGGGCCAGCCAAAGAAGCACACCCTGGTCCTGAAACTAGATCCAAAAGGCTAAAAATGGCCAGTGAAAAAAACACACTTTGGCCTTGAAACCAGAGCCAAAGAAACATGCTGCCCCTGACTACCTCAGCACAAAAACTAACCAATCCCTAAACAGGAAAACCAATCAATCCCTGAGCAGGAAAACCAACTAATCCCTGAGCATGAAATCCAGCCAATCACTGAGCTTGTCCAAACTCAGGGATTGAAATCTGGCCAATTCCCACCCTGAAAACCCTCACCCTGGAAAAACTCCATCCCTAAAAAGTTCTCTGTAAGCCCTATGACTGTTCAGTTGGGAACTGCCTTTTTCTACTCTGACAGAGGCAGCTGTCCTCCTGGATTTTTCCTGGATTCTTGAATGAGATTTGGGTGAGACCTTTCCAGGAATGGGCATGAGCAGAAAAGTAACAACTTTCCTTGAGCTGGAGCAGAGTTGGGTGGGGCAAGGCAGGACAGGGTACAGCAGAGCTGTAACACTTTCTCTGGGGAAACCTTCCTTTGCCAGAGCAGACTTGTTACATTGGGAAAACTGTAACACAATAAATAAACGACCCAGAGACAGATATTGTGATTCAAACTTCAGGCTGAAAATCAGAAAAACAAAGCAGCCAGTCACTATCTTTTACCTCTAGCTGGGACATAAAGGGCTGATCCACGAGCACTCCAGTGGCTCAAGGGGCTTACACTTTTGACTAGGGGCTGTTTCACAGTAGAACCTTGAATAAATTTATTCATTGTAGAATCTAGTATGAGCAAGAATCCTGGTAATTAAATTTGACAAGCCCATGCCCTTTATGAGTTGCCATTCTTAATATACAAAGAGGTACAAAGTACAAGATATATCTGAAGATTAGCTTAGAAATGAGGTGAGTTGCCTGAATATTACATATTAAAGTAAGAAGGTTACCAAATGGCTTTGGCTGAGTTCATATGAATAACATTTTCTTTTTGAGACAAGAGCATATGAAACTTAGGTCTCAAACTCACTGTGTAGTTGAGAATGGTGAGCTCCTGATCCTACGGCCTACACCTTCTGTGTGCTGGGGTTATAGAAGGCCTGGGCCACAATGCTGTTTAGGCAGATGCTGATGGGTTAAGGCTTCCGCTTGAGTTATTGTTACCTTACCTTTGAGTTATTGTTACCTTACCTTTGAAGTTGCTGGATTTTGTTTCCACTAAGTCCCTCCAGAAAACATATAATGAAGCAACTAAAGCCATGTGTTACTTTGACTCACTGTTTTTATATGCTGTGGAGAAAACTGTGTTACTGGATTAGTAAAGTATCTATCTACCAGATGCATTCCAGATACCATTATTTTTTTGTTTTGTTTTTTGTTGTGTTTTGATTTTTTTTTTCGAGACAGGGTTTCCCTGTGGCTTTGGAGGCTGTCCTGGAACTGGCTTTTGTAGACCAGGCTGGTCTCCAACTCACAGAGATCCGCCTGCCTCTGCCTCCTGAGTGCTGGGATTAAAGGCTTACACCACCGCCGCCATTTTGTTTTGAGCATGCATACATGTGGACATGAGGTGTGCGTGATCAGAACTGTGCCTATCTTTCCACATATGAATGTTTCCAACATGAAAGTGACTAAATTTTTCTAGCAAATGCTTTTATTTTTCGAAGAAGATGTGCTTTGTGAATTATGTACAGTGTGTTATTGCGATTATTTGGGCAGGGTCTTCCTCTCTCTGTCTCTCTTGGTTTTTCAAAACAGAGTTTCTCTATGTAGCTCTGGCTGTCCTGGAACTTGCTCTGTAGACCAGACTGGCCTCAAACTCATAGATCTGCCTTCCTCTATCTCTCCAGTATTGGGATTAAAGGCATGCACCACCACATCTGGCTTTCTTTGTATCTTTTTGAGGAAGGATCACATTTTCTGGCTCAGACTGGCCCAGACTCAAGCTGGCCTCAATCCTGCCTCAGCCTACTAAATGCCAAGATTTCAGACATGAGCCACCACGCTCATCTTAACATTAAGTACCCTGTTGTTTATTTTCTTTCAAGCCCATGTCTCCTGTAGTCCACGACAGGGTTACCTTGAACTGTTGATCTTCCTGCTACCACCTCCCTGAGTGTTGAAATTACCAGTGGGTAGGTACCCCTCCATCCAGGTGGCCTATGCAGTGCTGAGGACTGAATCCAGTCAAGTACTTTGTCAGTCGAGTTCCATCTCTAAACTTGTGGTGTGTTCTTCCTTTCCTTCAAGTAATAAACTTGTATTTAAAAAAAAAATATATAAGCTTTCATTTTGTATGTATGAGTTTTTGGCTTCCATGTATGTAAGTTCACTTCATACATGTCTGAAGCCTGCAGTAGCCCAAATAGGGCAATGGTTCCCCTTGAACCAGAGTGATAGGGTTCTAAGTCTCCTTGTAGATGCTGGGAACCAAGCCCAGGTCCTCTATAAGAGCAAAAAGTGCCTTGAACTGATGAGCATGCCTTCAGACCAATAAACCCAACTTTACCTTTACCACCTGTTTGTACTTACTGGTTGTGTTCACCAACTGGTGGATTCATTGTGTTTGATTACAAAATGGGAGAGTCCATTTCAAAAGATCTGAGGACCCCAGGCTTATGAATTCTTAGCAAATATTTTCTTTAAGTTACACACCTTTCTGAATATCTGTCTGCCCCCTTCTCTCTCTCTCTCTCTCTCTCTCTCTCTCTCTCTCTCTCTCTCTCTCTGTGTGTGTGTGTGTGTGTGTGTGTGTGTGTGTGCTCACACGAGTGCACACGCACGTCTGTGCAGGCACATAAATGTATTTGTGAGACCAATGGTGGAGATGTCTTCCTTGATTTCTCTGGAGAATATATATATATATATATATATATATATATATATATATATATATATGATGTATTTAGAAAGAGACTTTCATTTGATCATTCAGCTCACGCATTTATCTAGTAAGATAGTGAGCTTCCTCTAAAGACCCAGCTCTACTTCCCGAGCACTGGGATTGCAGTTAGGCCACCACACCTGTCCAGCATTGATGTGGGTTCCAGAGACCCACCCTCTTCTCTGATCATCATGCTTGAGCTAGTACTCCACCTACTCCTCCCTCTTCCCAACCACTAGGCATTACTTTTGGCACATAAAATTAACCACTGCAAATCCCCCTTTTGTAAAGTTGGAACCTATATGTATTTTAATAAAGAATATTAATGTTCAAGTAAACATAATTAGATGTTGCAATCTCACTTAATATAATATAGCCATGCCACATGCAAGTAAACATGAACTATCCTCTTCCCCAAAATAAGAGACAAAGTCCTCAAATCATGTTTGCTTTTTCTGTTCCCATAAACTTAAGTACTATCATGTAAAATTGAGAAGACTTGAATATTATTTTAATAATATAAATAAATACATCTTTTAATTATAATAATGGAATACATGAGCTAAGAAAATAAAGATATATGTATATATATTGAAAGTATATATTTGTGTGTCTCCACAACATGAGGAGACCCCCAAACATAAAACTATTTCATTGCAGCTTCATAACTGTAATTTTGCTGCTGTTATATGTAAATAAATGTAACTATCTGATATGCAGGATATCTGATATGTGACCCCAAAGGAATCATGACCCACAGGTTGAAAACTGTTGGTCTAGAGCATTAGTAGCTCTGGATGGATTGAGTTATTGTCATTTTCGTTTGTTTCAGTTATAAATCTTGTAATACTAGACACTCTGAAGCATCACTGTATACCAATCACACCCTTTCTTACCACCCTTGATGGAATACTAGTCCAATTTTTCACAGGTGGTAGTGATCAGTCATCTCACTCATCTCAAGTGCTTCCTTGTTTGTACATTCAGAGACCTGAGGACTACAAAGTAACTGCACATGAGTCTTAACTTCTAGATCACTGGAATCATTGTTGTGTTTCTTCAAGGTAACATTCCTATCTTCAGAGTCAAGAGTTTAAGCCAGGAAAGTATAAGGCCACAGGAAGAGAAAGCACAGATTTTGCTAGGTGGTTGTTGAGAGTGATTAACACATTTCCTATTTTCACTCTAATTCCTTGAGTCAGCTCCATGCTGATTCAAAGAATGCAAGACCTTCTGGAGCTTGTGCCCCAGCCCTACAAAGTATTGCTCTAAAGCTGATATTCTAAGTGAATATTCAAAATGTGATTTTAAGCTTTTGTCAACTTTACTACTCTAAGATGGTGAAAAATGTGGCACGATCTACCTCGTGCAATACATGAGCATGAAGGCCATTGCCATAATTACTGCACTGGGAAGTGAGCAGTGATGTAGTTGTGACAATAGATCAGGCATGGTGTGGAGGCACTAGATGCAGGAAAAGCAAATCCATACCCAGCGTAAGTGATTATACCTCTCACTGCAGAGTCTCTCCAGGGCTATTCAAGTTTCTGTTCCTTCTGCCATTCCCACAATGGGTTCTGTATTTATCTCTGTATGAAACAGAAAACAGAGAAAATTTTCTGGACTGTTGTGATATACTTGATCACACTGTGTGAAGATGTGTCTCTGTCCTTCCTTGCTTGCCTAAGATACCTTCTAATAAAAAGTCGACTGGCAGGAGAGGATAGGCAGAACTGCCAGGAAGAGAGAGGAGCTTGAGGAAGAATCTGAGTGGCTACAGATTTGCCAGCAAGATGTGGAGGAAATCAGACATACTGTATGGAGGAGAGGTAGCAAGCTACATGACAGAATGTAGATTGATATAAATGGGTTAATTTAAGATTTAAGAGTTAGTTGGGGACCAGACTAAGCTAAGGCCAAGATGTCCTACTTAATAAGAAGTATCTGTGTCATTAGTTGAGAGCTGGTGGTCCAAAGAAAATCTGGCTACAGACTGCAGCTCATTTTTTTCATTGGTCACATTTTGTACTTCATTTATGAGCCTCTAGGACTTGATTCTAATTGCATGTCTGAAAGAAAAGAATATACAAGTGGGGTGGTGTGGGTCTTCAAGTGAATCCACAGAGGCAGCCATTCCAGCTGTGCAGACCTAGTACTCTCACACTATAACACTGCTGTTGACACTGTGGGAGAAGAGGTGCTCTTCCATAGCAAAGACTTTAATTTAGGGACTCAGCTTTACAAGTTTCTTCCTGATTTTTTCATGCCTCTTCATCCAATATTATAGGATGTCACTCTTTCCTAATCATTGCCTTCTCTTTGATGCAAACATCCCATGTTTACGTCAGGAAGTTGACCTTGAGTTATAATTTGGTCAGATACAAAATGAAATTCTGCGTTTTACTTTCAATGATTTCAGTCTACAGGTGTTCTTCGAGACACACATGAGGTACCTGAGTTAAGAGATTTACTTTCTAACTCCTCCTTCTTGCTGGTTACTTTTCTTCAGTGACAGTGGAACAACCAGAAAATTTCATTATATTGTTTAGTTTTTGTCCTTGTTTCCTTTCTATTGCTGTGACAAACACCATGACTAAAATGAACTTTGGGAGGAAAGGCTTTATTTCATATTACGCCTTATAGTATATCATGAATAAAAATAAGGACAGGACCTCAAAGCAGGAATCTGGAGACAAGAACAGAAGTAGGAACCATGAAAGGATGCTGCTTGCTGGCTTGCTTTCTCTATGACTCACACAGACTTCTTATGCCATCCAGGTCCACCTCTCTAGGATCCTGGAAGCCTAATATTAGAAAGTCTTACACTGGACTAGACCCTTCCAAATCCAGAACATGCCCCACTCTTGCCTACAGGTGAATCTGATGGAGACATTTTCTCAATTTAGGTCTCTTCTTCCTAGATGAATCTAGTTTGTGTCAAGATGACAAAAACCAACCAGCACAGTTTCCAAAAGAAGTTATATGTGCATTCAGAGCTACCCAGCTCCCAGCTTCTTGTAATTTGCTGGCGGACAGTACCCAGTACAGGTATCTTATGCATCTCTATTACCACTTCACACCAGGGACCATTGTGTTGCTTTTGCATGTGTTTATATAAAGAATTAACACAATTATGGATGCCCAGATCTCCTTTCTGTAAGCTCAAGCCCAGGAGACAATTCCAGTAAGGATGGGAAGGACTAGGAATCATGAGAAGCAATCATGAAAATTGTAGTTTGAACACAAAAGAATTACTCAGACGGGGAGAGGGAGTTCTCACTTAGATGTGCCTCCAACCCATGTCTCAGCATTCATTTGCCTGTCCAACACTGCTTCCAGGCTGCAGCAGTAGAGATAGAGAACATGACCTGCAAGGCCTAAAATATTTACTCTCTGGCCCATTAGAGAGCTCACTTTGTTCAACATTGTCCCAAGACGCTGGTTTTAAGAGTTTAATATGCACACAAGTCACCTGGGAGATCTTGTTAAAATGTTGACTTTGATCCAGGAGGTCAGGACCCAGCTTCATTTCCGTCTTGATCCTCAGGGAGGCCATGCTGCTGGATTGCAGACTGCTTTTTGTTTCCCAATTTTCACTCTTGTCACAGCTCCTGACTACAGTGTCTCAAACGTATGCCTATTTCAGTTTCTTTAGGTCCATTTAACTTAAATCCCATTACTTCTGTGTACTCTCCAAATTGTAGCAGTCGTAAGAATCATATGTCTTCCAGGACGAAACTAGTGCTAAATAAAATCCAAATCTTTGGATTGATATATTAAGTCAGACTGTAGGGTTGAAATTTAAATGATGCAAGCCCTTACATTAAAAACTACACCTCAATTATGAACTGAAATATTGCTTACTGTGCAAATTGCCTGGTGACTGCAGAACTAAGAATGTGATTTAATTTCCCATCTTGATAATCTCATTTTCAGAAGCTGCTTGAGGAGATATTGATAAATTGTAACAACCAATCCTGTATGAAAGTTTACAGACTATGAAAATGGTTTATTTTGCAATTAAGAATCATGCATTCCAGCCTTTGAAAAGAATTATTTGAGTACTTAAGTAAGATGAGGAACTTGTGTAGTCAAAAATTAGTCAATTTATTTTGCTTTTCTTCTAATCAACAGAAATTTCTACCTGAACTATTTCTATATATCCTGAGAATAAATGTAGTGTGGTTATGGGCTGCTTGAAAGGCATCCTAGAGACATAAAAAAGCAGTTGTAAGTGTTTGGCATTTCAAAAATCCTCATAGAAACTCTATCTCTACTTAAAATCATATACAATCATTTCACTATCTAATACATTTATACATAATAAATGCAAATAAATACCCTTTTCATATATGTGCCCAAAGAAATATTATAAAGAAATTATATGCGTAACATTATTTCAGATCTTAGTAAAGTATTTGAGCTCTAAATATTTTTAAGAGTCAATATATTTTTCCTTTAATCAACATATTATTGTTGGCTTTTTAATTTGTTTCTATTAGTATTTGAATGTTTTAAAAAAAGCTAGGATCAGGAAGAAAACAGCCATCAGCTTCCTTGGTACATCACAGTTTATCCACATGGTGGAGCCATGTGGCTAGATCCTGGAGATTCTAGCTTTAATATACTCATCATTGTGAAACAACTAATGGTAAACCCAACCAACCCAAATTCCTACATGCAGTTTTCTCTGGTAATCTCTGACTTTAGCATGGTGCAGTCTCATTCCAGTCCAGTCTGTTTCCTATAGCAGTGTGTCTCCATCCTTGGCTGTGCACTAGCATTTCCTGGGCAGCTTTTAAAAGCCCTGCACTTGGGTCCTTAGCCCAAGTGAACAGAATCTTTCCATGGTGATGAATGGGCAGTGACCCATTTTAAGGATCCATAAGTAGATCTATAATGAAATTGATGTTGCAAACTTTATCACTGTAAATACTTTAAAAACACTAAATCTAACTGCATCATATTTTTGGTATAACCATACATTGGCTCCCTATTTACTCTATGATAAAATCAACCTCTTTCCCAAGATGGATTATGCCACTATAACACCTGACCATTTCTGCTCTCATCACCACTATCTCCTACTCCAATCTGTGCAGATTCAGCCTACAGAGTTGCTTTCAGATTTCTAAACTCACCAGGCTTTTCTAAACTTTTAAGCTTGTTCTTATATGTCCAACAAGGGACACAGTAGGCAATAATTAATATTTATTAAATGGCAAAATGAATAATGTAAATTGGACTCCCCCTATTTAGGACAGGAATATTTATTCTGTCAAACACTTCACGAGTGTTTGCTTACCTTTCAGTGGGTTGGAGGACAAAATGTGGCATCTGATCAACAGTAAATCTGGCATATTTTAAACACTCTGTGTTCTGCCAACTGACTCAATTTAGAGGTAACATTTGAGACTTTCTTGGGAACAGATGCTTCTCCTTTGTTTCTTTTCTCGCTCAAAATTTCTCAACTCTAGCATTAGTGTTTAAAGTAACAGAATAGTTGCTTGCATGTGAGTTATGCTCCAGGCATCCTTTTAGAATGTGCAGGGTTTTGGAAAGCCATTCAGAGTTTTTGCTCTGATAATAGTTCTAATCCTGGAAATGCTATTAATGTTATTGAACTTTAACATTAAGGCTGAATTCCCCTCCTCCAAACACACACATAATGGGGACTAGATATCAAACACAAGGCTACATGCTGGGCAAATGGTCTCTAACACCGAGCTTCATACTCTACCCTGTAAAAACATTTAAATGCCCTGTAAATCAGAGACATAAACCAGTACATTAGGGAAAAATTTAATATAAAACATTAATATATCTCCTTGCTGACACAGTGATTAAAAGGCAACAATTATATTTTTCTGAGTAACTAGGTCATGAATGTAAAACTGCCTAAGGTCCAGAAAAATCATGTGGCTCTCATTTCATGGAAATGAGATACATTAGGATTCTCTAAAGATACAGAAATTGATAGAATGAAATATATGTATACATATATTCAGTTCTGTTAATATGTATGTATACATATATGCATAATATGTATTTCATCCTATCAGTATCATATATACTGGTGTGTGTGTGTGTGTGTGTGTGTGTGTGTGTGTGTGTGTGTGTGTGTTTATATGGGATTTAGTAGAATACTTTACAGACTGTAGTCCAGATAGATGAACAATGGCTATCTCTTGACTGACAGGCCAAGGATCCAGTAGTTGTTCTGTTCACAAGACTGAATGTTTCAGCTGTCTCATTCTGGTGCTAGAGTCCCAGGGAGGCCCTTGAGAGCAGCCAGTTTTCAGTCGATATTGGAATCCCAAAGAAATAGGTTCTAACACTAGAAAAGCATGGCCCAGGAACAGGATAGATGAACTGGACAGAGTGAGATGGGAAGGAAGCATGAAGCAAAAGCTTCCTTTTTTCAATGTCCTTTTTGTGTGGGCTGTCACCATATTTAGGGTGAATCTTCTAACCTCAAATAATCCAACCAAGAAAAATCTCTTATAGGTGTGCCCGGATGCTTGTGTTTTGGTTAATTCCAGATGTAGTCAGATTGACAACAAAGATTAGCCATTGCATAAGGGAAAGGCCTTCCAGCCCTGTGGTGGTTTGAATGAGAATGGCCCCCATAGGCTCACATATATTAATGCTTGGTCCCTAGTGGCTGCAACTCTTTTGGGAAGGATTAGGAGATGTGGCCTTGCTGGAGAAAGTATGTCATGGGCATGAGTTTTTATATTTCAAAAACCCATACTAGGCCCAGTCTTTGGCTCTCTGCCTCCAACTTACAGATGAGATTTTAACCTCTCAGCTATTGCTCCAGCACCATGCCTACCTGCCTGCTGCCATGCTCCTAGCTGTGATAGCCATGGGTTCACATTCTGACTGTGTAAGCAAGTCCTCAATTAAATGCTTTCTTCTGTAAATTGTCTTAGTCATGGTGTCTCTTCCAGCAATAGAACAGTGACTAAGACAAAGCCCTAAAAATGGCTTCTTATATTGTAACTACCAGAAGACATAAAATTGGTAGCAGCTACTTAAAGTATCTTGGTCTTTATTTTCAGGCCATCAATTAAAGCTGCTTGCTTGCCTCCTCCTCCTCCTCCTCCTTCTCCTCCTCTTCCTCCTTCTTCCTTCCTCCTTCCTTCCTTCTTCTTCTTTCCAGCAGAAGTTAAGTGAGTTGAGGACTCAGACACAAAACACTATAAAATGTACATCACCACTCCAAACTGATGCTTTAGTATATTTTTCTTAAATATACCAGTGAGTCGTTTGGCACAGAAAGACTACTTAATTCAGTCATAACTTGATATTGTTTGAATAAACATATGTAAATATTAGAACATAATAATAATTTCTGTCATATACACAATATAGTCTTTAAAATAAGTCTTGTATTATGTCTTCTGGTGAATGAGTTTGCTGAAGTTTTCAAGTTTTTGAAAATAAACGTTTTTGAAAATGTTAATAATTGTTAAGAGTTCACATTTAGATGAACATCTGTGATGTTGAAATCCATGATTATAATATGAACAACTTTAATGTACAATAATAATCAAGGGGTTTTGCTTTTCTAATGTAAATTCAAACATGGTGCTGAATCAATTAGTGTTTCTGTGACGTTGAGTAAGATTAACATGATTCTTTATTAAAGACAATAAATACTAATGAATTCTATTTACTTGTTCATTTTAAATTTTAATTTTTAAGGTAGGTTATCATGAAGCTTAAGGTGACTTTAAACTCACTGTATAGCTGACGAAGACTTTGAACTTCTGAAGGAGGCTTCCAGTTGTAGTTCAACTTGATTGTTCCAAGTCCTGGGTCCAAAACATGTGTGGTGTTTTCAGCAATAGGGTTTTACTTGCAAGTTCTGAGATGCAATCAATAGCAAAGGTATGATGGATGCTCTTGGTTGTCAACTTGACTACATCTGGAATTTACTGAAATCCAAAAATGAAGTGACACGCTTGTGAGGGATTTTTGCTTACTTTGAAGTAGAAAGATCCCCTTCTAATTTGGATCTTTGAGGTAGGAAAACCAACCTTTAATCTGGATCTTGAGATGGGAAGACATACCTTTAATCCAGATCTTTTGAATTGGCAAAATTCACCTCTAATCTGGGCCTTGCTTTTTGCTGAAATGCCTTTATAAGGACATGGAAGGAGGAAGATTCTCTTCTTTGCTTACTTGCTTTGATCTTGCTAACAATTTCATTCCTTTACAGACATTAGAGCTTAATTCTTGGAGATTCTGGCACATACTGAAGACCAGCTAAGACACCCAGATTCATGGACTGAACAACTACTGGATTCTTAAACCTTACATTCATAGGCAGCCATTGTTGGTTTAGGTAGACAACAGCCTGTAGGTCATTCTGATAAATACCATATATAGATATTCAAATATATTCATGATATATATGAATATATATTGAATATACATATAAATGTACAATTTTATAAGTTCTGTTACTCTCTGGTCCTTGGCACTGAGAGTTTTGTTAGTCTATGACTCCTGGCAGAGCATTATCACTGTGTGACACAATTCCATTTGTACTCACACATACAAATATTTTTACTTATAAAATAATGTTTCTCTCACTATGGCATTTTCAAACACCTTTAGTGTTATCTTTCCTTCCTTCTTCTTTTCCATCACTCTCTCCCATTCCCAGTTAAATTCCTACCTACCATATTTTGTTGCATTTTCCCATTCATAGTACCTGTGTCCTGCTAGCCCCCTCTCTAAACCTCCTTCATTCCATGGTACCTTTCTACTTTGTTGGTTTATGTTGTTACTTCAGATTATATAGTCAAATTTAAAACCTCAGAGTTAGGGTCAATAAACAAGAGAGAATAGCAAGTGTTTGTCTTATTAGGTATGGGCTACTTAACCCAGTACAATATATCTTTAGAACAAAAATCACTATATTTCTATAATTTTATTTCTTTAAACTGTGAATGTCTTTTTTCTTCTACATATTGTTACCATAAAAATAGATGATACATTTAGGCTACAGTCCAATAGGAGGGAAAAAACATGTGTGTTTATTTTGGAAGAACATTACATCAGGTTAATCAAGGCAAGAATGGATATCAGTGCAAAACCTTTAGGATATATGAATGTTACCATACCCAGATGACCACCTGATACATTGTGTGGAGTCTGTAGAAGGATAGGTGTTTATCCTAAGGGTCAGTGCTTGAGAATGCATCGACTAAAGTCCACAAGACTGAAGGTCAATCTGTGCTCAGCACTTAGATGAATGAGAGAAATATATATAGATCAAGTTTAGTGTCTACATGGAGATTCTTTATAACTCAGAGTTCTAAGCATCTTATATTGATGACAGAGTCAATTCATCTACTGCTTGTTAATATCATTTTGGCATCTTAGTTTTCTGCTATCTCCAAATGGAAATGGTATGCTAATTACTAGAAGATACCTACTCTCCAATTTCTCCTAGAACAGAAAATCAGCTAGCACATTCCAGAACACTTTCATCAACATGAGTCCTATGATCTATTATACATTGGGCTGGGCTTGTGCTCTGGTGAGACGGTAGAAGACTTCACCTATGTAGAGAAATGAATAACAAAGACATAAGTTTTTATGCTAAACTCTACTTCTTCTTTCAAGCCTCATTCCATTTAGAGTTATATATTAATTGAAAAAGTTTCTTTTAACCTACTAATATTTACCTAATAGTTTGATACTATATTTTATCCAAGGAAATAAAGAATTTCCAGTGATTGAGATGAGAACAGACATGTGATTAAACTCAAGAAGAAGTGTATTAGCTAGGGTTTCTATTGCTGTGAAGACACTCAATAACTAGGGAAACTCTTGTAAAGGAAAACATTCCATAAGGGTAGCTCATATACAGCTCAAAGATTCAGGCCATTATTATTATGGCAGGGGGCATGGCAGTATGTAAGTAGACCTGGTACTGGCTACATCTTGATCAGAAGGCAGCAGGAAGTGGATTGAGAAACTGGATTGTATCTTGAGTGTATATGACACCTCAAAACCTGCCTCTACAGTGATAAATTTCCTCCAATAAGACCACACCTATGTCAACAAGACCATACCACTTCTTTTGGGGACCATTTTCCTTCAAACCACCACAAGAAGTGTTCCAGTTCTCACTCCTATTTAAATACACGCATTTCTTGAATTTTATAGCTTTGAATGCAAGATACAGATAATCTGCAGTTGCTAATTAGAATAGCATTTGTAGTTTGTATGTTTCCTATAATTCTTTTTTTGTCGGGGTGGTGTTGAGACAGAGTTTTTCTGTGTAGCCCTCGGTGCCCTGGAACTTACTCTGTAGACTAGACAAGTCTGGAACTCAGAGATCCACCTGGCTTTGCCTCCTGAGTGCAGGGATTAAAGGCATGCTCCACCACTGTCTGGCTTATAATTCTTATTCTGTTAAACTATTACATCAATGTGTATTTTTAATATAGTTTGTTGTAATAGTGTTGTCTTATTTTCTCATCCTAAAAACCTTAGGAAAACTGAATTATAGGCCACACAAATAACTGCCATCGAAGTTGAGAAACTAAGGTAAATAACTGAAGGTTGTCCCAGGTTACATGTTTGTTTTCAAAGCCATGAACAGGACCAGGCTCAATGGATTCTTCATCTGATGCTTTTGTGCTTTGGAACTGTGCTTTTCCCAAGCACACCTGTCATGATAAAGATAGTATTTATTCTGAGTCTCTTTCCATATTCACGTGTCAGGAAAGCTAACATGTCATTTTTCTCTTTCTTGATGCCTCTACTGCTTCAAGGGAATATAGCTTTAATATTCAATTGTGAATATTAAATACATCTATTAAACATGATATATGACAAGAAATCTATATCCTGCATTCAAATTTATACTGTTATTCAACATCCTGATGTATGTGTCAATGCAGAGAACACAATGGATCACCTTTTAATTACCCAAGTTCTTAGGACTCCAGGCAGGAAGCTCTTGCAGCATGTCAAACTTGATGCCCCCATACCCCTTTCTTAATCTTGAGCAAAGAACAAAAGGTCCTACTGACCATATATGGTTGGCAACTGATAAGCAGATGTCTGTTCCACAGTTTCAAAAGAACTTATGCTGTCCCAACCTGCCCCCAGGGTTCCATCAGGGACTCCTGACATTCTACATGAAACTCCCATAAAGTGATAGGTTCATTATGATCTCTCAGATGTGCAGGTGAATTTTATACAGCTATAGGAACAGCCTTGAACAGTGAATTCTGGAGTTTGGAAAAATGAAGCCGATTCTTTTTTCACTGGTCATTAAGTGCACGGTGTTAGCAAATAATTTGCTTCTGTTCATTTGTACTCAAACCAACTCTTGAAAACTTTGTTTAACTTTCTCTTAAAATAACTTAAAGCATTTTTTTATTAGTTCAAATTAGGAACAAGCTTGTTTCACATGTCAATCCCTTCTCCTCCCTCCCCTCACCCCTACCCTCCTCTCCAACCCCCAACTTACCCCCCACCCCATCCACCCTCCACTCCCCAGGCAGGGTAGGACCCTCAAAGCTCCCCAAAGTCCACCACATCATCCTGGGCCGGGCCTAGGCCCTTCCCCATGTGTCCAGACCAAGAGTGAATCCCTTCACGTGGGATGGGCTCTCAAAATCCCATCTTACACCAGGGAGAAATACTAATCCACTACCAGGTGCCCCCTAGAGTGCAGAGGCCTCCTCATTGATGTTCATGTTCAGGGGTATGAATCAGTCCTGTACTGGTCTCCCAGACAGCAGTCTGGGGTCGATGTGTCCCCCCCCCCCTTGTTCAGGCCAGTTGCTTCTGTTGGTTTCACCAGCCTGTACCAACCCCTTCGATCTTCATTCCTCCCTCTCTGCAACTAAGTTCCAGAGTTTGGTTCAGTGTATATCTGTGGATGTCTGCCTCTGCTTCCATCAGCCACTGGATGAGGGCTCTAGGATGGCATAAAAAGTATAGTCATCAATCTCATTTTAGGGGAAGAGCGCTTAGGTTATCCTCTCCACCATTGCCTGGACTGTCAGTTCGTGTCATCCTTGTAAGTATCTGGAAATCTCCCTAGTGGCAGATCTCTCTTCAGAACTATAATGGCTCCCTCTATTATGGTATAATCTCATCCTGCTCTCCTCTATTCTTCCCCCAACTCAATGTTTCTGCTCCTCCATTTCCTGCTCTCCTCTCCTCTTCTCCTCCTCTCATTCTGGCAGCTCCCTCTCCCCTACCCTCATGCTCCCAATTAGCTCAGGAGTTCCTGCCCCTTCCCATTCCTGGGGTCCATGCATTTTTCCCTTAGAGTCCTTCATGTTTCCTAGTTTCTTTGGGGAAGAGGATTGTAGGCTGGTAATCTTTTGCTCTATGTCTAAAATTCATATATGAGTGAGTACATACCATGTTTGTCATTTTGTGACTGGGTTACCTCACTCAGGATGGTTTCTTCTAGTTCCATCCATTTGCCTGCGAATTTCAAGATTCCATTGTTTTTTCCTGCTGAGTAGTACTCCATTGTATAAATGTACCACATTTTCTCTAGCCATTCTTCAGTTGAGGGTTATCTAGGTTGCTTCCAGGTTCTGGGTATTACAAACAATGTTGCTATGAACATGGTTGAACATATGTCCTTGTTGTATGAACGTGCATTATTTGGGTATATGACTAAGAGAGGAATTACTGGATCTTGAGGTAGACTGATTCCCATTTTTCTGAGCAACCATTATGGAATACATATTGTAAAAATCTCTAAGGCTGTAACAAAAATTTCTGTGATTATTTCTATTTATCTATAGAGGATGGATGGAAAATCCAGGAACAGAAATTGAGCTCCATACATTATTCTTTTTTAATTCATCTTCACTTTCATTTTCTCATTATAACAGATCAAGTTTAAAAATGTGAACAGTATCTAATGTATCACAATCCCAGAGATAAAAGGAAGGAACTGACATACATTAGAAAAGTAGAGGTAAGGCTTGCCAGATGATCCAGTGTAACAATGCTTGCCAATGCAAATTCACCGACCTGGTTTCTATTCCTGGAGCTCTCATAAATGTGAAAGGAGAGAATTGGAATCATAAAGCTGTCCTCTGACCACCTCATGCATGCCATGGTAAACACACACACACACACACACACACACACACACACACACACACCCTACGCATTCGCTCATCACATACACAAAGAAATAACAAAGCATAAATAGAAAGCAAACCTCAGCCTACAAACAAACTAAAGGCAAGGCCTTGTGTCCTTTTTAAAGTAGCTATTCATGCATTTAAGATTCATTCATGAAAATAGTGATATCTATAAAATTCCTCTGCATATGGTGTAGTTGATAAAGTGTTGCAGGCCCAATATGGTCATACTCCTTACTGTGGCAGCAAAACCACTAAAAACAATTAAAAATTGGCATCAAAGAAGGTAAGAAAATTGAAAGTGAATCCACTGAAAGTGAATTTCCAATGTGTACATTTGCTATCATTTTTCACTGGGCTAAGGAAAAGCACCCCAGATTTTCTACAGACCCTGAATGGCCTAGAGGGAAATGATTCATTTCTCTCCCCCTCTTTTTGAAACAGTAATATATAAGCAAAAGATCTGTAAGAAAATAATGCCCAGACAAAGCATTGTGAGACAAAAATATCTTCTCAAATTCCATTGAATTCACTTTCTATTGGCCATCTATTACTGGGCATCAGCCTGCCCCCTAATGTGGTTTCTCTATCCAGTGAGTCTTTATTGGAGAAAGCTAATTTTTCCTTTTCAAGTAGCTATCAATTGAAGACAGCGTCTGGGTTAGGAGTTGGGTGCTTGGGCCCCATCTGGCAGGCCCCATGCTTGCTGCCACAGTCTCTGTGACTTTCTGTGTGTATCAGTCCTGTTGTGTCTAGAAAGCCTTGTCATTTTCTTGGTGTCTTCCATTCCCACTGGCTCTTACAATCTTTCTGCCTCCTCTTTTGCAAAGTTCCCCAAGCCCTGAGGAAAGGGATTTGATAGAGACATTCCATTTAAGAAGGAATGTTTCTCTCTCTCTCTCTCTCTCTCTCTCTCTCTCTCTCTCTCTCTGCACATTATCTAGGTTTGGGTCTCTGTATTTGTTCTCATCTATTGTAGGAGGAAGCTTCTCTAATGAATAATGAGCAAGATACTGATATATGAATGTAATAGCAAGTCATGAGGAGTCATTTTATTTGTACACTCCTTTAGCAGAAGAGTAGTATTTAGTTTTCTCCTAAGTCCTATTTAGTCTCAGGTTCTTGGCTACCCAACAGTGTCCACCTCATGAGGGCTTAAATTCCAATCAGAAAGTAGTTGCTTACTCCTACAACATTTGTATCATTATTGCACCAGTTGTATACTTCAAGCATGTCAGCATTGTAGATAAAAAACTTTGTAGAAGGATTGGTTCTTATCTTTCTCCTTTCATAGGTAGAGTACTTTTTGTACCATGAACAGTTGTCAGTAGTGGTGAAGGCTATAAGCAGGTATCATCTTGACTTCCATCCATTCAGTGAGTTATGTAAATGCTGTCTTCAGCAATTGTGCTATACCTTGGATTTGTGGAGTGCAACCAATAGGCTTGGCTATATCTTGGTTGTTTGGGGTTTTCTTATTTCCACATTCTATTAAAAATAGATTATTTTCTCATACAGTATATCCTAATTACAGTTTCCCCTCCTTCTCTTCCCAGTTCCTCCTCATCTCCCCTACCATCCAGATTTACTCCCTTTCTATCTCTCATTAGAAGATGATGGCCTTCTAAAAGGTAACAACAAAACATAACAAAATAAAACTGCCAGATTGAAGTTGGACAAAACAAGACAACAAAAGGAAAAGAGCCCAAGAGAAGGCATAAGAATCAAAGACCCACTCCTCCGTACACTCAGGAGTCCTACAAAAATATTAAACTGAGAGCTATAATATATACACAGGACTTAGCAGACCAGTTCAGCCCTGTGCTTGCTGCTTCAGTCTCTGTAAGTTCATGTGAGACCTGCTTAGCTGATTCAGAGGCCTTGTTCTCCCAGTGCTTTCCATCTTCTCTGGCTCTTACACAGTTTCTGCCTCCTCTTCCATGAGAGTTCCCTGAGCTCTGAAGGGTGGTACTTGATCACAACATCTCCCTAGTGCTATGTGTTCCAAGGTTTTTCTCTCCCCCAACTCTCTCTTTGTGTATAATGTCTGGCACCTGCTGCAGGAGGAAGCATCTCAGATGATGACCAAATAAGGCACTGATCTATGAGTATAGTAGAATATTATTAGGAATCATTTTATTGTTACTTTTCTGTTTTAGAACAGTAGTATTTGGCTTTACCATAGGTCTCTAGGCTGTCTAATCACTGGTTCTTGGTCACCTAAATAGTGCTAGATAAGGGTTCCATGTTGTGAAGTAGGCCTTAGGTAAAATCAAACATTGGCTGGTTATCCCACAAACTTTGTGCCATCATTGCCCTAGCGTATTTCACAGGCATGACAAATTGTAGATCAAAGGTTTTGTGGCTAGGTTGTGTTTATATTTCTACTTTGGTAGCCTGCAAAGTACCTTCCCAACCAAAGGCCCTAGAGCATAGGGTTGTGTGAAAAGAGTTCTTAATTGGTATAAATAATAAAAACCCCAAGTCAGACATAGAAGAAATTGCTGAGAGACCAGAGAGAAGGAGCAGGTCAAAGCCATCTTTTTTCCTTAGCATCTCAGTGGACAAGAGAGCAAGTTCCTGTTTCTTCCCATGTATATCCTTTCTCTGTCCAGCCATTTTACTTCCTGTCTGTTTGTGTAGACATTCAGACCTTTATAGTTATCTAGTGGCAAGCTCTATCCTCTGATCTTCAAACTGGCTTTATTTGTACAAGCAAGATATCACCACAAAAATGTATTATTATTTCCCCCTCCTGGGGAGATCTATGTCCCCAAAGTCCCTTATTCTGTGGGAGTTTTATGGGGTCTCTTTGGCCAACAACTTGTTTAGATGTAACTCGTTCCTGGCACTAGATATTTCATTTAGTGGTGGAAGATGTCTAGTAGGGGTTTGTCTCACCACTATTTGTTGGTTTGAGTTTAGATTCCTTTCATATATGTATATATTTTAAGAAGTTTCTACTCAATTAGGTTTTGATATGACCCCTCAACTGGCCATTTGGTTTAGAGGTCCTTTCCCATATTCCCTCATTACCCCTTCCACATTTGATGCCCTCATCCATCCCCCCCAAGACATATCCATCCATAACTATATATTTCACTTTCCTAAGGATAGCCTTTGCTCCTCCCTAGTCTCTTACTCTATACCTAACATATAAGTTATGAGAATTATAGTTTGCTTATCATTGAATCAACAGTTAACATCCATTTATAAGCAAATAAATACCATATTTTGGGGGGGGTATGGGGTACCTCACTTGAGTTTTTCTAGATATATCCATTTACCGATAATCTCTATGACTTTGTTTTCACAACTGGGTAATATTCTATTGAGTAAAAGTACAACATTTTCTTTATCTATTTATCATTGATGGACATCTATGTTGTTTCTAATTTTTGGCTATTATGAATAGAGCAACAATGAATTGAGTAAGCATATATCTCTGCAGTAATATGCAGAGTACTTTGGGTACAGTGTAGTTGGATATTGAGTTAGATCTCTTGCTGGTTTCCTGAGGAATGGTTCTGGTTTCTTTCTTTCTCTGTCTATTTCTTTTTTGGTTTCATTGGTTTTTCTTCTTGAGACATGGTTTCTCTACAGAACACTGGTTTCTAACCATGATATATCTGCAGGTTGCAAATATATCTTTTTGTAAATAACCATATCTGACATTAGAATCTCTCTTTTTTATTCTCAAATGTTACTCTTACTTTAGAATCCATATTCTTCTCTTACAGGAAATATAAATTCTGTCAAGAGTAATTAAAATAGTTATATAGAGGTTCAAGAAGAAGATGACCAACTTAACATTCATGTGTACATCTTATATAAAGTCTAGGATGAGTGTACCCTTGGCAATCCTGATTTCCAAAAGGATCCACAGTGATGTCTGTTTACTATAAGTATTCATTGATTAGAGTAGCTTCCCCCTCACACACCCAGCCCTGAGAAAATAATATTGAAAGTTAGAAAAGAGTAATTCTGTAAGGAAGAAGAGAATTGATTTCCTTTTCTACAATTTTCAAAGCAATCATTACCCAAAACTAGCCTAGTTGCATTGGTTATGTTCTTTCTCTCCCTCACTTTTATATTGAGTTCCCTAAACTAATGTACGTTATTCTGGTTTACTTTCCATTGCCATAATAAACACCTGTGATCAAGAGTAATTTGAGGAAGAAAAGATTTCTTTGCCCTACACTTCCAGATCACAGTCTATCACTGAGGGAACTCAGGGCAGGAACTGAAGGCAGGAATCTGGAGGTAGGAATAGAAGCAGAATCACACAGGAGTGCCATTTACTGGTTCACTCTTCAGGCCCACATTCAGCTACCTTTCTTATATCTCAATAAACTATTTTTGTAGGCTCCCCTTAACCCCCACCCCTGCTGCATCAATCATCAATCAAGAAAAATTTTCACAGGTTTTTCCACATGCCAATCTGATGGAGGCATTGTCTCAATTGAAGTTCTGTCTTCCCTTTCCCAGATGACCCTCACTGGTGTCAAGCTGACAAAAAATTAAGAAGCACAGTTTTAAATAAAAAATTCAGTTGTTCCTTTATCTGGAGGCAATCAAACCAAAGTATAAACTGTATTGCTATTAAATAATGTCACTGTCTTCTTTTCTGGGCATGGGCATGGAATGGGAGAAAGGTTTAATTCTTCTAGTTAACAATTGTAAACCTTTCTTTTTTAGCTAAATGTATTTGGGGATAATACTGGGAGCATTAGTCAAATACAATGTAGGAATATTAGAAAATAAAGCATCCATAAAATATGCATTAGGCTTTATATTGAATTTAAGATATGGAACAAGCACTCTCTAAACACAACTGTAGCAAAAGGGTAGAGCAATTATATCCATTTATTAAACACTGAACTTCTGTTTAATTTTTGAAATGATAAGAACAAAGAAGTAATATGTTGTTTGAGACTTAAAAAGCCTAAGTTGTCTGAAAATCTCTGAAGTTGAAGAGTACTTATTTTTCTATTCTTCCTGTACTCTTACTTTTTATAGAAATATTACCCCTTAATTTATTTAATTTTTGACATGCAAAACATGGAAAGAGAAAGAACGTTGACTAGCTGACAAATGTCAGGGCAAAAATAAGATGTAATTATAGCTTCAGATGATGTCTAAATTTCCCCTAGCAAGTAACACAAGTCTCTGAAATCAGGGCCAAATAAAACCTAAATTTATAATCAGGCAAAAAGATGGAGAGTAACTTTGATATAATATCAGCAATCACACCTTTGAAGATTTAAGAAAAATACAACTAAATTTGAGATTTTCATCATTTTTAAAAATTCTAGTTGCAGATAAGATATAAAGTATAAAAATTTCACTAAGCTATTAATTTTAGAAAAGTATATTTCAGTCACTCTATCAGTGCATGGGGTAACTGTACATATTTTATCACCTCTTTTCTTCCATTAAAGTGCTATTTGTGTGAAAAACTCTTGCCTTTAAGGGGATTGATATTATGACTACATTTACTCTTCAGTGTTTTTCACAGAGGTTTCTCAAAAAATTTAACTTTCTGACCTAGTGTTTTTCATATCTACAGAGTTTTTCTTTTAAATAATCTGGCCTTACTTATCAGTTGGAATGTTCTGGGTTTATGGTACAAGGTAAATCATAAACATACCTCAGAAAAATAATTCAAAGACTAAAATCAAATATCTAATTAAACTTATAAGCTGTTCATTAATGTTGGCACTTAGTACATGTTAATTGCCTAGAAAATGTTGCCATATAATTATAATTTCAAGAACTACTATGCTTGACAAATGATCCTGCTCCAAACATACATGTGAAATAGTAGTTTTCAATCCAAGTATTATCTAAGCAAAGGCCCCATGGTTAGGCTACACCTCTAGGAAAACCAGGAACATTAGAGGTGGTACTTAAGCACTATTTTTTTTTATCTTAGCATTTGATTTTGAAATAAAAAACCCAACAAAATATCCCTAAAACAACAAACCAACCTTGATGCCCCTTGTAACATTTGGACTAGCTGTTGACATAAATATTAATGTTTTATTATTTTGAGGCATTTACAAAAACTTATTCTCAAATCAAACTGAAATTTTATCTCTCACTATTCCTGAATTTATCTCCTATGTAACAAAGACACCCTACTCTATTTAAAAAAGTCTGATCATCCTAGGAAATTTACCAATGACAGCACATTATTATGAAGGGCACAGTCTGTATTGAAGACTCCCCATTTACCCTCCTTATAACCTTCATAGATGTGCACTTAAAAATAAGGATTTGCTCAAAGATCCTGCAATGTGTAAATTTGACTTGTTTTTAAAAACTTTCTTTAAGTAAAGAAGTATTTATTGTTTTATTTGTGGATACAAAATTGTACATGGAGTTTAATTTTAGTTTCAAAATTAGTATTTGTCACCTTTAATTTGACTTAAATACATTACCATAGTTACTACTCTTTGACACAGATTAATCATAGGCTAATATCAGTTATGTACTACTTAATATTTTTGGATTTCTATTTAATATCTAAAAGTATTGAGAAAATTTGTTTGTAATGTACAAAGTATTTTGGAATACATACATATCATCAAAGACAAAATAGATCTAATTGACATGCCTTACACTACATCTTTTTTTCTTTTAATGAAAATAGAATTTTCCTTTTTATTTAAATCAGAAAGGAGCTTGTTTTACATGTCAATCCCAGTTCCCTCTTCCCTCCCCTCCTCCTTTCTACCCCACTTATCCCATCCCCATTCTGGACCCCAGGGAGGGTGAGACCTTCCATGGGGGATCTTCAAAGTCTGTCATATCATTTGGAGCAGGGCCTCTCCCCCTGCTCCGTGTGTCTAGGCTAAGACAGTAACCCTCTATGTGGAATGAGCTCCAAAAATCCATTTGTATACTAGGGATAAATACTGATCCACTGCCAGAGGCTCCATAGATTGTCCAGGCCTCCTAACATTCAGTGGGTCTGGGTCAGTCCTATGCTGGTTTCTCAGCTATCAGTCTGGGATCCACGAGCTCCCCCTTGTTCAGGTCAGCTGTTTCTGTGGGTTTCACCAGCCTGGTCTGGACCCCTTTGCTCATCACTCCTCTCTCTCTGAAACTGGATTCCAGGAATTCAGCTCTGTATTTAGCTGTGGGTGTCTGCTTCTGCTTCCATCAGCTACTGGATGAAGGCTCTAGGATGTCAATCCCAGTTCCCTCTTCCCTCCCCTCCTCCTTATATGCATAAGTTAGTCATCAATCTCATTATCAGAGAAGGGCTTTCAAGGTAGTCTCTTGACTATTGCTTAGATTGTTTAGTTGGGGTCAACCTTGTAGGTCTCTGGACATTTCTCTAATGCCAGAATTCTCTTTAAACCTATAACAGCTCCTTCTATGATTGTATCTCTTTTCTTGCTCTCCTCTATTCTTCCCCTGAATAGATCTTCCTGTTTCCTCATGTCCTCCTCTCCCCTCCTCTTCTCTCATTCTCTTTCTTCTAATTCTATCTCCATTCCCCCCACTATTCCCATTAGCTTAGGAGATTTTGTCCCTTTCCCCTTCTCTGGGGGACCATGTGTGTCTCTCTTAGGGTCCTCCTTGTTTCCTAGCTTTTCTGGCTTTGTGGATTATAGACTTGTAATCCTTTGCTCTATTTCTAAAATCCATATATGAGTACATACCATGTTTGTCTTTTTGTGACTGGGTTACCTCCCTCAGAATGGTTTCTTCTACTTCCATCCATTTGCCTGCAAATTCCAAGATTTCATTGTTTTTTATTTTTTTCTAATGAGTGTAAATGTACCACATTTTCTCCATCCATTTTTCAGTCGAGGGGAATCTAGGTTGCTTCCAGGTTCTGGCTATTACAAATAGTGCTGCTATGGACATGTTTGAACACAAGTCTTTGTTGTATGAATGGGTATATGCCTAAGAATGGAATCGCTGGATCTTGTGGTAGACTGATTCCCATTTTCCGGAAGAATCGCCATACTGACATACAAAGTGGCTGTACGAGTTTTCACTCCCATCAGCAGTGGAGGAGTGTTCCCCTTTCTGCAATCCTATCCAGAATAAACTGTCATTGGTGTTTTTGATTTTAGCCATTCTGACAGGAGTAAGATGGTATCTCAGAGTTGTTTTGATTTGCATTTCCCTGATGACTAAAGATGTTGAGCACTTTCTTAAGTGTCTTTCAGCCATTTTAGATTCCTCTAGTTCTGTACCCCAGTTTAATTTTATTATTTGGTATTTTGGAGACTAGCTTCTTGAGTTCTTTGTAAATTTTGGAAATCAGCCCTCTGTCAGATGTGGGTTGGTGAATATCTTTTCCAATTCTGTCGGCTGCCATTTTGTCTTGTTGACTGTGTTATTTGCCTTACAGAAGCTTTTCAGTTTCAGGAGGTCCTATTTATTAATTGTTGATCTCAGTGTCTGTGCTACTGGTGTTATGTCCAGGAAGTGGTCTCCTGTAACAATTTTTTTTTCAAGGGTACCTCCCACTTTCTCTTCTAAGATGTTCAGTGTGGCTGGATTTATGTTGAGGTCTTTGATTCATTTAGACTCAAGTTTTGTGCATGGTGATAGACATGGATCTATCTGCAGTCTTCTACACACTAGCATCTAGTTATTCCAATACCATTTGTTGAATATGCTTTCTTTTTTCCATTGTATACTTTTAGTTTCTTTGTCAAAAATCAGGTATTCATAGGTATGTGGGTTAATATCAGGGTTTTCAAATCAATTCTATTGGTCTATTTTGGTGCCAATAGCAAGCAGTTTTCAGGACTATAGCTCTATAACAAAACTGGAAGTGAGGGATGAGGATGCCTCCGGAAGTTCCTTTATTGTATAGGGTTGTTTTGGCTATTCTGGGTCTTTTATTTTTCCATATAAAGTTGAGTATTGTTCTTTCAAGGTTTGTGAAGAAGTGTGCCAGTATTTTGATGGGGATTGCATTAAATATGTAGATTGCTTTTGGCAAGATTGCCATTTTTACTTTGTTGTTCCTACCTATCCAAGACCTTGGGAGTTCTTTCCATTTTCTGGTATCTTCTTTAATTTCTTTCTTTAAAGACTCAAAGTTCTTGCTATACAGGTCTTTCACTTGTTTGGTTAGCATTACCCCAAGATTTTTTCGTTGTTTGTGGCTGTTGTAAAGGGTGATGTTTCTGATTTCTTTCCCAGCCCATTTTATTTTTGTCTGTATATAGTAGTGCTATTGATTTTCATTTTTTGAGTTAATCTTGTTCCTGCCACTTTGCTGAAGGTGTTCATTAGTTGTAGGAGTTTCCTGGTAGAGTTTTGGGTCACTTATGTACACTGTCATATCATCTGCAAATAGTGAGTTTGACTTCTTCCTTTCCAATTTGTATCCCCTTGATCTCGTTTTGTTGTCTTATTGCTCTAGCTAGAACTTCAAGTACAATATTGAAGAGATATGGAAAGAGCAGACAACCTTGTCTTTTTCATGATTTTAGAGGAATTGCTTTGAGTTTCTCTCCATTATTTCAATGTTGGCTGTTGCTTTACTGAATATTGCCTTTATTATGTTTAGGTATGTTCCTGTTATCCCTTATCTCTCCATGATCTTTATCATGAAGGGGTGTTGGATTTTGTCAAAGGCTTTTTCAGCATCTAGTTAGATGATTATGTGGTTTTCTTTTTCAGTTTGTTATATGGTGGATTACATTGATAGCTTTTCATATGTTGAACCATCCTTGCATCCCTGGGATGAAGTCTACTTGATCATGGTGGATGATTTGAAACTAGAAGTTTTGAATACAATATATTCTGATTCCAGTTTCCCCTCTCTCTCCTCCCAATTCCTTCTCCTACTCCCTTCCCATCCAGATTCACCCCCAATATCTTTTTCATTAGAAAACAAACAGGCATGGAGTGGACAACAATGAAAAAAGTATAAGATAAAACAAAATCAAATATATTGGAAAAGGACAAAACATGTAAACAAAGATAAGAGCCCAAGAAAAGGTGCAAGAAACAGATATAGATGCAGAGAAACATTGAGGAATCACAGAAAACACAAAAACCAGCAGCTAAAACTTATATGTGGGGTGAAATAATAGATTAATTAAAAATTAATTAAAAGAGGGGTAAAATAATTAGTTAATTAATTAATTAATATGTTTAATTAAATGAGAGAGTGATAAAAGAAAATAGAATAAAATCCTGGCATGATATTATGAGACCAGGAACCTGCAAAGATGCTGTTGAGTTTTTTATTGGTCATCTACTGCTGGGCATGCAGACTACCCCTAAGAATAATTTGTTTGCCAAGTGAGACTTCCTTGGAAAAAAACTAAATTTTCATTTGCAAGTTATTGTCAATTGGGGATAACTTTTTGGTTAAGGATGGGGGCATGTGTCCACTTATCCTTTCAGCCCTAAGACCCCATCTGGTATAGTCTAGGCCCTGTGCATTCTGTCTCATTCTCTGTGAGAGCATATGTGTGTCAATCTTGTTTTAGAGGACCTTTAATTCTTTGTGTCCTCCATCCTTTGGCTCTTAAACTCTTTCTGTTTCTGCTTCATCAGAGTTCCCTGAGCCTTGAGTGGAGTGATATTATGGAGGTAGCCCATTTAGAAATGAGTATTCCTAGGTCTCTTGCTCTCTGTATATTGTCTGGATGTGGGTGTCTATATTTGTTTCTATCTGCTTCAGAGGGATGCTTTTCTGATGGTGGCTGAGCAAGGCAAGGATCTATGACTATAGCAGAATATATTTAGGAGTCTGTTGCTATACTCCTTTAGCAGAATTGTAATATTTGACTTCCCCCTAGGTTCCTGAATTATATAGTCTCAGGTTCATGGTCACACAAGTAGTATCAGGTATGGGTTCCATCTTGTGGAGTGAGCCTTCAGTCAAATCAGATATTATGGTTACTTTTACAACTTTGTGTCACCCTTATATTAGCATATCTTACAGGCAGGTCACCATTTTAGATCAAAGAGTTTGAAGTTGTATTGGTGTTTGTTTATTTTTGTCCTTTGATAGTATGCAGAATTCCTTTTGGTTCCAAGAACACCAGTCCATTGGGGTGAAGGCTTTTGGGAAGTACCAGTTCTACTCCTTGTCTAACAAGTTGTATAGGTGTTGTCTTCAGCAACAGACCTTACTGTCAATTTGTAGAGTGCAAATCATGTAGTGTTGCCTTGGCAACAACCTGGGTTGTTTGGAAGAACCAATAGGAACCCTTTGGCCAACAACTTAATTAGGTATAACCCATTCTTGGTAATGAAAGTTTCATTTGTGACAAGAGATTTCCCGTTGGGGTTCTGTTTCCCTTGTTATTCAGTGATTTTATTTAGATTGCCTTCATCTATGTATATATTTTGGGACATGTCTACTGTATTAGATTTCCACACTACCTTTCAAATGGCCCTAACTTTTAGCTATTCCCTCTCCATATTACCTCCCTCATCTCCCTTTTCCTTCCCCTTGCACTTCATCCATCTATAACTATCTAATCTATTTATCTCTCCTAGGGAGACCTATCCCTCCCTGTATTCCCTTACATTATATGTAACCTCTGTGGTTCTATGGATTGTAGTTTGCTTATTGTGGCTTAGACTTAACAGATAATATCCATATATAAGTGAATACATCCCCCATTTGTCTTTATGGATATGGGTTACTTCACTTGGGGTGATAATTTTCTAGTTCCACTCATTTACATCTGTGAATTTCATTATTTCATTTGTTTAACAGCTGAGTTATATTCCATTGTGGAAATGAACCACATTTTCTTTATCCCATTCATTTGTTAATGGACATACATTGTTTCCAATTTCTGGCAATTGTGAATAGATGAGTGTTCCCCTTACAATGCATCCTTAACAGCATGAGATGTCATTTGTTTTATTTATCTTGGTCATTTGACTGGTATAAGATGAAATCTCAAAGAAGTTTTGACTTGATTTTCCTGATATCAAAGGATGTTGAACATTCTTTATTCTTTTCAGTTTATCTGAGTTTCCTCTTTCAAGAATTTTTTTTTAGATCTGTACACCATTTTTAATTAGGTTATTTGTTTTCTTGAAATCCAATTTTTGGACATTACTCCTCTATGACATAAATGTGTATTAGCAAAAATCTTTTCCAATTCTGTGGGCTTGGTTATGGTGGATAATCATTTTGATGTGTTCTTGGATTTAAGTCTTCAAGTGCTTTGTTGAGAATTTCATCTAACTTGGTAAGAGAATTTGGTTTATAATTTTCTTTGTTGGGTCTTTATGTGATTTGAGTATCAGGTTAACTGTGGCCTCATAAAACTAATTGGCAATATTCCTTTTGTTTTTATTTTGTAGAATAATTTGAGCAATATTGGCTTTAATTCTTCTTTGAAAGTCTGATAGAATTCTAAGGTAAAACCATTTAGCCCTGAGATTGGTTTTAGTTGGATGATTTTTAGTGACCACTGAACCATTTATCTAATTATTCTTTATCAATAAAAACTAAAGAGTCAAATATCAGGGTAAGAACCTGACTGGTCAGAGAATTGGCAGAGAAGTGACCAGTAACCACTTCTCTCCTTCCTCAATCCAAAAGGGTTAAACATCTCTATAAGCTCCTGCCTTGTACTTCTTGTGGTTCTCTATATGTCTTTGGTCCTCCAAAACCTCTATGATTAATTTTGGTTAGATAGTAGCTAGTTCTGCCCTCTGATTAAAAGTAAGTTTGTTGGTAGTCTTGGGAGTATGATCAAAGTATTCTATAACATTTCCCCCTTCTGTCTAAGTAAAAAGGGAAGGTTTTCACTCTAACAGAATAAAACTAACAATTATCAGGTAAGAATTATATTTACAATGTCCCATGTCACCAGTGCCAGCACCAGCGACTGAAGAACTGAACCAGGCCAGAGTCTTCAGATTAAGGACTCAATTCAGGTCATTTGGTAGAAATGAATGCCATTGGTTTATTGCAACCAGTAGTTTATATACAAGAGGAGATGGAAAAACATCACCTGCTAGCAGAACTCACTCCTATGCCCCATCATAAACAAGGAAACCACAAACCCCACCCATGACCAACGAAGCAAGAAGGGGATGGGCAAAAGGCATAATGTTTCAATAACAAGAAAGGTTCATAACAGGATATTAGTGGGTGAGGCTTAGAAAAACAGGAGGTATCTGTGGCTATGCACAGAGACCCCCATGGGGGCTGGGTCCCAACAGTCCCGTCCATTTTTATTTGGCAAATTCAGAGAAAATACTCCATTTTTTATCTTATCTTGGTGAGTCCAAAGTTTTATACATAATTCACTTCCTATCCTAATTTGTATTACAAATCTATCTTTTTAGATCTCAGAACATTTTCTTAGACAAACAATTTAAGCTTTTATGTCTCTCAATCTTATATACTTTATACCACTTTTGTGAGTTTCTTTTCTGACTTTGGTAACAAGAAAAACTAACTACTATCTAGTCTTCAATCCAATCAAAGGCCCAAGAAAAATATAATACTACCTGAGTAAACAGGAATTACAGAGAAAACAACTTCCAATACTATAGAAATGACAGAAACAGCTGGTTGCATAGACAGTCACCCAAGGTTCCTCTGCAACATTGGGGCATCCATCTTCAGCCTATACACATAGACTATCTGACAGACATTTTTTGTGAAGCAGGAATTTTTGAAGGACTATCCTACCTTGTCTTGGCATAGTTTAACAGTTGCCTTCTTTGGTATCCTGCTTGTCCAATTTGGACAACATATTGTCAACAATTGAGGCAAAGGTAGTTCCTTGCCCAGTGGCTAACTTTGCCACAATGAAAGCAAACACCCACCATATGGAAGTTCTTTGATGTCCATAATCCTTTTTCGAAGTAAATTGGTGCTGTCAGCCTTATGTAATTGAAGAGCTTTATGTTATTAAAGCATCTTAAATGCCATACTCTGTTGGTCTCTGAAGTATTTAAAGGCTACTTATCTATCTAAAATATAACTCTGTTTAACCTTGAAAACATACCTAACATGACTATACTTTTGATTATTATAGAAGACTAACTACTAAACTGTATATCTTAATTATATATTACATATTTAAATGAGCTATATACATACAATATCTAAAATAAGAGTAGAAACACATATACAGTGTAGCAAAAAGCTTAAATTTGTATCAATATACAAAAGTATTTAAACAAGAACAGAAACATAGAGTATGCTCTAACAAAAATAACCTTAAGTTTGTAACACTATACAAAAATCCATACCAGTGTAAAATATTTGAGACTAGTAGTTGAATTTTAGTCTAAAAGTTGATTCAATAATCTACCCTTTTTATATAAAAATAACTTAAACAAGAGCAGAAACACATACAATATGCTGTAACAAAAATATCCTTAAATTTATATCAATATATAAAAATACCAATGTTAAATATTTAAAACTAGTAGTTACTTTTTAGTTTAAAATTAGAATCAATAATCTACCCTTTTATCCTATCATTCCCATATAACTCCTATTTTCTTTTCAGAATGAGATCCCTGAATCTCATCTCCATTGTCTAGTTTCCTCCCTGACTATGATCAATAACAACTTACATCAACCCCTCTAAATGATGACAAATTTACATGGTCTAGTAAGTGACTAAAAGCCACCCACACTACCTCTTGGGAATGTGGGTGTTGTGTTCCTAAAAATACCCCTTGTTGTAGCAATGGCATCTTTAGGGGACCTGGAAAGAAAAACTTGTGTGATTGGAAAGTGCAGAGCTTATTTGAAGTCCTGGCTGGAGCAGTCTATGAGGCTGGACCATCTTAGCTAACTAACTTGACATTGTCCTGAACAGTTTGTACTTCAAAGCTTATCTTTAGGTGATGTTTGTCAGCTTAATGGCATTACCACAATCCATATGCAATCATCATTGTGAGGCCCCATCATCCTTTTGGAGACTTCAAAGGCCACTAATGGGAATGGTGATGGTTCACTGCAGAAAATTTAAATATTTTAAATGTCATATGTAACAGAGCTTGAAGGACCACAATTTGCTAAGTACATCTAGGGTATACAAACTTAATTCCTAGTTACCTGCTTCAGACTGAAGCCTGAAATCACATACAGCAAGGTAGATGAAGCCTATTTTTAGTATTAGTTAGTGCTCTCTATGACCATTAATATCATAGCAGAAAGTTTAAATATTAATCTTATAAAATTTGAGATGATATTTATACCTTAGTAAAAGTTTTGAAGAGTCAAAATAAAATTATAAGATTAGTGTCAATATAATAGTCCTTTAATTTGGTTTTCCTTCTGTCCCCTACCAGGTGGCTCTTCTGACATGAGACAAAGATTTTGAATTTTCCTTTACCAAGCATGCTTGGGTTTAGAGAAGGAGAGAGTCACATTTCAACTCCAAAACTAGTTTAATTTTTAATTAAAAAAAGACCATTTGCCTTACATGTCTGTAGATAACAGCAGAAATAAAAATTTGGAAAGCTTTATGAAATTTTATACTGCTGGAAATGTGCTATACCATTAGGCCAATACATTCTTTTTCTTGGGACATTTTCTCTGGAGGATTCATCCTTTTTCTTCAGATGTATCATTAGTTCAGGGGTCTTCAGATTACTTAGCTGGATGCCTTAATTCTCTTGGAAAGACAAAAACAAAACACTGTCCAGATCCTAACTTTGGGGCGTTTCCCTTTTTGGCAAGTTATATCAGTTTAAATGAAAGACATTTGTTAGTTTTATAAGTTATATTTATTTTAATTTAGATTGAATGGCCATGCTGAAGTGTCACCTCTCTTAATCAAGAAGTCTCTCCTGTTTGAATCTAATTTTTATCAATTTTGGTGGTATCCATAGCTTTTCTTCTCCTGTGGAAATAAAAGTAAAACCTCTTCCCTAGTGTAACACATATCCTGGTTTCCATTATGAGATCAACTCACCCTTACAATATAGAGGATGATTTAATTCAGTTTTTTCTACTGTCCAATTTCTCTGTGCAGCTGTTGCTCCTTTCTCATTAGCATTTTTTAAATTTAAAGTTTATAAAACATTGTGTAATCTGCATCTGGGGATTTTAAGTATGCAAAGCAACTCTTGTGATCTCTCATGATTTATACTTTTTGTAGTTGATTTTTTTTGTACACCTATCTTATATACTGAGTAATTGATAGAATTACCTTTCTGTATTTTTTTAGAAGCAATTTGTAATCTCTAACAAGGCAAACATTTTCTTTACCTCTTTAAACATTTTTTTTCTAATCTATCTGATCTGAACCAGCTAGTAAGATATCATCCATGTAATGGTAAAATATAGATTGAGGAAACTGTTTATAAATTATTTAGAATGGTTGTTGTACAAAATATTGACACAAGGTAGGACTGTTTAAAATCTCTTGTGGAAGAATATTCCCACTCTTACAAAGGTATAAAAATGCAATCTTTAGTATCAATCACTATAATGGACCATCCTTTAGGTAATAAAGAAGGCAAGGGAATTCCAAGCAATAATGAGGCCAGTGGCTGGATCACCTTCTTAAAAACTCTTAGATCTGTTACTATTTAACTAACCTTACTGTAAAGTTCTTGCAAGTGTTCTGAGAGCCTTCCTTCTTGATTCCAGATCCAGGTAAGTTGCTAAACAAGGTTAACCACCATGACTGTCCTTTTATGAAAAACGTCTCTAAGGCTGTCTACACTTTTTTTTAGAACTCAGTCTGCAAGCTCTAGGAGCTGAGACAGCATGGGGGTTGTTACCTAGGGGTCTTCCCACAATCTACTAGCGAAGCAGGTTTCACAGTAGCTTGTTTGAACTAAGGCAACTGTGGTGGGTCTGATCAATAAGGGAGATAAAGAATTTGAACTCTGCCTTGAGAGTAGAGAAAACCAAAAGATAACAGCATCTATTAGTTATTTAAATAATTTAAATTTAGTGTATGTGCGTGAATATGATCAAAACACACATGGAACCGGAAACTGACTCAAAGAATAGAGTTTTCAGTTTCTATTTTGAAACTCTCATATGATATATTTTGATCATTTTCTTTCCCCTTTCCTAATTCCTCACAGATGCTTGTCACATTCTTACCCATTCAACTTCATGTTTTCTGTTTAAGAAAATCCCAAACCTTAAACCAAGCCAAAGCAACAACAACAACAAGCACATAGGCTCAAAAAGTCACAGAGTCTGATTTTTTTTTTTTTGATGAATTATTCCAGAATCTGTGGCCTACTCTGGAGTGTGGTTGATACACCTTGTGTCAGTCCATTGAAGAAAAGTGATATTTTCCTCTCCAAGAAGGGATCAATTGCAAAGACTGCAAAGAGCTTCTTGTCTACAGGTGAATTTTGTGTTCACTTCTTTTTTTTTTCTTTCCAGGCAGGGTTTCTCTGTGGCTTTGGAGGCTGTCCTGGAACTGGCTTAGTAGACCAGGCTGGTCTTGAACTCACAGAGATCCCCCTGTCTCTGCCTCCTGGGTGCTGGGATTAAAGGAGTGTGCCACCCCTGCCCTGCCACTTCCCCTTCTTTATAGTGGGATTTTGTCTGTTTTGAACTTGTGTAGATCTTGCGCGCATGCTGTCATAGTCTCTGTGAGTTCATATTTGCATCACCCCTGTTGTGTCGGGAAAACAAATTGGAAAGATTATAAGAATCAGAGGTGGTTGCTAAGTAATAAAGTGTTTTAAATTTACTTTTAATAGTACAAATTTTGTCATATCATATTTCTAAATGCTTATGGAGTAAGAAAATATTTTGATATGTGAATACAGTGTACAATGAACCAATCAATCATGGTGACTAACATAGCTATCAGACCAAAGTTTATCATTTCCAGTTGTCTGGTGTATTTTTAAACCAAGCTACTTCTTTTTATATTTTCATTTTTCTATTGAATATTAGAGGTTCGTTATATATTTTGATAGTAATCATTTATATGTATTGTTTGAATATATTTCTTTTGATTCCATAGGCTTTCACTTTGCTTATTTTTTCCTTTACTATGTAGAAGCTTTTTAGTTCAATGTCATCCCTTTAGTATATTTTTTAATGTTTACTGCCATATTAGCTTGTTTTATGTCAGTTTGACACTAACTGAGAGGAGGCAACCTCAACTGAAAAACTGTCTCCTTACCATTGGGCTTAAGAAAAATGCAATCAAAAGATATGGTATAAAAAAGGCAAATGGAAATAAAAAGAACAACAGCAGCAAAAGAAGTCAACAAAATATTTTGAGAAGGGAAGATTAAAGAGGTAAATAGTAGCATAGGGAGAAAAGAAATGAGAAAAATTCAAAGGAATAGGTGAAGTGTGGTCTATTCCTACATTCACCACACAGCTGACTATGGATCCTGTGAAACACCTTGAGAATTTGTTATGTTAACTGTTTTTAAATAGCAGTTAAAAGACATCTTTCTCTTGCTCTTCTAATGTCAAACACAATGAGCTACAACTAAAAAAAAAAAAAAGATGGGGGTTTATAAGACATTTTCTTAATTAGTGATGTGAGAGGGCCCACTCTGCTGATGGTCCTGGGTTCTATATGAAAGCAGGCTGAATAAACCATAGAGAGCAAGCCAGTAACCAGCACTCCCTTCATTGCCTTGGCATCAGCTCCTGCCTCCAAGTTCCTGCCTTGTTTGTGTTTCTGTCCTGACTTCTTTAGGTGAAGAACATAGACTCATAAGCCAAATAAATACTTCTATCTCTACATTGCTTCGGGCATGGTGTTCATCACAATAGAAAACCCAACTAGCACAGTTGCCTGTGCTTTAGGAGGTATATTTTAAAAATTCATTGCCAATTTTTGCTAAAACTTTTCCTTGTTTTCTTTGGATAGTTTGGCAGTTTAAGGTCTTGTATTTAAGTCTTTATTCTAAACTTCAGTGGTTTTTACATAATATACAATAAGGATCTATTTTTAGTATTTTCTATTTGAACATTGTGTGGTCTTGGTACCTTTGTCAGAATCAGTTAATAAATGTATGAATTTATTTCTGTTTCATTCATCTATGTGTATGTTTCTATGACAATATGATGCTATTTTGATGTTATAGATACTACATTATTATTACTACAATATTTTGAAGTCAGGTGGTATAACACATTAAGTATTTTATTATTTTTTGCTTAAAATTCCTTATACTGCTTGATCCATCTTTTTTGCAATTCTACATTTTAAATTTATTTTTCTTTTGTGAAAAAGTTACTGGAATTCAAAAGAAATTATATTGAATTTATAAGTTGTTTCAGCAATGTGGCCATCTAAACAATATTTAGTTTTCTGATTCATGAATATGGAATATCTTTCTACTTATTTGTGTCTTCTTCAATTTCTTTCACTAGTATTTTAGTTTGTAGTAAACAGGTCTTCACCTCCTTGGCCATTTTCATTCCTACATTATGAATTTGTTTGTTTTCTTGTTTACTTTTTCAGATAGTTGTTTGCCACTGTATGGAAATACTACTAAGTTTTTACATGGTGATTTTATGTCCTTCAATTTCACTGGATTTTCTTATGAGTTAAAAAAATTCTCTGGAATATTTGGGTTTTTTATGGCTAATATGTGAGCATGAACCATTTCACTTCTTTCTTCATAGTTTGGATCACTTTTGTTTCTTTTCATGCTTCCTTTCTCTGTCTAGAACTTCTAGTATTTAAAGATTTTTTTTCATTTTTTATTATTGTGAGAGGGGAGGGTGCACATATTAAAATCAGAGAACAACTCGCATGACTCAGTTCTTTCCTTCCACTATGTAGGTCCTGGGGATTGAACTCAGGTCTTTATGTGTGGTGGCAAACGCCTTCTCTTACCTCACCAGCTCTAGTACTATGATGAAAAGAAGTGTTAATAGTACACATACTTCCTAATCTTATAGGAAAGCTTTCAACTTTTCATCTTTAAAAATCATTTTACCTCTGGGCACATCATATATATGTCTTTTCTTTTTTTTTCCTTTTTCCTATTTAAAATAGTTTTCAGTGGCTGGGAAGCCTGGCTTCCTAAGACCAGAGTGAGTTGCAGCTGTTTATTGTTGGAAGGGAATGGTTAGGGGAACCAGAATGAGGGCAGAAAGACCCTGTTCTCCTGTGATCTTGGGTAAAGAAGACAAACTGAACTTCACAGAACCTGGGGTATTGTGGGAAGGAATGAGGTAGGAATAGCCATCTGGGGCTTTGGGAGCCACTCCTCTCTGTGGCTCAGCGGCCCCTCAGAGGCCTTCCTCCTCCTCCTCTTCTTCTTCCTCTCCTTGAGAGATTATAGAGAAAAGTCTGTAGTCTGCATCCAGGACCACCTCCTCATACTTGTGAGATCATACTCAAAGGGACCACTGGTTATCTGTAGGAGGCCAGTGGGACTGAGGAGAATCATAAATTCAAATTGGACAAGAAGTTCACTCTCCTCACAGGAAACATTAAAGCATGTAGCATGTGGCAACAAGTTTATCACACTCTGCCACACTTATCTGAGCCTGATCTTCAAGTGCTTCTAAAGTAAATGGTAAAGCATTAGTAAGCCTTTCCATAATACTGAAAGTAAAGTTTCTGACACACCCAGAAAATATTCAGCTTTGAGAGCCAGGCCATCATGCAGCTTGAATTCTTATTTTTAACATATTGAAAATATTTTAAGATATATTAGTTAATGACAGTTGTATGAATGTTATTTTGAGTCAGGGTACTTAGATGCTGTAAACTTGGACAGTTCACTTGACATGCCTCACCTCACTTTCCTTCTCCAAGTGTGGAGATAAAAATAGGCTGTGTCTCACAGAATTACTGTAAAGAACCAATCATTTAGGAAAGCATGTAAATCAGTGTCTGACGTGCATTAAATCCTCTACTGGGAAAACTGCTAAGTTTAGTAAGTGTGTTAAGAGAATTTTTATTAAAAAATTAAAAAAGACCCTTGCACAGTAGGCTGAGGGAATATCAAGGAAGAATGGACGAAAAGTTTGAAAGTAAGGGCCAGAGGACCAGGATGTTGGCTGTGAGATTGTGCCCTCTAGCTAAGACAGGGAAGCCACACATGAACTCTCATTGACATGGCTGTCTAAACAAAACCCAAACTACTTCAATACCATCTGGCATCTCATCATATAAGGCTGGTAATTTAACAGGACCCCATTCCTGGATGAATTGCTACAAGCAATTAACAACTGCTGAGAGAGGGAGAATTAGTCTTCCCCAACAATGTGCCCCTGATTGCATATCCAATACCAAGTGATCAGCTCTAGAAACATGTACACATAGGCAACTCTGAAGGAACTCACCAGGTTGTATTTACATATTAATTTATTTATCTACTTATGTAGCAACAATAAAGAAGAGGACAAGGACACTGTGAATTTGGGATGGGTGATGGGAGCAATAGAAGTGAGGAGTGTAACAACAAACTGATGTAAGAATATTTTAATTAACTAAAACTGCATTTTGAACAATTTTGCCAACTTACTGATTTTAGCATTCATAAATTATTAAGATTTTTTTTTTTGCTGGAGACAGAGTGTTAGTGTGTAGCTGAGGCTGGTCTCAAAACCCACTTATAGCCCAAGATGGCCTGAAACTAGTCATGCTTCTGCCTCAGCCTCTTGAGTACTTGGATTACAGACATATCATACCTAGCTTAACTTGGTTGTTTGTATTAGGTTGATTTCATGTGTATTTAATTCTGTGGTCTTTGTTGACAATGATTCTCTGTTTAAACATTTATTATTTGTAGTTTGGTTTAAATTTTGGTTTCTCTAAAATTCAAAGCATAGATACTGTAATGTCTCAAGAATCGATGTGGTAACTACAAACTGTAAGTGAAATATAGGAATAGTTGAAGAAAAAGCACAAGCCATGAGTGTACTGAATGATCATCTGGAATTGCAGGAAAATACCTTTGACTGTGCAGTGCTGTGCTGGGTAATGTTCTCTGATTTTGTTTAATGGAAAGCTTTTAACAGATCATACTGAAACTGGGAAATGAAAGTAAAAAAATGTTTGCCCTGTTGGTTTACTTGCAATCTACTGAAGATTGGCTGTTGCTGAATAGTTAATAGCTGACCAATTCAAGTAACATATTTTATATCCAAAAACCTATTCTTAAAGATGTGAAGGTCATAATGAGGGTGCTAAGCTGTAAAATCCACAGGTTCTGCTGATGCCAAATCACAGGATTTTTTGCTTTGCAAAGGGCTCTGTAAATCTTCTAGTCCAAACCTTCAATTGAGTCTACTTAAGGGAATTTTTTAGAGACTTCAAAGGCTTCATAAGACCATGTATTTGCTAGGCCTATGTATTACAGTTAAATCCTCTGAGGCTTTTGAATGTACCCATGTACTGGAGAAATTATTCAGCTTGTTGAAGGTCACTTATTAAAACGTGGCTGTGGGCTACTTGGAGAGAAAGTAAAGTAGAAAAGGATGATCCTGTACACACTAAACAGTTGCCAATGCCAGGAGACAAGACACATGTGTTACACACAGGCATTAAATCCTTCCAAGTTATAGTTTTTGTGATTTTCTTTAGATTTTTCTTTTCTAAAAAGAAGAAATAGTGTTTGATGGGTTTAATAGATATTTACCATCAACATGAAGTGCTTGTAAACCTGAAACATAGAAGCTGTAGATTTATATTCCTATATAATTTGAGAAAGAGTAACCCCAGAGGAACTCCAGCCTTTTATGTCATATCATTCTCTTTCCTCTATGCTCCCTGAATCCATTATGTGTCATGCTGCCCTTTCCCACATGGAATCTTCCAGACACTTCATTTCACCACCTGTTTCCCTTACTCAAGTCTTATTTGTGGGGTTAGCAAGTCTACTCTCCATAACAGGTGCTTCACAAGGGATATCCCAGAGGCATTTCCAATGGGTGTCTTAACCAGTGTTTTATTGCTGTGAAGGCATGCTGTGACCATGGCAACAATTTTTAAAGGAAAGCATTTAATTGGAGCTTGCTTACAATTCCAAAGGTTTAGTCTATGGTAGCGGGGAGCATGGTTGCACTCAGGCTGACATGGTGCTAGAGAAGTAGCTGAGAATTCTACATCCAAATTTGCAGGTAGCAGGAAGAGAAAAAATGACATTGGGCTTGGCTTGGGCTTTTGAAACCTCAAAGACTACTCACTTCCAGTGACACATTTTCTCCAACAAGGCCACACCTAGTTTCTCCAATAAGGTCACACCTCCTAATCCATCCCTCCCTGGTGACTAAACATTCAAATATATGAGCCTATGAGGGTGGTTCTTAGTCAAACAACCACAATGGGAAATAAGCATGAGGCTTAAAGATAGTGAAGGCAAGGTTACATATTCCACACAAAAATTCTTGACTGTTAACCTATAACATATCAAACATTACTGTATTCATGCATTCTTATCAAATAGTAGTATTGCCTGTACATCAGTGACTTACACCAAACCAACCAAATGAACCTTTTGTGACTCATAAATGCCCTGGCTGGTCAAACACATGGGTGATACTACACAATAACTATTTGCTATGAATTTCTGAGTTGTACCTGTAGTTCATATCTATTTATAAAATGATAAGGTCATAATCTTGTAGAAAATGTTACCAGCAAAATAATGACAGCACCATCAAGGGCTATAGCCTTAAAAACAGTTATGAAGTAAAGAAAAAAGCAGACATATTTAAGAGGTTGTGGCTTACCTTGTATATATACACTTTTGGGTACCAAAGGAAGTCCCAAAGTTGCCTTAGGAGAGCATCTATAACTTACACTTGTACTTCTTGAACATTAACTAACTTTATTCACATTCCTTCTCTCTCTTCTTCCCCCTCCACTAAAAGTAGCTGCAGGTTTTTCTGCTTAGGAGATAACATTTTGATTGTATTGATAGGTAACTTCTCATAATTTCAGAAAGGGAATTATATATTAGTTTAGGATCACTTTAAACAAAAAAAATAATTTTTAAAAATGAATTGAAATAAATATGATTTGTAGTAAGTTGTTATTTTCTTCTATTTACCCACTGTATTAGTCAGGGTCTTTTAAAGTAACACAACTTACAGAATGAATCTCCCTATTTTATAGAAAGGAAATTTATTAGAATGACCTACAGGTATGGCCCAACGAATCCAACAATGTTTGGATATAAAAGGAAAGTTCAATATCAAGTTGTTGCTCAGTGCACTAGGTTGGTTGTCTCAGCTGGTGTTCAGGATTTGCTGGAATCCCTGATTCTCTAGCAAGGCTAGAGAAATAGGAAACAAACAAAAAAGCTTTCATCTTCAGTGTCCTTATTTAAGCTTATAGCATAAACTGTGGCCCAGATTAGAGGTGGATTTTCCCAGTTGGAAAGGTTTGGATTAAAGATCTGTTTTCCCACCTCAAAGACCCAGACTAAAAATGGATCTTCACACTTCAAATTAAGCAAACATCCAATTTTAGGGGTTTTAGTTAATTCCATATGTAATCAAGTTGACAACCAAGAATAAACATCATACCTTCTTGAAACCAAACTTGGGTTTCTTTCTCAGAAACTTTAGGTGTATCTCTGAGTCTAATAGTCTGATGATATAAACACACAAAATGGAGCTGTGTGAGGTAGTTTGAGTATATTTGTAAAAGAACTTGGAGACATCTTCCCATTTTGTGACATTACTTCTAAATTCATTAATAAGAAATGATGTTTGGATTTTGGGTTCTAATGACACAGAACATGAGACTTTTATTTTCCTGTATTTGGTAGATGGATTGATACAATATTTTGGTGAATTCCTGGTTGTTGTATTGTGGGATTCCACAGAATGCCACTCTTAAGAGCCTGAAAACATCAGCAACCTTTAAATTAGTGTGGTTATCAGAGGAGATCTTCATTGGCAATTTTGCAGCATTATTGATAGGCTACTATTCTTACTCTTTAAGAATATTGAATCCGTATCATTCTTAAGGAAGCAGTATGGCATATAAAAGTGTAAAGGAAACAGACTGTCTCTAAATATAGGCTTTGAGTATGATCTTGTTGCTATATCCAGGTCAAAATAAATATCTTTGGGACTATGGTCCTTTCAGATCAGTTCATTCTGCTTTTTTCTTATTTCTTTTATTGTTTGAGATTTAATATTTCACCTTCCCTTTCCTTCTTCAGCCTTCCATATACCTCTCCTTCCTCTCTTCCAAATTTTGACCTCTTTTTATTATTATTCCGTGTGTGTGTGTGTGTGTGTGTGTGTGTGTGTGTGTGTGTGTGTGTGTGTGTGTTCTTAAGTACATAAATACAACCTGCTTAGTCTGTATAATATATAAGTATGTATGCTTTAGTTTAATCTATTTTCTTTTCTTTTTGTGGCTTTTTATAGTTGAGTTAGTTAATGAACATCTCCTGTACCTACAACTTTTTCTATCAATGATTTCAAGATTGGGGAGACTTTGCAACTCTTTACTCAATCCTTTTTCAATTAAATTCAATCAATGTTTACAGAATATATGTCTAATAAAACTTAGAAAAGAATAAAACAGAAGCCACTAGAGACTGTATTATTTGTTGTCTCCTGTAAAGACAATGGTAAAATTATGCTTTTAACTGTGTTTATTCAATTAGTTACTGTGCGTTATCATTTACCAAGGTTTTTTTTGTTGTTTGTTTGTTTGTTTGTTTGTTAGAACCAGTGTGGATCCTTTAGTGTGTTGCTAGCACCATCCAGGAGGAAAACAATATCATTTTTCCCCAGCATTTGCCTTTGTGGGCTCTGCCTCTTTGACACCATGTGCCAACTTTCTCTTTCCTTTGTGATGATGCTTATGTGTTCAGCTGTCTGTTTTATTCCTCAGCCTGATCCCTCTGCCTAGAGGATCTCTGTTCTTTTACAGATGTACAGATTCTATTCCTACATAAGTCAGTTTACTGATCAGTTTTGCTAGCCAGTAAGTCTGCCTTTCAGAAAGATTACATGGTTCCATTACTGACCCAGCATGCCCTGGGATGCTGATCTGCCAAGGCCTGTCCTGTTTAAGCCTGACATTATATTATTTTTTGCAGTCACCAGTGTGACTCAGAAATTGGTGTTTTCATATACTTGTATGTGTGAACACAGTACTGTGTAGCCCCTAGTCCCTAGTGCAGAAAGCAGTTCTTATGGGGATCAGTTCTCTTGTCTTTTCCCTGAAAGCACTGCCATGTAGATTTTCTGAGAAACCTGTGTGCAGCAGGATAATGACTGGATTTTGTCCCCTTTGTTTTCTGTTCTTTTGCAATGCTCGATGTTGCCCTCATAAAGAGACAATAATGCTAGATAGTGGGATGCACAAGCTGAACACAATGATTAGAAGAAAGTGGTTTCCCTAGCAACAATAACTATGCAAAGGAAGCCACACTACTTACCCGCTACTCATGCCCCCTTTCCTCAGGTTTGAATAACATAGACAGAGGATCTGAATTCTAAGTGTCTGATTCTAAATCATTTCTAGAGGATAGAATTACAGCAAATAATTACTATATGGATGAAAAGAATTTAAGAATTCAACCAGTGTATAATATACTCTTACATGTCAGCTGGCATCTTCTAAACCATCCTTTCCTAAATATTATATCAGTGAATTTGAATTTTCATTGGATGTTGCTAGGGATTGTTAATTATAGCAAAGACAAAGAAAGTAAATAACATACAAAAGCCTGATTTAAAATAATAAAAAATTCTCCCACTGTATTTTTAGCATTTGAAAAATCTTTTTATTACACTGGCTTAATGATCTGCAAATTAAATGATAAAATGAGAAAGGCAAGAATACATGTGATTAAAAAAAGTATTTCAGTTTTTTGTAGTATTTTATTTTAGAGACTATTTATTTCTGAGTTCTGTCACCTTGGTTGCCATTTGAATATTAATGATTTGATGTGATTATTAGCCACTGTTTATAGGTGTGAAGTTGCATAGTGACATGATTTTCTGTATTTACTGATGAACATTTTACATTATTTATATGCATTTCAAATCATATGACTTGGCATCATTTTGATGCTGAGTAGTTCATGCAGAGTAGAGAAACCTGTCATGATATATGAAAATAAGTACTGATGAAAAAAAAATGTGACAAACTAATATCCCTCCCCATTGAGTCATCTTTGGAAAACCTGTCATTGCCCATTACTTTCTCAAACATCATGACTTACTCATATGTGGGAAATATTACTGAACATATAGTTGTAAATTCCTGAAACAAGCATTTCTTAATAGAGTAAAACTAGGTAAGATATAGAGAAATTCTGTCCAATAGGCATTTAATATCAAGGCTGGCCAAATGATTCAGCCAGGAAAAGTGCCTGCTACTCCTCAGCATTATCCTCTGAGCAGTCAGGATCCCAAGACCTATAAAATATGCACAAAATAAGTAAAATTAGTTAAATTTAAATTATGGCATATCCAGAAAATGAAGTTTCAAAACAACAACAGAGGGTAGGGGAGACAGTGCTGCCACAATAAGAGCACGACAAGAGGAGTAGAGGAGAGGAAATGGAGGAGCAGAGATATTGAGTAGGGGGAAGAATAGAGGAGAGAGAACAGGATGATAGATACCATATTAGAGGGAGCCACTATAGGTCCGAGAAGAGATCTGGAACTCTGGAGATCTCCAGAGACCTACAAGGATGACACTATCTGACAATCCAAGCAATTGTGGAGAGGATAACCTAAAAGCCCTTCCCCTAAAATGAGATTGATGACTACTCTTTATGCCATCCTAGAGCCCTCATCCAGTGGCTGATGGAAGCAGAGACAAACATCCAAGAAATACACTGAGCTGAAATCTGGAATTTAGTTGAAGAGAGGGAGGAACGAAGATCAAAGGGGTCTGTACCAGGTTGGAGAATCCCACAGGAACAGTTGGCCTGAACAAGAGAGAGCACATCAACCCCAGATGCTGTCTGGAAGGCCAGTACAAGACTGATCCAGCCCCCTGAACATGGATGTCAATAAGGAGGCCTCTGCACTACAGGGAGCCTCTGGAAGTGGATTAATATTTTTCCCTGGTGCAAGAAGGGACTTTGAGAGCCCATCCCACGTGAAGGGATACACTCTGGCCCTGGACACATGGGGAAGGGCCCAGGCCCAGCACAGGAAGATTTGGTGGACTTTGTAGAGCCCCCGTTTGAGGGCCCTACCCTGCCTGGGGAGTGGTGGGTGGATGGGGTGAGGGGTAGGTTGGGGGTAGGGGAGGAGGGATGGGAGTGAGGGGAGGGAGAGGGAGAAAGGACTTACATGTGAAACAAGCTTGTTCCCTAACTGGAACTAGTAATAATAATAATAATAATAATAATAATAATAATAATAATAATAAAACACAAACAGGCCTGCCAGAAAACTAGATAGCCTCTCTTCTCCCTCGGTTCACTCAGATCCAATCCCCCAGTTTTATCCCCAGATCTGAAGCAGAACACCTGTGTCAGCCTTCCATGCCCCCATGTTCCCATCTCTTATGGATCCTACAGATCTTCTTCCTCTAACTGCTCTCTCCAGACTCTGCTTTTTCTCAAGCCCAAACCCAGAAGGTATTCTATTAACCCAAGGGCCACTCCTGCCAGAGAAACAGGTGTGCTGATGGTGGATGCAACAATTCCTTCTGCCATTCCAGATGCAATGTTCTGGTCTTATCCCCAGCTCTAAAGCTACAAAACATGCTGCAGCCTCCCTTTCCTCTCTGATCCCATCCCCAATAGACCACAAAAATCTTCACCAACTTTCCTTCCCCATCTCATCCCAGTATCTCAGCCTTCAACACCAGAAGGCAGTCTCTGTAAACACACTAGATGAGCAGGCCAGGGAGTTGTGTAAGATAAGTGAAAACCTTCACCATTCCCTCCTCTCCTCCGTACCCAATCCTCCAGTCTCATCCCTGTCTCTGCAACATATCACCTCCTGCAGTCTTCCTTCCCTGCAGCCCACAACTCCTATGTGTCCACAGATTTTACCCTGCTAACCTCCCTTTTCTGACTTGTGGCTTTATTCCAGTCTTCAACTCCAGCAGACACTCTCTGATAACCCACAGATCACTCCTGCTAGGGAAGCAGGACTATCAGCTCCCAATACCCAGATATGCATTTTACCTGGAACCCCTAGTGGCTACAACTATCAGGTCAAAGAAAATTTCCAATCAGGCAACACAAAGGTATCCCACTCTTCAAAAACCCCCACTCTTCAAAAACCCAAGGAGGAAACAGAAATTAAGTATTAAAACAGCCACCTAACAAATACAAATCCAGAAATCACAACCTAAACATATAATCATCCCAATATACAATACCTAGATGCCAGTGTAAAAAGACACTCAATAAAAACCAGGGTAATATGTCTCCACTAGTGCCTAGATAGTCTACAATAGCAGGTCCCAAATTTCTGTAAAACAGCTGAAATACAAAAAAGACCTTAAAATCACCTGTATGAAGGTAATAGAGGTCCTGAAAGGGGACATGAATAAATCTCTTAAAGAAATGCAGGAACATATAAACAAACAGTGGAAGCAAATTGTGCAAGACCTGAAAATGGAAATAGAATGAATAAAAACACAAACTGAGGGACCTCTGGAAATTAAAAAAAATGAATTTGAACAGGAATTATAAAGGCAAGCTTTATTAACAAAATAATGAGATATGAAGGGGAAAATCTCAGATATAGAAAATACAATGGAAGGAATGGATATGCCAGTCAAAGAAAATGTTAAATCTAAAATATTGCTGACTCAAAACATTCAGGAAATCTGTGACATCCTGAGAAGACAAAACCCAAGAATAATACGAATAGTAGAAGGATAAAAATTAAGCTCAAAGGCACAGAAAGTATTTTTCAACAAAATTATAGAAGAAAATTTGCCTAACCTAATGAAGGAGGTTCCTATAAAGGTACAAGAAGCACATAGAACACCAAATAGATTGAACCAGAAAAGAAAGTCCCCCTGCCACATAATAATCAAACCACTATACCTACAGAACAGAGAAATAATATAAAAAACTGCAAGGGAGAAAGACCAAGTAAAATATAAAGACAGACCTATTAGAATTACACCCAACTTCTCAAAAGATACTCTAAAAGCCAGAAGGGCCTGGACAGATGTCTTGCAAACTCTAAAAGACACAGATGTCCACCCAGACTGCTATACCCAGCAAAACTTTCAATCACAATTCCTTGTTTTTGCATTCCCATACATACATACATATCATTATTTTTGTTACTGTTCATACCCTAACTCATTAATTATTTTCTTTTTGTTTTTTGAGACAGAGCTTCTTTGTGTAGCCTTGGCTATCCTGGAACTCACTCTGTAAAACAGGCTAGCCTCAAACTCACAGAGATTCACCACTTAGCCCTCATTATATTTTTTCTCTTTTTTAAATTTGAATTAGAAACAAGATTGTTTTGCATGTCAATCCCAGTTCCCACACCCTCCCCTCCTCCCCTGCCACCCTACCTATCACATATCCTTTCTGCTCTCCAGGGAGGGTGAGGCCTTCCATAGGTTGTCATCAGAGTTTATCATATCCTTTGGGGTAGGCCCTACCCTATGCCCACCCCCATGTGTCTTGGCTCAGGGAGTATCCCTGTATGTAGATTGGGCTCCCAAATTCCATACCTATACATACTATCCCTAGATAAGTACTGAACTACTACAGGAGGTCCCGTAGATTTCTGAGATCTCCTCATTGAAACCCACATCCCTAGGGTCTGGTGCATTCCCATGCTGGTATCCCAGCTATCAGTCTGGGTACCAAGAGCTCCCTGTTGTTCAGGTCAGCTGTTTCTGTGGGTTTCACCATCCTGGTTTGGACCCCTTTGTCCATCACTCATTCTTCTCTGCAACTGGATTCCAGTTCAATTCAGTGATTAGTTGTGGGTGTCTGCTTCTACTTCCACAAGCTGCTGGATGAAGGCTATAGGGTGGCATATAAGACAGTCATCAATCTCATTATCAGGGGAGGGCATTTAAGGTAGACTCTCCTCTGTTGCTTAGATTGTTAGTTGGCGTCGTCTATGTGGATCTCCAGACCTTTCTCTAGTGCCTGATTTCACTGTAAGCCTAAAATGTGTCCCTCTATTATGGTATCTCCATTCTTGTTATCTTCTATTCTTTCTGCTCCCTCAGTGTGTGTGTGTGTGTGTGTGTGTGTGTGTGTGTGTGTGTGTGTGTGTGTGTGTGTGTGTGTGTGGTGTACATATGTGTGTGAGCATATACCACAACACCCACTTGGAGATCAGAGGACAACTTTAGGAGTTGCTTCTTGCCTTGTACCACATTGGTCCTGTGGTGGTTTGAATGGCCCCATAGGCTCATATATTTGAATATTTCATTAGGGAATGGCACCATTTGAGAAGGATTAAAAGGATTAGGATATGTGGCCTTGGAGGAAGTATGTCACTGGTGGTGGGTTTTGAGATTTCAAAAACCCATTCCAGGACCAGTCTCTCACACTATGCCTGTGGATCAGGACTTAACTTTTAGCTATTGCTTCAGTTCTGTGTGTGTCACCATGCTCTCTGCCATGATGACTCTCTGAAACTGTAAGCAAGCCCCCAATTAAATGTTTTCTTTTATAATAGACAAGAAATCTGCTTCTTAGATTAGTAAGATCCAAGTTATAACTTTGATTTGTAAATTCATTTTTGTTAAGTATTGATAATTAGGAATTGCTAGAGTTACATACTGATAAAATTCTCTGAAGGTCTGACTTTAATCACTGAAAGGATTAATGAATGATAAGGTAAGGCATCACCAAATGAAATACCTTATTTTTTTGAGACTAGAAAGCTTATAAATGATTTTGTAATCACACATAATATTTCATTATTTATTTACTATAGAAATCTTTGTAAGTAATACAACTTTATGTATTATTTAAAGCTTAATTGTGAGTCTTTCCAGTCAGACTCTATGAGAATGATTTGTAAACAGGAAATTGATAGAAAAAAATTACATTTTTTCCTTCTCAGATTTTTTTATTTAGATTAGAAACAAGCTTGTTTTACATGTCAATCCCAGTTCCCTCTCCCTCCCTTCCTCCCCTGTCCCCCATCAGACACCTATCCCATGCCCTTTCTGCTCCCCAGGGAGAGTGACCCTTCCATGGGGATCTTCAAAGTCTGTCACATCATTTGAATAAGGGCCTAGTCCTCCTCCATGTGTCTAGATTGAGAGAGTATCCTTTTATGTGGAGTGGGCTCTCAAAGTCCATTCATATACTATGGATAAACAGTGATCTACTGCCAGAGGCCCCATAGATTGCCCAGGCCTCCTAACTGACATCCACATTCAGGACTGGGTTGGTCCTATGCTGGCTTCCCAGCTATCAGTCTGGGGTCCATGAGCTCCTCCTTTTTCAGGTCAGTTGTTTTTTTGGGTTTCTCCAGCCTAGTCGTGAAACCTTTGCTCATCACACCTCTCTCTGCAACTGGATTCCCAGAGTTCAGCTCAGTGTTGAACTCTGGGTATCTGCTTCTGCTTCTATCAGCTACTGGATGAAGTCTCTAGGATGACATATAAGGTAGTCAGCAATATCATTATTGGGAAAGGGTATTTAAGGTAGCCTCTCCACTATTGCTTACATTCTTAGTTGGGGTCATCCTTGTAGATTTCTGGACAATTCCCTAGTTCCAGATTTCTCTTCAAAACTATAATGGCCCTCTCTATTCTGGTATCACTTTTCTTGTTCTCCTGGATTTTTCCCCTGACTCAACCTTCCTGCTGCCTCATGTCCTCCTCTTTCCTCCTTTTCTCCCCTTCTCTTTCTCCCAACTCCCTCTCCCCTTCCCCCATGCTCCCAATTTGCTCAGGATATCTTGTCCTTTTCCCCTTCTCCTATATCTTTCTTAGGGTCCTCCTTGTTTCCTAGCTTTTCTGGAGGTATGGAATGTAGACTGGTAATCTTTTGCTCTGTGTCTAAAATCCATATATGAGTGAGTACATAACATGTTTGTCTTTTTGTGACTGAGTTACCTCACTCAGGATTGTTTCTCCTAGTTCCATCCATTTGTCTGCGAATTTCAAGATTCCATTAATTTTTTTTCCCACTGAGTAGTTCTCCATTGTGTAAATGTACCACATTTTCTTTATCCATTCTTCAGTTGATGGGCATCAAGGTTGCTTCCAAGTTCTGGCTATTAGAAACAATGCTTCTATGAACATAGTTGAACAGATATCCTTGGTGTATGAATGGGCATCTTTTGGGTGTATGCCTAAGAGTGGAATTACTAGATCTTGTGGTAGACTGATTCCTTCCAATTTGCCTGAGGAACCTCCATACTGATTTCCAAAGTGGCTGTATGAGTCGGCACTCCCACCAGCTGTGGAGGAGTGCTTCCCTTTCTCCACATCCTTTCCAGTATACACTGTCATTGGTGTCTTTGATTTTAGCCATTCTGACAGGAGTAAGATGTTACCTGAGAGTAGTTTTCATTTGCGTTTCCCTGATGGCTAAGGATGTTGAGCACTTTTATAGCATTTATCAGTCATTTTAGACTGCTCTATTGAGAACTCTCTATGTAGTTCTGTATCCCAAGTTATTTTTTTTTTAAATCCCATCTTTTTTATTTAATTTAGAAACAGGATTGTTTTACATGACAATCCCAGTTCCCTTCTCCCACCCATCCTCCTCTACCGCCCCCCTCCCCCCGCAACTAAAACCCTACCTGTCACATATCCTTTCTGCTCTCCCTGGATGGTGAGGCCTTCCATAGGGTGTCATCAGTGTCTGTTGTATCCTTAGGGATAGTGATGGGGAATGTACTGTTGTTAAATAAAATACTGTTTGGCCAATGAGACAGCAAGTTAGATGGGACTATGAGTCAAAGAGGATTCTGGGAAATGTAGTAGAGAATTGGTGATCCAGGTAGGAAGTGACATAGCAAGGAGACTCATATTTAAGCAAAGGAGAAACAGGAGGGGTTCCTCTTTTCCCCTCTGCTCCTGCTTCAGCGACACAATGTGATCCACCGGCAAGGAGGGATGCCAATAAGGCGTCTGATAAGATAAGTCTTATAAAATATATAGATTTATGAGAGTTAAGACTGAACTAACAGATGAGGAATCCTGGTCATTGGCCAAGCAGCTTTGAACCTAATACAAGTTTCTGTGTATTCATTTCGGCCCTAACTCAGGCAGGCAGCTGGTGTAAAGCACACATGTTTGGCAGCTTTTGGCGGAAAGATTTATAGTAATGGAATGGTATCAGTGAGCGGGATGACTCCATGCCTCAAGGTTCCCAGAGAAAGAGGAAAACCTGCCGCCACAGCCTGCCCTGTCGGGCATCGGAGCAGCTTCAATATGCTCGCACCATCCCGGTGCTTCTGGGGTTTAGACTTGGCACTCCCAAGATGATAAAAACAGATCCAGATAAAGAAAAACCTCTAAAGGTTTATGCTACATTACAAAATATATGTAGGCTTGTGAGAGAAAAAATAGCAGGAGGAAATAGAGTAGTCAGTTGTAGTGGCTCACGCTGGAAGGATTTGCTGAAGGAAGCAGAGGCAGGCAGATTTCCACAGAGAAACCCTGTCTCGGGAAAAAAGAAACAGAAGAAAATAAAAATAAAGTAATAAAAAAGCCATATAAAGATGGAAAATACACGGAGAATCTGGATACTATATGCCATATTGTTGTCTTTAAATTGTTTGATTGCCAAGGAAATAATTACTGCTGCTAAAATACGTTTGATTATAAATGCTGCTAAATTAATCCAACTTATACATTTTAAAAATGCTTTGACTTCAGAATTTTAATCTAAGGACAGGCTACTTGGAAAAAAAGTTTTTACTTGTGTTTCCACAGAAAATCAAAAGCTGTGGCTTCCTTCCAGACTAATATGGTTTGATCAAGCAAGACCCCCTGAAGCTGAGATGATACAGCCTTACAGACTACAAAAACAAGGACTTGGTCAGGTTTCTATGTTTTATCATGATTCCCTATGGTATGAACATTGTCCTCAATCATCAGGAAGCAGTTTAGAAAGAACGACACCCATATTCCAAAATATTGTTTATAAATATTTGTTTTCATTTAAATGGGGTTAGTTATAAATGATAATAAGCATAGTCAATCTCTTTTTAAAGAAAGAAAAGGGGAATAGGATATAGGAATGAATACTTTGCATTGGTATAGATTTTCATTTATTGATATAATCTTAAGGTCAATTTTGTGATATGTATATGTCTCCTCTTGTTTAGGTATGTGTTTATACAGATATTTTACCTTTAATAGTCAGAACTTATAATTAGGTTAATTAGGTTTTCTAGATATACAGAGATGTATTTGAGATGGATAGGTATTCTTCAAATCTTTCAAAGACCTACAGAAATATGTCATTTAAATGGTTTAGGGTTTATCTTGTCAATGAGACACAACTGCTCCTGGCACACCAATTACACCAGAAAGGAGGATGGGCATCGAAGAAACTCATTATGAAGTTTGCTTTCAACATGGCAAGATTAGCCATTTGGATAAGAAACTGCTCTTGCCTGGACTGTTTGTTACAGTATAAGCTGCCTATGGTTTTGTGAGTGTAGTTAACTTCCTTATGTTGGAGTTTTCCTTCCAGTTCTTTCTGTAGGACTGGATTGGTGGATATGTATTGTTTAAATCTTGTTTTGTCATGGAATATCTTGTTTTCTCCCTGTAGAGTGATTGAAAGCTTTGCTGGGTATAGTAGTCTAGGCTGGCATCTGTGGTCACTTATTGTTTGTAGAGTATCTATCTAGGACCTTCTGACTTTCAGAATTTCTCTGGAGAAGTCAGGTATAATTCTAATAGGTTTGCCTTTATATGTTACTTGGCCTTTTTCCTTTGCTGCTCTTAATATTTTTTCTTTATTTTGTATGTTTGGTGTTTTGATTATTATGTGGTGAGGGGACTTTTTGTGGTCTACTGTATTTGGTGTTTTGTAGGCTTCTTGTACTTTCCTTGGCATATCTTTCTTTAGGTTGGGAAAGGTTTCTTCTATGATTTTGTTGAATATGTTTCTGCACCTTTGAGTTAGGTTTCTTCACATTCTTCTATACCTATTATTCTTAGGTTTGACATTTTCACATTGTTCCATATTTCCTGGATATGTTGTGTTAGGGGTTTGTTGGACTTAAAATTTTCTTTGGTGGGTGAATCTATTTCTCCTAATGTATCTTCAATGCCTGAAATTCTCTCTTCCATCTCTTATATTCTGTTGGTTATGCTTGCATCTGTAATTCATGATCATTTGCCCATCTTTTCTAAATCCAGCATTCCCTCAGACTGTGTTTTTTTATTGTCTCTATTTCAGCTTTCAAACTTTGTACTGTTTCCATTGTTTCTTGCATTTTTTGTCTTTTCTGTCAGTTCTTCCATTTTTTGTTTGTTTGTTCTTCCATTTCTTTAAAGGATTTCCTCATTTTCTCTTTTAGCGTCTCTATCATCTTCATGAAGTTCTTTTAATGTTGTTCTCTTGTGTTTATCTGTGATGGAATGTTTAGGTCTTGCTGGTGTAGAGTCCCTAGACTCTGGTGGTGTAATATGGGTTTTTCTGTTGTTGAATGTATTCTTATATTGTCCCATCCCTTCTTCCAGTTGGTTCAGTTGGACTTTCTTCCTCTCCTGGTGGGTGGGGGCAGGACTACCACATGGATGTCAGCAGACTCTGGATTTCTTGGGCTGCAGTGGGGGGAGAGTTGAGCCAGAAGGTCCCAAAGTAGGGAAGTGGATGTTGGGGCTGAGACAGGGGCCCAAGCTCACCTCTCCCCTGAGTGGAGGTGGGAGTAGCATAGCATTATCAGCAGACTCTTGGTTGCTTGATTCTCCAGTGACGAGTTGACCTTCCTGCAATCTTCAGGCTAGGGGATCCCAAAGTTGACAAGTGGAAGTCAGGCCTGAGACAGGGTTCCATGGGCACCTCTCCCCTGAGTGGGGGTGGGACTGGCACTGAAAAAAAATTCTTAACTCAGGTAGTTTTAAAGGAAAAACCCACCAACCCTCCTTTTTCCTATTGCTTTTCTATATAGCCAGTCAAAGTGGGTAAGTGTCCTCTGTCATCAAGAGGCCCAAAATACGTCCCATTTTTTAAAACATGTGGTTTCCTCATTAAGTCGCTCTGAATCCATGGAGTATGCATTTACATGTAAAACATGATGGTGACAAGGAACATCAACAAAGCACTGGTCCATGCATGATATTTTCCATTCTACAATAATATAACTGTTGGGCAATCTAAATAAGCAATAGGAGCTTTCCATGAATATTAGTTCTGAGCAGAATTCACAGTCATGGGTTTCTAGTCTGTATATTCAAATTAATGCCATCTTGATTGTGATCAATAGTATGATATTAGGGGAAGATTTGTTTTTTAATAAACATTTTCTCAAGAGGTCTGAATACTGGATCTAGAAAAACCACAAGGTTGTTAGCTTTTAGAAACAGTTCAAAAGAAGGCTTTTAAAACCTTATAAAAAAAACAAAATAGTATTCTAACAGTTAATATCTTAACCTTTATGAAACAAGATGAAATGCTTTGATGATATTTTATGTACTAGAATAATGTTGCTCATTATGGATGCTACTAGCCACATGTGGCCTGGAGCACTTGGAATCTGGCTGCTACAAATATAGGATGCTTAGAAATGAGACAGAAGTCAGATGTGACTACTATTTTGAAACTATCAGTTTCAAAAATGCAAAATGCACCATGAACAGCTTTCAATAATCATAGAAATACTTATCTTTTAGGTGTTCTCATTGAAATATACTATTATTTTCACCTATTATATTTTTTCTTTCATGAATTTGGCAAGTTTTCATTATATCTATGATTTATTTCTGTGGCTAACATTGTATTTTGTTTTTTCTTTTATTGAAAATAGATTATTTTCTCATATAATATATCCCAATTACAGTTTCTCCTCCCTGTACTCCTCCCAGTACCTCCCTTCCCCTCTGATCCACTTTCTTTCAGTCTTTTACTAGAAAAGAACAGCTTTCTAAAAGGTAACAATGACAAAATATAATGTAATAAGATAAAGCAAATAATATCACATTGAGCCTGAACAAGGCAACCCAAAAGAAGGCACAAGAATCAGAGACCCACTCATTCACATACTCAGGAGGCCCATAAAAGTACTAAAATGAAAGCTATAATATTTATGCAGGGTACCTGGTGCACACCTGTGTAGACAAAGTGCTTGCTGCTTCTTGTCTCCGTGAGTTCATATGAACCTTGCCTAGTTTATTCAAACAGCCTTGTTCTCCTGGTATCTTCCACACCTTCGGCTCTTCTAATCCTGCTGCCTTTTCTTGCATGAGATTCCCTGAGCTCTGACGGTAGGAGTTTGATGGAGACATCCTGTTGCATGAATTCTAATTGATCTTAATAATAAAAATCCTGAGTCAGATATTGGGGGTGAAAACTGAAAGATCAGAGAAGCAGAGCAGCCAGTTACTGGAGTTCTTACCTTTATGAAATCTCAGACAAGAGAGCTCTTGTCTTTATGTCTTCTCAGACTGAATGGGCAGAGATCCTGTCTCTGCTCACTTTATATTCCTATCTCTACCTCCCTAGGGGTGGGATTAAAGCCTGTGCCTCCCAAATACTGTGATCAAAGGCATGAGATCCCAAGTGCTTCCATCAAAGGTGTGTGCTAAGACTGCCTGTCCCTTTGGTTAACTAGAGGCTAGCTTTACCCTCTGATCTTCAGGCAAGCTTTATTTGTTAGAGCACAAACAAAACATCACCACAACATGCCATTTAGAGCTTTGTATTCCAAGGACCCTCTCTGTCTAATGTCTGAGTGTTGGTCTTTTCATCTGTTCCCACCTGGAAATACAAATCCAAAATTTAGAGTCAGTGAGATATCATAAATATTAGAATTAAAGTTCCAGAAACTTGAGACACATGAGGAAGAGAAACTTTGTTCTAAGGGGAGAAGTAGGAATCAGGAAAAGAGGCAGGATAACTCCCCAGAGGGAAGTTCCCTAATGAATTGAAGGCTTCTGCCTCACAGAACAGGAGAGGGAAATTATATGGGAAATGCTAACAAAAACAATGCTTTTTGAAGACCACAGGAAAATTTTGAATTGTAAGTTGTAATAGATGTGTGTGAGGTTTTGAAAGATACTATCCTAAGTCGAGAGAAGCTTTAAAGCATTAAATACAGTGATTCTGTCTAGTTTCTCAGCATCAGTTCAGTCTTGACAATTACTGGAGGAGATTGTTGAATGTTTTTCCAACAAATAAATTGTATTTTCAAACTACATGCATGTCCCTATTTCTCAGGTCCTGCACTGTGACAAGCGCTTAGATTCACTGATTTATTCACTGTTGTTGTCATTATTATCAATAGTGGCATCACATTTTAAGCAGCAAAGAGAAAAATGAACATGGAAAAGAGAAGTTAGTTAAAGTCTCACGATAATTTGCTGTGATCATCAGAGAAAGCATAGAGTACTGTTCATTTGTATTTCACCTGTGATACATTATTTGACTGCTTTTTATATCACATCTCTAGATACTTATTATAATTTCATTAAAAAAACTTAAAGTTGTAGCAGGTGTTCTCACCATCTCTGCATAAATTTGATAAATTGTTCAAATGCCTTCAGCTAATTATTTTAAGGCTTGGGTATATATAATTTGTAATTCAACCTTTAAGTGTTTGTATAGACCAGTGCTGGACAGTGGCCACATAGATACTTATGTCTTTAAAATTTTCCTTCCTTATACTTTGATGTTAATATTTGAAATTCATTTTTTCTTACAACTTATATCAAAAGGCACTCCATGCTAAAATGCTATGAACTACAGACGTTATTGCAATATGTATTGGCAGAAGGTACTTTTCATTGTTGTTTTGTATTTGCCCATGTCACTTACTTGCAGCATGCCACTAATTTTAACAAAAAGCTGAAGTAGGGAATTACAATGACCAGTTTTTGGTCCTACCTCAAAGGCCAGCTATTTTCTCTTGTATATTTTAAACTATTTGCACCTATAGGATCACTTAGTCAGGACAGTTTGGAATTATCTAGAGTCAGCACCTCTGGAAGAGTGCCCATCTTACAGTTTTGCCTTCAAGTACATCTGTACATACTATTTATTTTCTTGTGGCTAGAGGGTTTTAGTTTTAAGAAGCCTTCCTTCCTTCCTTCCTTCCTTCCTTCCTTCCTTCCTTCCTTCCTTCCTTCTTCCTTCCTTCTCCCACCCTTTCTTTATTCTTTGCTGCTTTCATGGCCCAGGTATCAGTGAGATGTTCCATACCCAGGTTGGCAATTGCTGATTGTAGAGTGTGGCTATTTACAAATTTACAATTCATGATTTGTTTTCCAAAGCAGCAGTGTAAATGCCCAGCCATTCACATTCACAGTGACTAAAATTCTTCCATGATTTGTACTGTATACAATGCATAGTATTTCCATCATAATAATGAAAACACTAATCATACATAATAAAGAAAGAATATTAAGAGCCAAGTAACAAACTCACACCAAGGCAGCAAGGACCACCCACACCTCACCCTTGGCCCACCCTCCACCCTCTGCTTGAGTGAGGAGAATACCAGGAGAGCCCAGACCATCAAGGGTTGCAGACACTGAAGTGTTGGCCCACATATGTCACCGGGAGACTAGAGGAGAGGAAGAGACCACAACAAGGTTTCCACTCTCTCCAAATCTTTTCAATATTGTACTTGAAGTGCTAGCTAGAAGGCAACAGAAGGAGATCAAGGGGATACAAGTTGGAAAGGAAGAAGTCAAACTTTCACTATTTTCAGATGATATGATAGTTTACATAAGTGACCTGAAAAATTCTACCAGGGAACTCCTACAGCTGATAAACTCCTTCTGCAAAGTGGCAGAATACAATATTAACTCAAAGAAATCAGTAGCTGTACTATATATAGATGATAAGAGCTCTGACAAAGAAATCAGAGAAATATCATCCCTTACAATAGCCACAAACTAGAAAAAATAGCTTGGGATAACACTAAGCAAACAAGTGAAAGACCTGTATGACAAAAACTTTGAATCTTAGAAGATAGAAATTAAAGAAGATACCAGAAAATGTAAAGATCACCCATGCTCCTGGATAGGAGATGCTTAGTATGTTATGGTGTATTTCACATCCTTGTACTTTCAATTCTGTACATCTTTGTATTTAAAGTGGACTTTCTATAGCCTACATGATAGTGATTTTTTTCAGTATTACAACCTGTCTTTTATTAGTGTGTTTAAACCATTTATGCTAATTTAATTATCAGTATGTTTCAGTTTCAGTCTTCCATCTTTTCATTCTTTGTTCTTGATTTGTTTTCCATTTTTATTGTTTTAATAAAATACTTTTAGGTTTCTAATTTTCTCTCTTTTTGCCTTATTAGATATACGACCTTATTTTATTAGTGACTATTCTAGGGCTTGTGACATCTAATTTTTATTTATCACAATCTACCTCCATATACTTGTATATCTGTCATATACAAGTATTAAGACAATATCATTTTTTTCTGTTCTTTGGGATATTTTGTATTACACATTACTTATAAATATGACAAAACCATATTTCATATTAATCATTCTTAAAGAAAACAAACCAAGAAAAGTATTTTATTATATGTATTTTTATGTGTGTATGTGTGGTCATGTAGGTACACATGTGTATGGAGGTGTGTGGTCACATATGGATGCATGTATAGAGAAGCCAGAGTGTAAGCTTGATTGCCATTCCTTAAGAACTACCTATCTTGCTTTTTGAGACCATCCCCCATTTTCCTGGAGCTCACCAAATAGGCTATACTGGATAGTCTGTAATCTCCAGGGATCTGGCCCCTATTAGTATAATTAAAAGCTCCTCTTGACCCTCTGCAATCATTCTGAGTGGAACAGACATATAAAAATTTTAAAATCTAACATCCATATAGAAGAGAAATATTTTTCTTTTTGGATCTTGGTTACCTCACTCAGGATAATTGATTCTAGTATCCATTTACCTGAAAACTTCATAATTTTATCTTTTTCTTGGCAGGTGAATAATATCTCACTATATAAATGTGCCTAACAATCATCATCCATTCATATTTTTCCCAACATAATATATTATCGACTATTTGGAATTTTTATACAATGCATTCTGATTACACTTCTCACTCCTCCCAGGGATACCCTCTGGCCTTTTTGTCCCCTCAGCCCCCAGCCCCCAGAACAAAAACTACACCAAGTCTAATTTGTGCTGCCCATATACTCACTGAAACATGATCCAACTCCCTGAGCCAGCCACCCATCCCCTGGCCCTAGAAGCCATCAACTGAAGAGAGACACTTGAGAATCTTTATCAAAATTTTAAACATCTTGTCTGGACAGTTCCTCTTTTTGGAGGGAGGGGGTGTCACAGAAGCCTTCAGTGTTTCTCCATTGTTAATTATGAGTCTGCAGACATTGATACCACTGCAGAAGAAGCTTTCTCACCCATAAAAGCCAGAGGCAGCATAGACCACTGGCCTGCACATGATCTCTTTTGGCAGCCAAGGCCATGGACATTCACATGTCCTCTGGTGGCAACATAGACCACTGATACCAATATGGCCTCCAGTGGCCCCATGGACTGTGGAGGTCTTTTGAGAATGGCTAGTCCAGAGAATGAACCATTCTTCATGTTGGGTATCTTGTTGTTGCTCAGAGTCAAGTTGACTGTGCAGCTGGGCAGTGCATTTGAGGACAGAACCTGTGTGAGCTAAAGGCTGCTGCACACCACCCTGCCAGCCCTACTGGGCGAAGAAATGCTTGGTTGTGCACCACAGGCACTCTGATACCCCTCTCTATGCTGTGTCTCTAGTTCTGTCTCTCTCTGACACATGTGCCTCTCTGTTCTGCCATCTTTCCCACCTCTCCATCTCACAGTCATCCATCAAAGCGGCCTTGAACATTGCTGTGTGTGACACAGTATATAAATGTATTTTGCCCAAACAACTTTCCATGGAAATACTTACTGCAACGAGTCATTGCTCTGTGCCAAGGTTTCTGGTTTTTGAAGCACCATAAATACTGGATTATCATTGAGACTCACCTCAGCTATCCCATTAGTGTCAAGAGTCAGGGTGATCTTGCAGTTGGGTAGTTCATCAGGGGACAGAATTCACAAGAGTCCCAGGCCCCTGCACACCTCCATGCCTTCAGCCAACAGGCACAGCTCCATGCTTCAGGCAGGGCTCACTGGCCAGAGCCTCTCAGTCAGCCAAAGAGCTGCCTAAAGGAGTGATGACACACTCCTTGGTCCACTGTGGCCGCCCTTCCACACCCATCATCTCTGCATCTCTATTTCACATTCTCATACCTCTCATCACCCTTTCCAATTTTGTGAGGCCATTTTTAAAAAGCATTTTCCCCTAAGACCTACCTTTCTGAAGCTGTTTCTGAGATACTGAGTGTTCTGCAGACTCATCCCCTCCACTGCCACACCTCCCCTTGAAGTCTTTGTGGGTCTCTCAGGCTTCTTGGAGCCGCTCCATGCTCCCAAAGGTGCCAGAATCCCCTGACATCTTAAATCAAGTATCTTGAAAGTATGCATTCACTTGTTTATGGATATCTGGGCTGTTGTCAATTTGGGTTTATTATGAATAGAGTAGACATGAACATGATGATCAAGTAATATAGTAAGATGTAAAGTATATGCTCAAGAGTTAGCAGGATCTTGTGGAAAACCAGTCTTCAGCTTTTTCTGGAACATCCACACTGACTTCCTTTGTGTTTGTACCAGTTTTTGTTCCCACCATCAAGGAACATGTTCTCTCCTTGCTTCCTAGCTTCTCTGGCAGTGTGGAGTAGGGCCCCAGACTGATAGCTGGGATACCAGCATAGGACTGTTCCAGACCCCCTGAGCGAGTATGTCAGTTTGGAGGTCTAGGCAATCTACGGGGCCTCTGGTAGTGGATCAGTATTTATCCCTAGTATACGAATGGATTTTGGGAGCCCTCTCCACATAGAGGGATGCTCTCTCAGCCTAGATACACAGGGGAGGGTCTAGGCACTGCTCCAAATGATATGGCAGACTTTGAAGATCCCCATGGAAGACGTCACCCTACCTGGGGAGCAGAAATGGGTTGGGATGAGGGTGGCGGAGGCAGGGGAGAAGTGGAGGGAGAGGGAACTGGTATCAACATGTAAAAGAAGCTTGTTTCTAATAATAATAATAAAATCTATTTCAAAAAAGGAGCCAGTTCTCTTCATTCTCTGCATCCTTTTCAGCATGTGTTATCATGTGAAATCTCAAAGAAGTTTTAATTTTGATTTCCCCAATGTCTAAGGATATTGAACTTTTAAAAAATGTTCCCCAGTCATTTGTGTTTTATGTTTTATCTTTTGGGAACTCTGAGTTAATTTCTATGCCCCATTTTTTAATTGGTTTATCAGTTTCCTTGACGTTCAGGTGGTTATCTTTGTTTATTCTAGAACTAACCCTCTATCAGATGTATAGTTGGTAAAGAATTATTTTTCCATTCTGTGGGCTTTGCTCAAATGATGCTATAGTTTGCTGTAAAGGAGCTTTCTAGCTTCACAAGGTTAATTTATTAATTGTTGGTATCAGTGACTATGCAATTGGTGTCCTGTTCAGAAAGTCCTTTACTGTGTCAATGAGTTCAAGACTATTCCCAGCTTTTTTTCCCTATCACATTAAATGTATCTGGTCTTATGTTGAGGACTGTCTCAATTAGGGTTTTATTGCTATGAAGAGACACCACAATCACCTCAACTCTTATAAAGGAAATATTTAATTGTTACTGACTTAGAGTTTCAGAGGTTTAGTCCATTATTGCCATGACAGAAAGCATGGCAGCATGCAGGCAGACATGGTGTTGGAGAAGGAGCTGATAGTTCTACATCTGGATCCTCAGACAGCAGGCAGAGAACTGACTTGAGCTTTGAGATCTCAAAGCCCAACCTACTGCTCCAACAAAACCATATCTACTCCCACAAGACCAGGCCTTCTAATAGTGCCACTCCAAGTATTCAAACACATGAGTCTATGGGGGCCATTCCTATTCAAACCACCACAAGTACCTTGATTCACTTGGAACTCAGTTTTGTGTAGGGTGATAGATGTGAATCGATTTTCATTTGTCTACATATAGCCAGGTTGGCAGCACTATTTGTGGAAGATGCTGTCTTCTCTGCACTGTATTTTTAGCTTCTTTGTTAAACCTAGATGTCTGTAGGTATTTGGAATTATAACTAGATCTTCAATGTTACTCTATTAAGCAACATACCTGTTTTATGTCAATATCATGCTGTTTTTATTACTATAGCTCTTGTAGTACAATTTGAAATCTGGGATGATAATATATCTAGCAGTTCTTTTTATATTCAGAATTTTTTTAGCTGTGATTTTTTGTGTGTGTTTCTATATGAAGTCAAAGATTGTGTTTTTAATTTCTGTGAAGAACTGTGTTGGGAATTGAATTGAATCTGTAGATTGTTTTGGTAGAATATCTATTTTTACAATATGAATCAAAATTTATGATCGTGGAAGGTCTTTGCATTTTCTGGTGTCTCCTTCAATTTCTTTCTTCAGTGTCCTAGGGATTTTACGATACAAGTCTTTCACTTAATGTCTTTAATTAGGGTTTCTATCACTGTAATAAAACACCATGACTAAAAGCAGCAAGAGGAGGAAAGAGTTTACTTCAGCTAACAATTGTAGTCCATTATGAAGGGAAGACAGGGAAAGAACTCAAAGAGAGAGGAACCTAGAGGCAGGAACTGATGCAGAGTTCATGAAGGGGTCCTGTTTACTAGCATGCTTTTCTTGGTGTGATCAGCTTTAATCCTTTTCTTCTTATTTATTTTATTTAATTATTTTTGTTGAAAATAGATTTTTCATGCAATAAATCCTGATTACCATTCCCCTCCCCCAACTTCTCTCAGATCCTCCCCACTCACCCAAATCTAGACACTTTCTTGCTCTCTCATTAGAAAACAAGCAAGCATCTAAAAGAGAAAGAAAAATTAAAAACTAGGAAAAATAAAATATGATAAAATAAGAAAATAAAACAAAAAACTTGAATGGTACAAAACAGCCTAATGAACAACAATAAAAAGAAAGCAAAGAAAAAGCACAATATATACACATCAAAGTCTGTTTTGTCAGATATTAAAATAGTAATTCTACCAGACATTCAAATAAGAACCAATGATAGTACTCCTCAAATTATTCTGCAGCATAGAAACTGAAGAAATAGTTTCTAATTCTCCTAACCCAGCAACTATTACCCTGACATAAAAACCATACAATGTTGCAACCCAAAAACAAAAGTGTAGACCAATACACCTTGTTAATATTGATATAAAATGTCTCAATAAAATACTTCCAAACTTAATTCAAGAGCACATCAAAAAGATTATCCACCATGATCAAGTTAGCTTTATACCAAAGAAGTAAGGATTCTTCAATCTACATAAATTAATAAATATAATCTACCAAATAAGCAATTGAAAGATAAAAACCACATATCATCTCATTAGATGCCAAAAAGGTCTTTGACAATATCTGCGGCGTCCACCCTTGACCAGCAAGAATGACGCCACACCGAGGAATCTTCTTCAACACAGTTTAATCGGGAAACTCTTTGCTTTACAGAGTATAATGGCGGCGGCCCCGGGTCGAGGGAGACCGGGCCTGATATAGTCTACATCTACCAATCACCTAACCCTACGTGGTGCGCCAGGATTGGTCGTCTCCAAGCAGAATTAAGAGGATACATGACCTTTACCAAATTAGGAGTTGTTTACCACAGAGAGCACTCACCGTTGGGCTGGTGTAGGGCGGAAACCGGCTCCGTCTTTTGGGTGCGGTATTCTCTAGCTCCCTACAAATATCTAACATCCCTTCATGATAAAAGTCCTGGAGAGATTAGGAATATTAGGGACAAACCTCAACACAGTAGCAGCAAATTATAGCAACTCCAATGCCAACATTATCCTAAACAGAGAGAGTTAAAGAATTTCTACTAAAATCAGGAAGAAGACAAGGGTATCCCCTCTCTCCATACCTATTCAATATAGTACTATAATTCTTAGTGAAAGCAACAAGACAACTGAAGCAGATCCAAAGGATATAAGTTGGAAAGGAAGAAGCCAAGCTATTTTTATTTGCAGATGGTATATTTTATACATTAAGGATCCTAAAGACTCCACCCAGAAACATACAGCTGATAAGCACTTTCAGAGAAGTAGCAGTTTACAAAATTAACACACAGAAATCAGTGATCTCCCTGTATTCAAATGATAAAGGACTGAGAAAGAAGTCATGGAAGCAGTACCTTTTATAATATCCTCAAAAATATCTAGGGATCATTATAAACAAGTGTTCTGGCTAATTGTATGTCAACTTGATATAAGTTAGAGTTATTTGGGAAGAAGGAGTTTCAGTTGAGAAAATGTTATTACCAGATTGGCCAGTGGGGAAGCCTATGATGCATTTTCTTAATTATGTTTGATGTGGAAGGGCCAAGCTAACTATGGCCAGTGCCACTTCTGGACTGGTAATCATGGATGCTATTAAGTAAGCAGGCTGAGCAAGCCAAATAAACAGGAGATGGGCTGGAATGAATGAATAAAAGGAAAAGAATGGCTAAACAGGGAAGAGCCAGGCATATCCTAGACCTGAGTCTGCACCAAGAGGCCAAGTCCCCAGATGATGGAGTCTGGATGGAAAAAGGGGCTAAGGCTGACAGATGGCAGCAAGACCAAGAGCATGTCTGAAGAGGCCACACTGTAGAGTCGAGGGTGGAGAATAGATGTTGCTTACCTAAGCACCAGCCAAATGTGGCATTTGTGGGGTCCCTAATAGCTGTCTTTGTTGAGGTTTCTATTTCTGTGATAAAACACCATTTCCAAAAGCAACTCAAGGAGGAAAGAGTTTATTCAGCTTCCACTTCCACATCACAGTTTATCATTCAAGTACGTGAAGATAGGAACTCAAATGACGGGAGCCTGGAGGCAGGAACTGATGCAGAGGCCATGAGGCTTGCTATTTACTTGCTTGCTCCTTATGGCTTACACAATTTGTTTTCTTATACACTCCAGGGAACCTGTCCCAGAGTGGCACCCTTACAATAGACTGATCCCTCCTGCATCAATCATTAGCCAAGAAAATGCTCTGGAGCCCATTCTTGTGGAAGCATCTTCTTGATTAAGATTCTGTTTTCCATATGCCCTTACTTTTTATCAAGTTGTGATAGCTAGCACAAGAGCTGTTCTGCAGATAGCTGAGGAGCCATATGGATTGGAGATGCGCTAGAAGGGTGGAGAAGGACTAGTGGAATCCTGACCTGAATCCTGGATCTCCAACATGAGGAACAGTGGGATGCTTTTCTTCCTTCCTTCCTTCCTTCCTTCCTCCCTTCCTTCCTTCCTTCCTTCTTTCCTTTTGCTCGATGATATTCTGTTTTAGATAGACATTGCTTTTTGTGCTGTGTTCATTTTACACTGCATTCCACCTACTGATGGAAATTCTTATTTCTTACCTGCTTGAGCTATTATAAATACTACTACTACAAACATAGGAGTGCATACTTCTATTTTGAATACTAATGTCAATTTCTTTCACCATATACTTAAAATGTGTCGTGGGGTAGGACATAGCTCAGTACCTCAAAGTTTTAGGGCTTTGAGTATTCTGGGTAAATAGTAAGACACTGAGCCTTATCCTTAGCAGGAAGGAAAAAAATGTGAATTGTTAGGTCTATGGCTGTTATGTTTTTAATTTTTGACAAATATTTATACTACTTTCTATTATGATTTCACTAATTTACATTCACATAGAAAACATGCAGTATTCTCTTTTCTCTACATATCTATCACCATTCTTTTTTAAAATAATAGCTGCTCTGGCTGCTTAAGTTACTATCTCATCATAGTTCAGATTAGCATTTCTCTGATTATTACTGATATTATTGTTAGAATGATATATTGGGGGGAAGCAGTTGTTTAAGGAAATGTTTCTATACAGCACAATATGGAAATATTTCTAGACACTAGGACTTTGGTGGGTTCCTTTTGCTTAACACATTAGTTAGATGAACTCAGATGATGAATTAAATAGTTAAGCAGTTTTTGTTTAGATTTGGAGATGTAGAAAAAAACTATAAAAAGTGAAAATAGCTCTTTAAATTTTATTAAGCAGTCATACTACTTTCTACAAATAGGAAACCCTCTTCATTTTGTCAATACACAGAAATATACATAAAATTTCATATAAATCACATAAGCCATTACATCTTTCATAGCTACTCATTTAGAGAAATATTTCTCAATGTTATTTAACAAATTGCCATCAGACCTCATAATGATTCAAGTAGGTTTGGATTTTCATAAAAACTTGTATCATCCAAAAAATGTCAACCTGCAGGTTAAAGAATATATTGCTTTGAAGATGAGCCTTCAATTTCAAATTCCTTTTAAATTCATATTAGGTTACATAATATCATAAGAAAGGAGGAAGGCTGCATATGTCAAACCCAAAGGCAAAAGTTGCATACAATTAGCTTATTAAATAAGTGAATTTTGATTGACTCCAGGTGAATATCCAAATCTATCAGTGTATCACTTGACAGAGGCCATAGATCTCTAGGGTTGATATTTTTAACACCCTGTGATACCTTTAAAATGGCTACCCTAATTAACATTTGTCAAGGGCTTGTAAAGAGCTTAATCTGGATTCCTAAATACTGAAAAGAAATGGAGAAGATAATAGTATGTTATTATGTACATGAATGTTGTTAAAGTAGAAGGAGTTAATGATGGAAGCGGGGGAAGGGGAAAGTCAGTGAAACTCTATCATTGAGTTTTTGATAACAAGGAAGTGAAAACAAATTATTTTCAGGGCTCATAGTTTATTGTCAACCCTCAGTGAAATGACTTGTAGCCAGTCAATGAAAATGTTGTTAATAATCATTGATTTGTACCATAACTACCATTTGACAGTGAACATGTAGAGATACTGCACATTTATGGAGTTCTTCTGATGTTTTAGTTATGCTTTATTCCATCTAAGACATATCCTGTGGTCGTCACGTGCACTTTGCTCCAGCTCCCTCAGTCCATCTCTGTTGTAAAAAGTAAGCCTGCTAGAAATATTATCGGTGTAAGTATTCCCAACACATTGATACAAGAACTTAGATAAGCAAGTATAGTGGTCTCCTTTAATCTACAGGGAATGCTTGAAAGATCTCAATAAATGACTGGAACCCTAAGTATACTCTGAATTTTTTCAAACACATGAAATAAACTTTACCCATGATAAAATTTAAGTTATAAATTAGGCAAAAGAAGAGGTTAACAAGATTAATAAACTAGAACAATACCCTGTAGTAAAAGTCTCAACATCCCGGCTTTTGCAGTTGGGGCTGTTTTGACATGAAATCAAGTTACTTGAGCACTGTGAAACCATTAACAGATTATCTAAAACCTGAAGCCACTTTGAAGTGATTAGCATCCAGGTAGCACATACAATGAGTGGATATACAGGGCCAAGGAATGATTTGGGTTCTAGTTGTAATAGAACAAAATGGTGTGAGATTTCATTGAATTATTGAAAGTGGGTACAATTCTAAATAGTCTTGTATACTCCTGGAAATTTGGTTTTGCATTTTTGGGCCATAGTTGAGTACAGTTAACTGAATGGCGGAAAGTGAGACCACAAATAATAGATTACTATTTAGTTCTGTTAGTCTTGGAATCCCTTAGAGTGTACCGAGTTACAGAAATAATCCAATAAAAACTACATGGTTTGACATATAATTTGAGAAAGTATCGTAACTGTATAAAATTTAGTTCTCAAGACACAAAACTATAAATAGTAAGATTCTTTCCCTATTGTAAGAGTTATTAATTCACTATTCAAAATAGCTGTCTCCTCATTAGCAAGTATACCATTCAGTTTTCTGTCATTGTGACAAATACCTGAATGCACCCAATAACGTCCTTCTTCCAACTAGGGCCACCTCTGAATTCCCACTGCTTCCCAACAATGCCATTGTATCATGAATCCATCAAGGAATTAATCCATGCATTAGGTCAGAGCCCCCAAGATCCAATCACTTTCCAAAAGCCCATCAGCTGGCATTCAATCCATTAACACATGAGGTTTTGAAGGATGCTACAGACTCAAACCATAACAGCAAGGATTTGAGGAGACAGTGTGCAAATGAAAATGTCACTTCCAATTTAGAGATGATTGTCTCTAAAGGCCTCATCCTCTGAGGACCTGTATATGGTGACCTCTGATAACTCCAGCCAATCTGCATTTTAAGAAAGCTAGAATACTGTGTCTTGGGTCTTGGGATATAATTCAGGTGCTATTTATTTTTCCTAATATCAAGCTGCAATATGGAAATTGAATACCAAAAGCATACACGTACACTGTAGCTGGTAGGACAAATCTTAGAGAATATAGTTTGATGCTGAGATTCGGGGTGCTTAAAGAGCAGTAGCAATTGTCATAGAATACATTAGAGAATCAAGGACAAGTGTTGAGGAAATTAAAGTATTACAAATGTAGTGGAAGTCAGCCAGAGTCAGAAAGAAGAGGAGTTGTCCATTTCAGGATTGGGGTAGCCGAGTTTGCTCTCCCCTAAATACTGTGTATGACCCAACTTTTAACATAATTCAAACACTTATACCAAGCACTAAGTTTTTGTTTTATGATTCTCCAAATAAATAGTAAAAAAAATCATTTAAGGGATTGAGAGAAACATGTAGAAAAGTCAATAGTTGTTAGAAGAAACAAATACTTCCTTTTAAAATATAAGCCAAGATTTACAACTTTACTTAAACCATAAGGAATGAAGAGGAAAAAATAAAAAATTAAATCCAAAGCCTACAATAGCAGTTCCTCAAAGACATAAGGGGCTATGTGAAAAACTCTCAGCTATCACACTATTTTTATTTGCATAAAATGTAATTCTACATACAAGAGACCACCAAAACCACAAAAGCTACCACCCACAAACAAATATACTAGTTTCTGACCCTAGGATTAATATATAAACAATGAGCATCTACAGCTATCAAAATAATTATGATCTCAGAGTACTTTAACAATTCACTCAATGACTTGATCAAGTATGTCTGTTATGCAATTAACTCAGAGAATATACTTGTTTGTACATATGTTGAACCTTCCCAAAATTTGATCATGTGGATATCAGGAAGATACTTAAATTCAAGATAACAGTCACATTACAGTAACATATTTTAGTATAGATAGACTTATAGTCGGAATAAGAAAATTTTAAATGACTTAAAAATGCTTGAAAATTAAGGCACATAATCTGAAAGAAAAAGAAATCAAAACTGGTACTACAAATTCTCCTCAAAATAAGAAAAGAATACATCAAAACCAATGAAGCAAATGAAGCACAGTAAAAGAAGCCCACACTAAAAACATTTTAGCCTTAAATGGCTTAACTATTATTGTAATGTTTTAATTTTTACAGGTGTCTGTGTGCATATACCTGTGAGTGCCTGTGGAGGCCAGAAGAGGGCAACAGATCACCTGGAGCTGGAGTTACAGGCAATTGTGAGTTGTCTTGTGTAGGTGCCTGGAAACTGAACTTGGGTTCTTTGTATGACCAACAGGGTTCTTAACCTCTGAGAGGTTGCTCCAGACACAATGGCTTAATTATTAAAACAAAAATGGGGATGTGTAGGAATGTAGACATTTTATCAGTCTTTCTGTCTGTCTGGGAAAATTATGTGTCCCTTCTGCTTTATAATATTTCTACTGATACCAAAGGAAATCACTTCCCACTGCCCGAAGTAAGAACAAGTGTGTTTGAATGGCCTCACTTTCAATAATCATATTTATAAAAGAGGGAATCCTGTCACCTCAGCCTTTTGGAAATTAGTCAACAGACATTTCCCTGAAGTTTGGCCATGACTTCAAGCTCTATTATAGAGCCATAGTTCAGAAAAAGCTTGGTATTGGCACAAAAATAGACAGATAGGTGAATAGAATCGAATTGAAAACCCTGATATTAACCCACACACCTATGAACACCTTATTTTTGACAAAGATGCTAAATCTATACAATGGAAGAAACATAGCATCTTCAACAAATGGTGCTGGCACAACTGGATTTGGACATGCAGAAGATTGCAGATAGATCCATATCTGTCATCATGCACAAAACTTAAGTGCAAATGGATCAAACATCTCACCATAAATCCAGCCACACTGAATCTTCTAGAAGAGAAAGTGGGAGATACCTTTGAATGAATTGGCACAGGAGACCGCTTCCTGAACATTACACCAGTAGCACAGACATTGAGATCTGCAAAATCATCCATGGGACTTCCTGAAACTGAGAAGCTTCTGAAAGGCAAAGGAAACAGTCAGTAAGACAAAACGACAGCCCAGAGAATGGGAAAGGATCTTCAACAACCCCACATCTGATAGAATGCTGATTTCCAAAATATACAATGAACTTAAAAAGCTAGCCACCAAAACACCAAACAATGAAATTGAAAAGTGGGGTGCAGAACTAAATAGAGAATTCTCAACAGAGGAATCTGAAATGGCTGAAAGACACTTAAGAAAGCACTCAAAATCCTTGGCCATCAGAGAAATGCAACTCAAAACAACTCTGAGATACCATCTCACACCTGTCAGAATGGCTAAAATCAAAAACACCAATGACAATCTATGCTGGAGAGGATGTGGAGAAAAAGGAACACTCCTCCATTGCTGGTGGGAGTGAGAACTTGTAAGACCACTCTGGAAATCAGTATGGCGGTTGCTCAGAAAAATGGGAATCAGTCTACCTCAAGATCCAGCAATTCCTCTCTTAGTCATATACCCAAATAATGCACGTTCATACCACAAGGACATATGTTCAACCATGTTCATAGCAGCATTGTTTGTAATAGCCAGGACTTGGAAGCAACCTAGATGCCCCTCAACTGAAGAATGAATAGAGAAAATGTGGTACATTTATACAATGGAGTACTACTCAGCAGAAAAAAGCAATGGAATCTTGAAATTCGCAGGCAAATGGATGGAACTAGAAGAAACCATCCTGAGTGAGGTAACCCAGTCACAAAAAGACAAACATGGTATGTACTCATTCATATATGAATTTTAGACATATAGCAAAGGATTACCAGCCTACAATCCTCTTCCCCAAAGAAACTAGGAAACATGAAGGACTCTAATGGAAAAATGCATGGACCCCAGGAATGGGAAGGGGCAGGAACTCCGGAGCTAATTGGGAGCATGAGGGTAGGGAAGAGGGAGCTGCCAGAATGAGAGGAGGAGAAGAGGAGAGGAAAGCAGGAAATGGAGGAGCAGAAACATTGAGTTGGGGGAAGAATAGAGGAGAGTAGGATGAGATTATACCATAATAGAGGGAGCCATTATAGTTCTGAAGAGAGATCTGCCACTAGGGAGATTTCCAGAGACCTACAAGGATGACATGAACTGACAGTCTAGGTAATGGTGGAGAGAATATCCTAAATGCCCTTCCCCTATAATGAGACAACTTTTTATGCCATCCTAGAGCCCTCATCCAGTTGCTGATGGAAGCAGAGGGAGACACCCACAGATATTCACTGAACTGAACTCTGGAACTTAGTTGCAGAGAGGGAGGAATGAACATCAAAAGGGCTGGTACCAGGCTGGTGAAAGCCAAAGAAACAGCTCGCTTGTACAAGGGGGAGCACATGGACCCCAGACTGCTCTCTGGGAGGCTAGTACAGGAATCATCCAGACCCCTGAACATGGATGTCAATGAGGAGACCTCTGCACTCTAGGCGGCCCCTGGTAGTGGATTAGTATTTTTCCCTGGTGTAAGAAGGGACTTTGAGAGCCCATCCCACGTGAAGGGATTCACTATGGGCCTGGACATATGGGGGAGGGCCTAGGCCTGGCCCAGGCTGATGTGGTGGACTTTGGGGAGCCCCCAATGAGGGCCCTACCCTTCCTGGTCAGTGGAGGGTTGATGGGGTGGGTGGTAGGTTGGGGGTAGGAGGGTAAGGGTGGGAGAGGGGAGGGGAGGGAGATGGTAAAGGGATTGACATGTGAAACAAGCTTGCTCCTAATTTGAACTAATAAAAAAATTACAAAAAAGAGTAAACTGGAGACAGGTGGGAACAGTAGTGTGGGAGAGTTTAGGTGGGGGGAGATGGGGTAGAGTGAGATAGTTCAGATATAGATCACTGGAACTGGGGAATACTTAGGGGGTGTAGAATGGAAACCTAGTGCAGTGAAAACTTCCTAGAATTTGAAGGTCACACTAATGAGGTCTCCTAGTAGAAGGAGATATAGCGTCTTAACTGGCCATCTCTTGTAAGGTGAGGCTCCCAGTGGAGGGCCTGGGTTGTATTCAATTGAGTTGTTGGAGAAGGGAGTCCCATGGCAATCCCCAACAACCCAGGCTATTGCCAAGACAGAAGGTTGCTCTCTACAAACTGAGAGTAGGATCTCATTACCAATAACAACATTCACAAGACTCATTGAGCATGGAGGAACCTAGCTGGTGCCCACATGGAGGCTTTACCGTATGTTCTAGTGTCTTTGGTACAGGAAGGTGTTCTGCAGGCTATCAGAAGAGTAACATAAACACCAACTCAGCCACAAAACTTTGACCTACAATCTGTCCTGCCTGCAAAAAATACACTAGGACGATGTTGGCACAAGCTTGTGGGAATAGCCACCCAATATCCAATATTCCTTAAAGTGCACTCCATGAGTACACTTTACCCAATATTGCTTGGGTGATCAAGAACCAGAGATTAGATAGCCTAGAGACCTAGGGTAAAGCCAAATACTATTGGTCTAGAAAATAGTAACAATAAAATGACTGACTCTACTATGCTTATAGGTCAGTGTGTTATTCAGCCATCATCAGAGAAGCTGCCTCGTGCAGTAGAACAAACACAGAGACCCACAGCAAACATTATGCAGAGAGACAGAATTTAGAACACACAGCTCTACAGGAGATGTCTCCATCAATTCCCAACCCTTAGAGCTCATGGAACAATAAGGAAGAGGCAGTGGAAAGACTGTAAGAGCCAGAGCAGATGGAGGATACCAGGAGAACAAGGCCCTCTGAATCATATGAGCAAAGGTCTTCTGAACTCACTGACTGAAGCACCAAGCACATGGCTGACAGGGGTCTGCACCAAGTCTTCTGCACTAAGCTTTCAGTTTAGTGTTTCTACAGGATTCCTGAGTGTTTTGTCTTTACCTATTTAGAAGCCTGTTCATTTTTAATGAAAGACAGAAAGGGAGTGGATCCTGATGGAGGGGCTGTGGGGTGAAGTGGAAGGAGAAGAGGAAGGACAATCTCGAATCAGGATATATTGCATGAGAAAGAATCTTTTCTAAATTAAAAGTGTTATATGGTAAAAATTTAAACAATATGGATGTGTAGGAGTTGACATGTGGGTATCTCCTTTTTATACTTCCAGTGTCAATGTTAAGGATTTGTTATACATTCTTCCAAAAGCCGTTTCAGAAACACAAACTTGGTTGGTTTTTTTTAAATATGATATGATCTTATTCTTTGTGATTGATATTTAACTTGTTTATTCTTTCATCCAGTATAACAGCAAGTCTTCGGCATTACTTTTCCTATTATAATACCCCTATATATTCTTACTCCAAAAAGAGTGTGTCTAGATTTTCATTAGGTATTAAGCTGGCTTATAAGTTATATTTAGTAATATAAATTTACATACATATAAATATATTCATGCAATACCAACTAATGCAAAAACAGGCCATGAATTCAACAGAGTGTGGGGGAAGGTATATAAGTGGTTTTAAAGGGAGGAAAGTAAGGGAGAAATGTAGTTATATTACGTCGCACCTATCTCGACCAGCAAGAAGGACACGACCACGACTCTTCTTCAAGCAGTTTATTCAGGAACCTTGTACATTAGCTTCTCCTTCTACCTCTACCTCTACCTCAGCTTCTCCTCAGCTTCTCTCTCTGCTTCTTCTATATCTCCCAGCCCCCTGGCAAGCCCTTAAAAGCAAGCTCATTACCCAATTAGCTCATGCCACCTGGTGATCCCGGATAGGTCACAGCTGGAGGAGGCACACCAGATCCACTAACTGCTTCCAAATAAGGCTTGTTTACAGCTAAGCTCTGTCTCCCTGGCATCCAGCCAGGCGCCATCTTGGGGCTGTGGCTCCCCACAATATTATGATCTAAAAAAAGAGAGACTATTTCATAAAGTGAGCATGCTGTAATCTGTTAAACTGTTTTTATATTCACATACAAATAGTTTGTAATGTTTACTAGAAATACTACCTGTTGAAATAATATACAGCTCACAACATGGGAACATATGGTACCATTTCAGTAACCAGAAAGGGCCTAAAGAGTGTGAGTTTCAGTTGGGTGTTTCGGGGAAAGGTTCACGAAATGTTCTTTGTTTTCTAGTTTTGTTTTGCTTTATTCTCCTTTCATAACAATTTCATATTGACTGTCTGAGGTTGGTGTTCCAGGTGAGGTCTCTGTCCAACAGAGTGACCATATGGGTGTCAGGCCAGCAAGTAGCAGCATCAGGGCCCAGCCATAAGCACCAGGCCATGTATGTACATCAGGGCTGACTTTTCTTTCTCAAAATCAGTTCTACAGAAATATTCGTATAAGTGTGAGGATCAAGGCATATGTGTATTTTAAAATTTAAAGATATTCTCACAAGGCTGTGTCAGACATGGATCTCACCAACCAGGGAGTGGGGTGGGTGTGATGAAAGGAGGAATGCAAGCCCCAGTGGGAAACTTCTAATGAATAAGGTGAAGCAGAGCCGATGCATGTAGCCACGATGCTTTTATTTGTTCTCTCTGTAAAGGGAAAATAAATGGGGAAACACAGGGAAGGTCTCTGCTATCTGTACCTTAATCAAAGCTTTTTATTTCTGCCTTTGGACTTGGGTCAGCAAGTCAGTGAGACATACAAAACTAGAGGAAGCCTCATGATTTTTTCCCTATGTTTGTGTTTACGTTTCTTTTGCAGGGGAAGAAACCTTTTATTATAAATAATCATTTTAGAAACAGATCATCCTATTCAAAACACAGAGTCTGTCTGCCATTTTGAGGGGAAGCAGGCCTGCTACTTTTGTGACTGTCTAGCAGTTGGTGCCTGCTTACCAGTTGTGAGTTTTAATTGATGATTTCTTGCTCAATATTTGACACCAACCATGAAAACAAGGGACCAGGGTTGTTTCAGGTAGAGAAAAAAGAGAAAGTATAAAGACATCTCTGCAGAGTAGTATAAAGAAGCACCAAAGATCTATTAAGTACCCCCATAATATGAGTTATCCTAGATTTCTCACTTCATGAAGATTATTCTGATATGTGTGTCTATGTCTGTGTGTATGTATACATTCATGTGTATGTATATGTATATCATTAAGTGTCTTGAATGACATAAAAGGGTTCTTATAATGGTTAGTGTTAAATGTCAGCTTGTCAGGGTCTAGAATCAGCTGAGAAATGAACCTCTGAGAATGCATGGGGGTATCTCAATAATAATAGTTGATGTGGGAAGAGCCATTTTAACAATGGTCAGCAACAGTTTCCTGGGGAGGAGATCATGAACTATATTAAGTAGGAAAGCAAGGTGAATACAAGGATGTATGTGTTCGTTCCTCCCTGTTTCCTAATTGGATGGGAAATGGCCAGCTGTTTCAAGGTCCTCCTGCTTTGACACCCCTGCCATGGTGTACCTTGAACTGTGAGCTAAAATACACCCCCTTTTCCTTACATTGTTTTTGTCAGAGAATTTATCAGAGCTACAGGAAGAGAAAATGAATCAGTCCTCAATTTTCTGAAGCATTAAACCATTAATAAAAAGGAAATATTTATTAGATGTAGTATCATGCTTTCTGAACTCTTCTTGTAAAGATGCCACCATACATAGGACTGAATAGACTATAGTCTGAGGGCCATACTGACTATGCTGTTGGCAACATAAGCAACATCATTTTGGCTTATTATCAGATATGCCAACAGATTGTCTTTTCTTTCATTTTAAACACATTAATAACTCATATCCCCGGGGTCATAGCAAAGTAATCACTGTGGTTAAGGATTTCTGAATTTTTAAAAATTAATTTTCCACTCCTAATTACCAAACTATCTCCTCTTCCTTTTACTAGTTCATTTTAGTTCTCTTCATAAGATAAATGAAGAAAAAAAATAGATGTAGTGATGACTGTTTATTTAAACTGCACCATAAAGACAATGCTTATAGCCCCATACATAGCCTGTCTTTTTCTTTCTTTATCCTGTTGATTCTAGAAAACTTAGGTCACAAATATCATCTTTCTCTATTAGGGAATTAATTAGCTAGCTATTTTCACAATCAGTTGGTTCTAAAACTCAGAATTTTAAGACAAAGAAATCATATAATTTCTCATTATAAAAGTCTTATTTTTAACATGTTAGTTTAAAAGATTGATGGCATATAGTATAAAATAAATCATTGTTAACATTGTTACAGCTTGGTGTGATTAAGTACCAACTTAAGTTGATTTCTGTTAATAATTAAGTAGCACATGCATTCCATCTTGGATATTTGCTGTGTTTTGCTTGGTTGTTTCACATCCCAGTAAGTTTGTACTAACTGCCAGTTCTATAAGGGATTACTAGAAAGGTCTTTTATTCATGGCCAAACTTCAGGGAAATGTCTGTTGACTAATTTCCAAAAGGCTGAGGTAACAGGATTCCCTCTTTTATAAATATGATGATTGAAAGTGAGGCCATTCAAACACACATGTTCTTACTTAGGGTAGTGGGAAGTGATTTCCTTTGGTATCAGTGGAAATATTATAAAGCAGAAGGGACACATAATTCTCCCAGATAGACAGAAATACTGATAAAATGTCCACACTCCCACACATCCCCATTATATTTTATGTAGATTATCTGTTGAAAAAAAAATCTGAAGTCTTGTAAAATCCTAAACTTGGGCAGTTTTTCAAATAAAAAACAAAGCAGACTTCTAAAAATAGTAAATGTCTCAAAGCTGAATTTCCAGTTCTCCTGTCGGAATACTTAACCTATTTCCTCTCATTGTAACAGAAGTACACTCTGCTGTTCCTCACTCTATTCATATAATATTTGATTAGTTTTTTAACTTTAGTTGAAAAAAAATGCTGGGCATTGGTGGCGGACACCTTTAATCCCAGCACTTGGGAGGCAGAGGCAGAGGCAGGTGGATCTTTGTGAGTCTGAGGCTAGCCTGGTCTCCAGAGCGAGTGCGATGATAGGCTCCAAAGCTACACAGAGAAAAGAAAAGAAAAGAAAAAAAACAAGAAAGTTGTAAGACATGCCCTTTAAAGGTTGGATATTTAAAGGTGGGGTGGGATTGTGCCCTAAGTACAGAAACACAATGAAGAAGCATCACTCAACCTCTTGGGCTCATGTCACATCTTTTTATGTGTATTTACATCATTTCCCACTTCCTATGCACTGACATACTTTAAGAAGGGCAGTAGGTTTTCTCCATTGTACTTGGGTCTCAGTCTGATTCTGTTTTTAATTTTTAGCTTTCTAGTAGTGAATTTCTAAGAAGGGGTAGGTAGGATAAGAAAGAGTGTTGAAGGAGGGTATATGATCAAGACACTTTTATGCCCATGTGGAAATGTCACAACAAAGTCCCTTGCTTTTTATAATTAATATATTTTAAAAGAAAAAGGATAAAAACAATTAAGAAAGTTATCAAAGGAAAAAAACTGGTCCATTTGAAAGTCTAGTAAAATGATAAATACTTAAAAACCTGATTGAGAACACAAAGAAGAAAAGAAATAAGTTAGAGTTGCTTATCTTATGACAAAAGGGCATATATGGATTACAGCTTTGCAGACAGTGCTAATTAGTGCAGTTAATTAGGTTGTGGACCTTGATCCAGTGCCTACTCCTGGTGCTATTGTTGTATCTAAAAAGAAGCAGAGAACCAGGTAGATCAATGAGAAAAAGGCTTGTAAAAGGCCCAAGAACTAAGACTATAGTGCAAGGCTATAAGCTTGCATATATGCATGCACAAAGTAAATTTGATTGATCCAATAATTTCAAATCACAAAATTTTGGAGAGGTCCATGAAAGACAAATCTCTCTCAATCCTTTTACGATCAAAGTTCTTTGGTCACTTAAGCTAAGCAATTATCTGATCTGAATATTTGGGTGTGTGACACTGTGTGACAAAAAAAAATGAAATTGTCCACAGTGGTTATGGGTGGAATTGTTCCCCTACAAGATTATGTGGGTGAGCAGCAGCATTTACATCAAGGATGCATTCAGATCATTCTCTTCCACTACTAAGGATGTATTCATCCTATGAAGCTTTTGGGTACGACTTCTTCCATGATGCCTCAATCTACAACCTTGGCATTTATAATCCTCTTTTCCTCTGAAATCTCAGAACTCATGCTGTCTGCACTGAATGGATGTCAGCATTTTTAAAAGTTTATTTTAATTTGTTTTAGTGCATGCGTGCGTGCGTGCGTGCGTGCGTGCGTGCGTGTGTGTGTGTAGGTGCCTATGGAAGCCAGAGACCATAGGATAACCCTGGAACTGGAATCATAATTGTGAGCTGTGATATGAATGCTGGGAGCTGAACTTGGGTCCTCTGTAAGAAAACTGTATGCTCTTTAGCAGCAAAACCATCTTTCTACTCCTGTTTTTAATTACCTATAATTTGCATTTTCTGCTTTTTCATGTGTTCACATTTATATTCATCTTAATAAAAAAAACACATGAAGAGAGGTTTTGTATTATGTACTTGAACTACACCCCTTCCAACTCCCAGTTTAGAGCATCTTGTAGATATGAGCTAAGATTTTAAATGAATAAACTGACTATGCTGTGTAAAGTTTTTTCTTCTTTTCCTCTGTGAGCCTTGCTCCATTCATCTGTAAGCATGGTCTGAAGTAGGTACCCACTCTGAACATCTCTCATGTCACATCCCATCTTCTGGGTCTTTTATCCCAAATGCAACTTGCTTCTTGTTTTTTGCTTGTCATGCTTAAGTCTCATGGTATGCCTAAGCACTGGCTCCTTTTCTCTTATACAAAGCTGAAAGTGTGAAGGGATTAACCACTTGTAAGGGAATTTCTTGGTCACTGGGAGCTTGTGGGTAAGCACAACTTTCTGTTGTGTTTTGGAAAAATAGCTCCAAGGTTCAATATACATTCTTCCCCAGTAGGATCCAGTCATCAGGATATACAATTGAAAGTACATAAACTTTTGCATGGTCTTGTTTTCTATCTCTTGGGCATGTTTTCTATCTCTGATGTCTTCATTTCTCATCATTGAATCATTTCCCTAAATTAATTAGGTAAATCAAACCCTTGTTCTTAGGCCTTAATTTTATGATGTAAAGGCAGAGTATGTGTCATGTTTTCATAAAGATTATATTAAAATACTGACAAATATAAAAACACTACTTATTATTTAACACTGTTACACATTCTATATTGATTAGTATGCTCATTAATTTGTTGTCAACTTCATACAAACTAGAGTCATTTGGGAAGAAAGACTGTTGGCCTTCCTCATATTGGTGTGTTGGCAGCTCTAGGAGGCATTTTCTTTATTAATGACTAGTGTGAGACTGCCCATTGTAGTTGTACTTTCTTGTCAGGAAAGCCAACTCACAAATATTGACATGGAGACTTTATTAATTATGAAAGTTTGGCCATTAGCTTAGGCTTGTTCCACTAGTTCTTTTAACTTAAATTAACCTGCTTTTATTAATCCACATTCTGCCATGTGTCTCTATTCTGTGCCATGTGTCTGATTTCTTCAGTGTCTCCCTGGCATCTCTATGGGGTAATCCTCACCCCTAGATTCCTCCTTCTCTTATCCTTCCAATCCCCTCCTGGCTAGATATTGGCCATTCAGCTCTTTATTTACCAATCATAACAGTACATCGTCACACAGTATACAGATATCCCACAATAGCCCATCCCACCATGGGCAGTGCTAACCTTGGGCAAGTGGTCCTGTGTTGTATGAGAAAGCTAATAAGGAGCATTTCTTCATAGCCTCTGCTTCAATTCCTGCTTCTAGTTTCCTGCATGAAGTCCTTTCCCTGCCTTTTCTCAGTGATGAAATGTGCCCTGATAGTTGTAAGATGAAACAAACCCCTTTCTCCTCAAGTTGCTTTGGATCATCATGTTTATCACAGCAATATAAAGTAAACCAGGCCACTAGGCTAGGAATATCTACTTGTATGCTTGTCACTTGATCTGACAAAATTATTTTCTTGTAATAAGCCATTGGGAGCTTGTAGTCAATTGTGAAGAAATGTTTTCTGCCAAAGGACCTTTGGCTGACTTTTATCCTGTCGACTGGGTGCGATTCCAGGTAAAGATTGAAAATCACTGTTTTTACTTTGACCCATAGCATGAGAAGTGATGTCTCCTTTTAGATTTTCTGAGAATCTAACCTATGTGGTCAGGTTCAAAGACATGCATGCATTCATTCAACAGTATTTAAAAATAATTCCTAGATGCCAAAACTGTAACAAAGAGTGATAATAGTGGTGTTTGCCCTAGAGCATCGTTGTGAAACTTCAGTGTTGTTAAGTTACTGTACAAGTAACTTATTGAGAAATATGAAAAAACCTTGCAGCTTAAGCAAGACAAAAGACAGGGGCAGCTCAAGAATAACATCTCCAAAAAATGGTGACTGCTGCCTCATGGAAAGGACTTCTATACACTCAGAACACACACTGAGTTAGACCAGACCAGGTCACATATTCACAAAATGTCATTCTCCAGCAAAATAGGAACTCTCACAGTCTTTAATACAAGAAAATGGGTTGCATGAATAAAATCAACAATTATGAGCTTAGAATATAGCTTTGTTGTAGAGCACTTGCTTGGTATGTGCAAATCCCTAAATTTAAATCATAGTACCACCAAAAAAGTCACAACTACACAAGACTTTCTAAGAATACTGAATCCATAGAAGCTGGGTCAGTATTTTTCAATACTCTTGGAGAAAGGGTCATCATCATCAAGTGTTTATTCAACAATATTATTACTCTGTTATTTGGGTAAAATAAATACATATTTATATACTGAAAAGCATAAAACAATTAGTTTCTACTAGCTTTGAAACAACCTAGTGTGGGATACAAACCTCAAAGAACTAAAAGTCACAGAAGGAAGAGGAATACATAGAAATTGGGAAGTGGACATGTGGGATGAGATTCCCAGTGGATATCTGCATAAGACACAGAAAGCCACAGTGCAGATGGGAGCATAACAGCCACACAAAAAATGAGCCCAGGAACACATGGAAGTGAGAGACTTTTCCAATGCATGGGTGTGACCCCAAAGGAAAGTTAAACATTTGTCAAGAGTTTTAAGTTAAATTACTTCTGGAAACAATGGAAAGTTAGCAAAAACAAAACAAAACAAAACATCTAAACATCTTGAATATAGAAATTTATTTTCATCCCTATTATCTGTAGTATCTTCCATCTTATGTGTTTTTCTTCCACTTTTGTCCGATTTGTCAACAGTATAGAATATTTAACTTTTCCACTTAGATTTTCAGCATTTTCAAATCTCAAAACAGCACTTCCATAGCTACTGCATTTGTTGTGACTGTCTATCCTTCACTTCTGCGCTCTTCTACTCTTTAGCCTTTTCTTGGAAGATCTGATATCATCTCCTTAACTTCTGAAGGAAAGGTTGTAACCTTCTCATTGATTTGGCTGTTTTCTTTCTTTTCTTCCTCCTTCCTAGGTGCTCACTTTTTCTTCATCTTTCTCTTCCTCAAACCCAGGGCCATGCACTTGCTCGTCACAACATAACCAGTTTTCTTCTTTGCTTATTTGAACTGTTATGCTAGAGGTTTCCTTAAAATTTCTAGTGATCATTAACTGTCCATTTGGACTCAAAGGAACCACTAGTTGCTTGATAGAAAACTGTGATGTATGGATAGGAGTTTAAAATTATCACCATTGTTATGTGGTGATTAGACAGAGACATGACTGGTTTCTGTCGGACACCCAGCTGTCTGTATCTGCGATATTTTTTTATCCAAGGATAATCAGTTTTCTACTGAGAGATCCTGAGACCTTCTGTCTCCCATGTAACTGCTAACCACCAGGGTTTTGGATCCCAAAGTGGGAAAGTTAGGATTTCCTGAACTTAGTATTCCTAAAAGCTAAGTTCATCATCTTCAGGTGTTAAATCCCATTTTTCATTTGCATTGATGCATAATTTATTGTTTATGTGTATTTGTGCATGTGTGAGTCTCTAGAATTCCAGCTTTATCTGTTGCTTGTTATGCCATTTCCCATTCATTCACCTTCCTTTGGGAGAGAGGAGTTCAAAGTGGCTGTGTCAAAGCATTGGACTCAGTGCTAGGACTCTAACCACTTAGCCCATGTGCAATCAAAACACTGTTCCTGCCCTTAGACAAACTTCTTTACGCTGGATAAAATAGACACACTAGGTCAGTAAACAAATCAATCCAGTTGTGTTTAATGCTATAAGAGATGCAAACTGCTAAGATAACCAATGGAAAGGTGAGCTTGTGGGAGTGACAGTTATGAAGGACAGTAAAGGGGGCTTTTTAGGACAAAGAAACAGTGACTTCTTTGGAAAATTACTAGACATGTGCAGCTGGAATAGAGACAGAATGGCTTGGAATGAGCTGTGCTGATACACAGTATCATCATCACCTGGAACACCTTGAAACGGATACCTGCAGACATGTAATTGTAGGTTTGAGGGACCCAAGAAAAACAGTGGCTGATCTTGGTAGCTGTGTTCCCAGGGGGTCAGAAGGTCCCTTTGTGGTTAAAAGCTGCAATTAGGTTTATTCATACAGTGTCAGCACATCTTTCACATCTACACACTTATGCAAGGACCCAGCTTCTCAAAGACCTTGACTTTAGTATAATGTCACTTCCATCATGGTTTTGACACCACCAACTCTCTCCCCAATTTCTGGACGTTTAAAGAAGATCATGGGAAGAGATACTGAGAGAGAGAGAGAGAGAGAGAGAGAGAGAGAGAGAGAGAGAGAGAGAGAGAGAGATTGGGGTCATCATTATTTGGGAGGGGAAAGGGTTCACTTTACCCCAAGATACCACCACTTTATTAATACTCACACAGGTTTCTTTAATGCCCACAGTGCAAAGCCTACAGAACTATTCTATACCTTGGAGTGGTCTGCTCTAATCCCTCTTGCAATTTATCCTTTGCCTTACTAAATAAACTCCTGCTTAAAGTGTCATGTCAACCGAATTCTTCCCCTGGAGAAGACAAGAGCTGAGAAGCAGCCTTTGTCCCCTTCTCTATTACAGAACCAGCAACAGTGTGAAGCCATAGAAGTGATGTGAGATCCAAGAAATAACATTTGTGGGTGTTATTTGGAGAGCAGGCAGTGAGTTGGGTTGCAATTAAGAGTAACAGTTTTTTCCTTAACAGGCACATGGGACTATTTAAAAAGAATCACCACTGGCTTTGGTTTTAAAATGAAGTCTCCATGTGGCCCTTCTCTACATTCTTGTTTTAATTAATGAACATACCAATTTGAGCAGGGAGATCAAGTTATTTATTAATAACTAGATAGACAGGAAGAGGTAGTATAGAACTGTGGCAATTCCTCCCACAAAAAGTAGATAATGAAACATTTAATTAAAAAGCAGACCATTACACTTTAAGAGCTGTGTGTTCATGATCTCTGGATAGACTGATATGCTCACATTGACCCTGAGATAATTTCTTTGGGGGAGGAGACTGTAATTGATGTGATCCTATAGTTTCATTATTATTATCATCACTACTACTATTATTTTTGCAGTAAATTCTTCATAGAGGCTTGTTTGGGATTAGAGTTAACTGGAATTCCCTTGTTGGTGAGCTTGTGTCTGTGTCTCTAATATGTTAAAAAGCTCACCTGACATTATAGGCTTTCTTTTTCACCAACTTGCTGGAGAGTGTCTGTGAATCTCAGTGTTGAATGGTTTTAAGTGTTAATAAGCAGTCAATGTTGTCTAAAACAGGTTAAAAATTGTTAAAAATTGTGTTCAACAATCATCAGAGTGAGATATTTTCTTCTTTATATGTAAAACCCACAAGAAATTGGCTTTACTAAATAAGAGGAGAAGGCTTTAAGTGGTGTGGCCTGACAGTAATTTGTATTAGAGTCTGGAAGAGCACATTTGTAATGTCTTGTGGTAGTACATTTATCTCTTGCTGACAGAAGGAATAATTGCTTTAGAGAGCATATCAGTGGCTGTTTAAAATTTTAACTCTTTATTTTCACATACCAAAGGCTACAAAAGTTAGAGGGGACAAAAGCGGATACTATAATACAGGTATAACTTTTATAAAATATACATTACATATTTTAAAGGAGTAATTAAAAGGGCTAGAAGGGTAAAATTACTTTCACATGCATTATTATTTATTCACTTATGGGCATTGTCCTAATGGCTATTATTCTGTCTGTTTTGGAATAGTCTTTGTAACATAGTTTTTAACCTATATGCACCTTTGTGAACTTGTTTTGCTAAAGATGAACTGTTATGTTAGTAGTTAATTAGCATTTGATTCCAAATGTGACAGCTTTAATGGATTCTTGACTATTAACCCCTTCTTATCTACATTATAACATGAAGTTTTACTTCAGTTCCCTCACTTATCCTGAAGAAACTTTTTGATATTTATATCTCACCTGCTTCCAGTGACCTGTCTGATGTCTGAAGGTTGACATTTTATTTATGAAAGGGGGAGGGGCTTAAGAGCCTGAGCACAGGAGTAGAGAGTTTCATGTCATTGTTTTTGTTTAAATCTGCCATTTCTGATCATAGAAGATCAAATGTTAATTATGCTGAAACAGCAAATGGCCTATTCAAACCAGTTTTCACGATTATAGTTTCTTAGGCAGCCAGAATGGAAGTGCAAGTGAGTAGTCAGAAGAATTCAATTTTATGTAGTCTGCTGGCTTCCTAAAAAGATCTTTGGTATACAAAGACTGAACTAGCAAAATATATTTTAATTGTTTTATTATAATTCTATAATAGCCTAAAGTTAATGATAAGTATGACTTTTTGTCTTAAAATAAGGATGTATGAATATCTATAGTACATACTAATTTGCTGAATTTCTTGATGAGTCAATTCTGTGTAATATAGAAGCATCCACCTTTGACAGACTTTCTAAAAGGAGCAAGACATTCGATGAAGAGCATACTTTCAAACTACAAACGTGTCTTTGTTAAAGGATATTTAGTTTGTAGTTGGCACATAGTAGGCATACAATAAATATTTGATGAATGAAAAATAAATGAATTCTGAATCCTAGATTTTTCCCCCTCTGCAGGAACTGTGGTAAGCTAGTATTTTCATCTGGTTCATGCTGTGTCTTCAATTTATCAAGGTCACTTTGAATTCTGATCTTTGATTCTGAGGTGTTAGCAGCCTCTTCTAACTTAGTGACATCTGAAAAATACCACCTGTATAAAATGTGTGACTGAGTTAAGCGAGGAGTGTCATGTTGGACATTTTCTTAAACTAGAACACAGCTGGAAATTGTTACACAACCAAAAGCATTCTTCGTTTCAGTCTTATTAACCAACCTTGTCCACATTTGACTGATCTCCCTCTTATCATCCATTATCGGCCACTGTGTCTTCACTAAATAGAAAGTAAGATGTTTGATGAAACCTTATGAAAAGGAAGTGACAGGAAATGTATAAGTGAGAGTATTGTGGAAATGTAAGATAATTGTAAATTATATTGCAGTGATTTCCTAGTATACATGCCTCAATAGACAAGTTTTGACACATAATGTATAGAAACAATCTGCTGCCAATAGTCCCAGAGGGCAGACATAAAATCTCAAATGCACTCATGTGTCCTTTTTCAAAATATTTGGTAAGAATATTTCTTACTGTTGAGAGCTTAATTGTCCCGAAGGCCTGTAACCAGTTCTTTGTTTTGTTTTTTGCTATCAAGAAAACTTTTATAGAGAAAAATGAAATAATAATAATGACTTATCAAAATTCAAAATAACTAGTTTCTCAAAGTGTTCAGAAATAAGTGGTTAGCTTTCTAGATACAAAGGTGACTTGGAGAAGGTAAGCAATCACTGATATGTAGGCAACATAGAGACAACTATCCAGAGACAATTATTTAAATATTCTCTTTTGCTTTTTATTCCTGGTAAATGCTGTAAAAGTTGCCCCTCTTGAGTTTATGTTTGTATATTTATGTCACCATGGAAACTACTAAGTCATTGATAAAAGACTAGTGAATTGTAGCTATACATTCTTCTCTTGTTCTAAAATTTAAAGGAGGCTTCATTACCCTCCTAGTATAGAGAATGTAAGGCACTAAGCATCAAATAATTACAAATTTGAGTTTTGTAATATATGGTATTTTCTCTTCAAGAGACACTATGACAATACAAATAAAAGATAGATATTTGTATTGGATATGTTTATAAGAAAATTCCTTTTGTTTCTATAACAAAAGAAAAATAATCCTTCTAATAAGAAAAGCCCTGCTTGTAAACCACATTCAAAATTCCAGTAGCATTATGTGTTTGAGTAGCTCAGAGCTGCAGGCGCAGCAAACTCTGTGATCCGTAAGTGGCAGTGTCTATTTGTATGAGGAGGTATAGTGGCAGCGTGCATTCCCAGTGTTGATGATGATCTGCATGTCACAGGCTGCATTTCAACGATGCTGTATGCAAATTACTTACAGCTTCATGGTATGGTGGAGCACCATTCACAGAATAATTGCCAGCATTTTTCCTGGTCACTCTACATATTGAAAGAAAACAATAACTATTTAGGTGGCTGGTTTCTATAAATTAGCTGATAAAGGCATTATGCTGCACACACTCTTCTCACTAATTTTCTAACAATTATCAATTCATTTGGGATTACATATTGTATATAAAATGGAATTTTAATATGCCTTCTAAATTTAATGTTTCCTACATTTTAAACATCTAAGTGATTTTATAATATTAAATGGAACTATATAAGATAAATAAATTCTGTTGTAAATTATTTGGGAGTCTTAACATGAGACAAATACATGCTTGATGATTAGATGGATGCAACATTCCTCTCTGTTTCTATAGGACTATGTGGAGCACAAATATTTAGGTTAAGATTTTAATTCATCTAAAAGTGTTTGCTGTTCTGAGCTTTTCTGTTGATTTCTAAGAGGAACAATGTGTGTGGACGTAAGCATGAATAATGGCAGGGATAATTGTTTCAAATGACAAGAGCTTAAAATTCTTACGGAAAGAAAATTCACCAACCAGATTTTGAAAGTCTATGAAGCGAGAAAAAGGTACTAATAGGTGAATTAGGAACATAGACAATTTCCATTATGGCATCAGTGAGCTTTCTTCATTCCATTTAAATTTCCCTCATTTCAAAATGTAGTGATATATACTCCTATTTCAGTTGTGAATGCAGAAGTGAAGCAACTGCTTTCCCCCATACACAAAATGATTTGTAAATGCATTCTGTGAATAAAACACATTAAATGTCATTTGCATATGGTGCATTAACATATGTGAAAAATGGTTCACATAGTACATTAAGAAAGGAATAAACAGAAACGACTCTAAAATGCCTTCTATATTTGTAACAATTTAAAAGATAACAGAGCAATGTATTTCAGGTGCATTGGACTTAACTCATCTGTGATGTTTTCTTTGGAACCTTTATTTATTAATTTTTTAAATGTTCCCTTTCGAATTCAGTGCAAAGCTGCCAAGATTTTCTGAGCTGACCAGGAGGTGGAGAGCACATGCAAATGAGCTCATCTCCTCTGCTGGCAGCTCACAATGACTGATTCAAAGGACACTGTAACCCAGAAGATGAGAGGAGCTGAGTGTTGCTAGCCAGTGATTCTTCAAATGTTCCTCCCCAATATTACACTGCGTCCAAAACCAACTAGCTTTATTTCCTTAGAAAGAAGGGGTTGGCTTTTCATTTGTAAAAGGAAAATCCTCATGAACATTAAACCCGTCAAGGCTTTAGATTTCTATGTACACTATTTTTCACCTCTTTTATATAACATTCCCTTACAGGTGTTTCTGTGTACATCCTTATATTTAGGCTGTCTGAATTATATATGATTAAGCTTCAGTATTTAATAATATGTTGAATTTGAATGCAATGTTGAAATATATACAATGTGTGCAAGCCTCAAAATTTTATTAGATTTCTAGTGTGAACTGGCATATGGTGTAATTTTCAAGAATACTATAATGGGGGTATGTTGAATTGGCAAGATGTAAGTCCAGCAGTATATTATACCATCGTCATTTTACCTCAGATTCTGGTTTCATATATACTTCCGCCTTTGGTAATTTACATAAACATGCATAGGCTATGAATAATGCATAAACCTTATTTTCAATGCAGAGCTTTCAACTCTCACAGTGCACTAGTATACACACCCATTTGATTGGCTCTGCCCTGTTTTCATTACTCACAATTTCTTGGAACACAGAAGAGGTGGAAAAGGGTGACAAGAATGGACAGTATTCTTTCTTGTGTGTGTTTGTGGAGAATATTCATTTTCTTTTCTAGGCAATTGGTGTTGCAAAGGTTTGCCTGTGATTATTTTTTCTGGCTGTTGTTCCTTTTCCCAAGGCAAAATACATTTTAAAATGTCTGAATCTACAGAACAACAATCACAATCAAATGCTTCATTTATTTATTTTTATTTTTAAAGCATGCTGCAAAAATCATTTTCTATTTGTGTAAATCTGAGCATACAGATAAAACTGTTAGATTTTTGATATTTCAATTATATTTGAGACAAATTGGTAATGCTTAAACACTGATTAAATATGTTGGCATCCAGGAAATATGGGAACTTTACCATTTTAACTGTGTTGACTTGAGCAGAATTAAGCATTGGTTAATGCACACATGTGATGAGTTATCCACATGTAAGACATTGGCTACTGTTTACATATAGGCTTATCAATATGAATGTATGAAATAACGCATCCAGTGATGTATGGAAGAAGTTAAACATTTTTATTAAATGGAAATACATTAAATACATAGCAATGTAATAGCATGTAAATAGAACTTAAATAAGAAATTACTTTTTAGGTTTGCTAATTACCTCGTTAGTTACACATTGAATATTGTTTGGAGAATAACACTTTGCTTTCCAGTGTAGAAAATTTCCCTTTAAATTTACTTTTCTTCATTTTTCATTTCCTTTTAATGTTATTTCTGAGGTTTTTTTCTTTTCCTCTTCTCTTCTCCTATTGTGTAATGTTTCCTTTTACTCGCCATTTTAACACATTCATGGGCTTTATTCACAAAATTATGTATGAGATTATCTTCATCAATTCTTTCTTTTAGCTTGTATGTCTTAACACTACTTTAGCTCTTATTGAAATTTTCTTTTGGTGAAATGGAATCTTGAAATTTTCAGGCAAATGGGTGGAACTAGAAGAAACTGTCCTGAGTGAGGTAACCCAGTCACGAAAAGAGAAACATGGTATGTACTCACTCATATATGAAGTTTAGTCATAGAATAAATGATTACCAGCCTACAATCTTTATCACCAAAGGAACTAGGAAACAAGAAGGACTCTAAGAGAAGAATGAATGGACCCCGAAGAAGGGGAAGGGACAGGATCTCCTGAGCTAATTGGGAGCATGAGGGTAGGGGAGAGGGAGCTGGCAGAATGAGGGGGTTAAGGAGAGGAGAAGAGTAAAGGGAAGAGCCAGAAGTTTGAGTTGGGGGAAGAATAGAGGAGAGCAGGATGAAAGATACCATAACAGAGGGAGTGATTATAAGGTTCGATGAGCGATCTGGCACTAGGGAGATTTCCAGAGATCTACAAGAATGACACCAACGGATAATCTAGGCAATGGTGGAGAGGCTACCCTAAATAACCTTTTCCTATAATGAGACTGATGACTGCCTTATGTGCCATCCTAGAGCTCTCATCCAGTGGTTGATGGAAGCAGAGGCAGATACCCACAGTGAAACACTGAACTGAACTCTGGAACCCAGTTGCAGGGAGGGAGGAGTGAAGAGCAAAGATGTTGGGACCAGGCTGGTGAAATCCACAGAAACAGCTGACCTGAACAAGGGGGAACACATGGACCCCAAACTGATGTCTGGGAGGCCAGCATGGGACTGATTCAGACCCCTCAACGTGGATGTCAATGAGGAGGCCCTTGCAATCTATGGGACCCCTGGTTGTAGGGGATGCTGAAGCCACACCTGCTTAGGGGCTGGCTACAGGTATGCCTAACCACGCCTGTGAGGGTGTGGTCAGGGTGATGTAGGGAAAGTTGAAGAGTGAGGGACACTAACGTGGCAGATTTGCTTTCGGTTTCATTTTCAGCTTGCTGTACAGACTGCTGCTCGCCGGCTGGCTAGATCGCTCTGTAAATAAGTCTTTTCCCTATTAAATTCCCTTGTATTTTTACCTGGCTCCATATTGGTAATTTCCCACATCATCTGGTGTCAAAAGTGGGATATTATAAATCTAGGCCCCATTTGGGGCAGCCTGTGGGTTCCACCTGGATGGTAGCCTAGTCTGGGAAAGCTCCCTGTCTCCCCAGGGAGCTTTCAGTAGTTGCGGCCACAAGGCTGTACACTCTCCAAGCTAAGCACAGGCACCTTTGTGACCTCTTTCCACCTCTGCCACCATTTTGCCTGACCAACCACTGCCAAATGCCACGTGGACAAATTGAGTGCCTGTGCCACCTGCTAGTCAAAGATAATTACTGCATCTGGAGTAGGAGCCACAAGGTAAAATCATAGCAGAATATTTATCATTTGCTAAAATTGGTAATATTTTTGCTTATTATGTGAATTCAATGTTTAAGGAGGATGCTAATCTGCCAATTACCAGCCTATATGCAGTAATGGCAGTTAGCTTGCTGGTACAAATAATATTATTAGCCAGAGGTTTCAGGAACAGGGACAAAGATAACCTCACCACCTACTTACAGGAAATAACAGCTTTACACAATGAGGTTTTGGAGAACAGATTAGGTCAGGCCACAATTGTGCAGCAAGTAGAACAGAAATTGGATGATAAGCTTGGCTCTGTGTCCAATACGCCAAAGACAGAGCTGTCTATTACCCAAGATGAAATGCAGTGTATTTATGATAAGATAAATACAGAGAGATCCTTCATGGCTGAGGTGTTAGAGGCTAGGCTGTCAGAGGACCGTGATGAACTAAAGAATATCTGTAGCCAGCTAGAAACTCAGATAGGTTGGGTGACCCAGAAACTAGATGCAAAGGTGCAAAATACCCAGGATAGGGTTGAAGAATTGGACAAGCCATTCAATCATTTATTGAAGCATCTAAGGTGGCAGATTGCAAATTTGAGTATAGGTTCGAATGTTTTGAAAATAATTTACAATACAGGGATGACAGATAAGATAGGTCCACATGGTCGATTGCTGAGGACTCAAAATCAGCAAATCATGACCTTGAATCTAGACTCCAATACCTAGAAGGTAGTTTCCATATTATCCAGATACTGTCTAAGGATGAGCATATTAAATACCTAGAAAAACATAGAGAGGAGCAGTTAGAGCAATTTACAGATTCGTCAACATTCTTGGAATCTTTTATGATGCAGTGTCCTGCGCTACCGTCTCGCCAGCAAAAACGATGCGGCACACTCCTCAGGATCCTTCTGGAGTAAAGCTTTAATGCGTCTTGAGAGGGAGAACATAAGCTTACAGAGTGGAGACTCCGAACTCCCAAAAACCCATCCCTTATATAGGCTGGCAACCGCCGCCTCGGAAGTGTTACTCCCTGACTGGCTGAAGCTCATTGGACCATATGACATCAGCTGATCGGACCATATGATGTCATGGGAGAGGCAGAGTCCAAGGGATGGAAAGTTACAAAGTTACCTAGTGCGCATGCGCACTAGCTTGTAACGGCTCCTTACATATCTCCCCTTTTTATTAATTAATGATAAGGCTTCATATTTTTACAAGCAAGTAGGTCACCCATACATTGAGGGATAGAGACAGAGGTTGTACCTCCCAAATCATACAATAAGACTGTGTACGAGAGTCGCCACTAGGCTGTTAGCTTGACCCGAAGCGCTCTTGACCTGTCCTCCGCTGTTTTTCTGGGAAAGGGAAACTGGGGCAGGCAACCCTTATGCAGGACAACATGCCTCCCAGAGAAGCCTGCATATTAGGCAACTCTGTGCGATGCTTTGCTCGAAATCCCTCATGGGCTGCTCAAGCCAGACACTCTACCCTGTGCAATGAGCCTAGGCTCCGGGTGTGCAAGAGCTGTCTGGCCGGTGGCCTATTGCTTAAGCATTGTTAACCAAATGTCAGTGGAAGCCCCTTGTTCCAAGGCTACAAGCACTTGGGCAATAACCACCTTGTCTCTTTTGTTTTGGGCCCTGAGCCTACAGACCAGCCAGAGAAGCAACACCAATCCGCAGCAAACGGCTGTGCCAAACATTCCCACCCCCACCCATTCTTTGAAGTAGGAAACAGCTGAGGTGACCCATGACGACAGTCCCTCCATCAGTGACAGATCCAGGCACGTGGAATTGATCTGAACGATAGCGGCTCTCAATTCATGCAGCGTCTGCTCAAATTCAAAGGTCCAATTCTGCAACATAAACTGGGAAAGGCTTTTAGACAAATTAGCTGCTTTGGTAAAATTCTCATATTGGATGGAGGTAACACATAGGCCAGGGAGCTTCTGCTCACAGCCTAGTTGGGCCATCTGCCATAATATGTCCAATTGTTCCACATCTAAAGTAAGTTTTTTTTTTCTTTTTCTTTCTGCCCTCAAAGACAGAAAAAACGAGGCACAGCTTTCTTTTTACCTTTTCCGGAAGAAAAGAATAAGACTTCAGGCGCGTCTCATAGGGAGGGGGCGCCGAAGGAGCAACCTGTGAGAGGGCTGTTTGAAGCTGCCGTCTTCGAGGTTTTTTGCTACTTTGTATATGGTCATCCAGATGGTATCTTTCTTTCTCATCTAGCTCAGCTTCTTCCTCAGTATCTAAAACTTCATCTCCTGAGCTTTCAGAGTCATCAGAGCTATCAAGATTTAAGGCTTCAAGCTCATGTACAGGGAGGGCATAAGCCAGCTCCTCCCCTTAATTTAACAACAGGGGGAGGATCCCTAGGATCTGACAAATACACTCCCTTGTCATTAGACACCCTGGGAGGTCCTTTTTCCTTTTTTGTTGCCATTTTTCTTGCGTACACTCCCTTGTCATTAGACACACCGGGAGGTCCTGTTTTCTTTTTTGGGACCACGCACGCGCCCAACCTCTCACTACATTTGGTTTCTGACATGTTATTCTGGACTTCTTCAAGATTGCTACAACAGTGAAAAAGGTCAAGATGGCTCCGAGGACAAGCACAAAAGCCTCTACACTACCTTCCCAAGATGGCGACAATCCCAAGCCAAAGTCCAGAAAAGACATACCTCTCCGAATTGTACCTCCCTGCAGTTCTGAATCCTCCTTGTAGCCAAGGGGTCTCCAATGGTGCTGACGATGATGAGGTCTTGATTCCCAGGTTTCGGCACCAGATGTCCCACGCTACCATCTCGCCAGCAAAAACGACGCGGCACACTCCTCAGGATCCTTATGCAGTAAAGCTTTAATGCGTCTTGAGAGGGAGAACATAAGCTTACAGAGTGGAGACTCCGAACTCCCAAAAACCCATCCCTTATATAGGCTGGCAACCGCCGCCTCGGAAGTGTTACTCCCTGACTGGCTGAAGCTCATCGGATCATATGATGTCACGGGAGAGGTGGAGACCAAGGGATGGAAAGTTACAAAGTTACCTAGTGCGCATGCGCACTAGCTTGTAACGGCTCCAGAAGTCAAAGGACACTACATGGGTAGATGCTTAAGAAGAGAAGGTAGCTATAACAATCAGACAAAAGGAACGTGCCACACGGTAAACTTTACAGCTGTCTCTCAGAGAACTCTATTTCTCTTTATTTCGTAGTTCCAATTCAAGTAAACCAATGCTGGATTTAGAGGTGGATTTGGCTTTTCCTCCCCTAAAATCCAAGCACATTGTTTAACTAAACTTTAGAGTTTCTGTATTGTATCCAGAAGCCAATTGATACAATACAGAACAAGAGAAGAATTTGGGGACTGTCTTTGTCTTTTCTTGGCTCTTTCTTTCAAGATGTATACCCTCTCAAAATTGTTATGCTCCCATGGTTGCCTTTTGTAGTATACATACTTACACAAGCAAACATTCCTCTGTTAACACTTATGTTTTGAGCCCCACACAGCCATTGAAGACCTGCTTGACAGCAATCCCTGGACACCCTGGAAAGAAAATGGGTCACACCTCCTCGACTCCACTGGATCCAACTTGCTCCATTTCAACTGAAACTCCTGCCAGAGCTTTGGGTACTGACTTCAATCAAGTTGAGGATTTCAAGCCAGATCTTCAATCAAGCGAATCCCATCTAACATGGACTGGATACAATCCATTCAAGACTTTCACTATACTAACATTTTCTTCCTACAGGACCCCACAAGACTATCATCATCCCATTTCAACAGGAAGTAACTTGGAGGATGCTACGTCCCCTTTCCCCCATTGTTGTCACTTAGGACAGTATATATACCTAGTTAGGGATAGCTTCCTATTGTTTATGATTGGAAGGAGGCATTCAGGCTTGGATACCTCTTTCAGATGACTTCAGGGTTTAGTTAAAATAGATAGTTAGGATGTGACATAAGCTGATTGTTGTATCTTATTATATTTCACCTTTGTGATTGTTAATTTTGGATTTTACACTGTTAAGTTTTAATCCTCTTTTAGACTAAAAGAGGAATTGTAGGGGATGCTGTAGCCATGTCTGCTTAGGGGCTGGCTACAGGTGTGCCTGACCACACCTATGAGGGTGTGGTCAGGGTGATGTAGGGAAAGTTGAAGAGTGAGGGATGCTTACGGCGCAGCTTTGCTTTTGCTTTTGTTTTCGGCTTGCTGTACAAATTGCTGTCTGTCAGCTGGCTAGGTCACTCTGTAAGCAAGGCTTTTTCCTATTAAATTCCCTTGTCTTTTTACCTGTCTCTGTATTGGTAATTTCCCACATTACCTTGTAATGGATCAGTATTTATCCTTGGTGTAAGAAGGGACTTTGGGAGCCCATCCCACATGGAGGGATGCTCTCTTAGCTTGGACACATGGGGGAGGACCTAGGCCTGCCCAGGATGATATGACCAACTTTGGGGAACCCCCATGGGAGCAGAGGGGGAATGAAGTGGGGGGCTGTTGGGGCCTGGCGGGGGAGGGGAGGGAGAGGGAGAAGGGATTGCCATGTGAAGCAGCCTTGCTTCTAATTTGAACTATTAAAAAATCTCTTGTGGGAAAAATAAAAAATAAAAAAGAAATATCTATTTGCTACAACAAACCGTTATTTATTTTAAAATGAAAAAAGAGGAGTTTGTATTGCTAGATTTTCTTCAGGATATCTTACCTTTGAGAATCATACAATGTTTATTATTGGCAAAGCTACATTACTGACTGATACTTTGTATCAGGGAGTGCTACACTTTTCCTCAGTAGGTTAACATTAGAAATATACACTTGGAGATTCATGACTACAAAAGTCTTTGGGGTCATTATGTCATCATTTTTTTTTTTTTGCCGAACTTTAAAGAAACATTCATTAACAGCAAGACTTACACACTCACAAGAGTAGTATCAAGCTGAAAATGCAGACTAACTCCTTTTGACTAAAATTTAAAAGGGGCTAGAAGAAAACTCAAAATTGTATACTGTGCCTAACAGAAGGTGAGGCAATTTGTTTCAGCACTCAGTCTGAAAAGAGGAATTATTCATGGCCAACCTTGTTTTAGGGAAAAAAACTAAGTGGAAAAGGCCTAAAGAGAACTAGGGAACTAAGCTATTGTCTTTCATGAGAGATACTCTACTCATGCTTAAAATTAGAGCTAAATTTATGTTTATGGTGACATTGAGTAGTAAACCATATATATTTGAACCAAATACTGCATCTTTGATTCTGTGTGTTTGATATCCTTTGATTTTACTAAATGAATGTGAATGCTCAACTCAGAGTCCTTAGCAGAAACAAAACAAAACAGAAACAAAAACAAACCATATCCAGACAGCACTTATTAGTTTCATCAGAACATTCCTTTATGATATCTAGACTCTAAAGCTATGGAATTTTGAGTAAAATGCTCTTATTGGCAGTGAACTTTAGAAAGGAGAATTCTATAAGCTGCGTATATGTTTCCTACCTTGGGTTCCCCAAGTTTGCCTAGAGTGGTCAATGGCATATTCTATTAAAAGATAGCTCTAACTACAAAAATCTTCAACACAATCTGAACGTGGGATTTTATGAAAAAAATGAAAATTAAATCAAAATAATTAAATCTGTTTTATGAAATAACACTGTGTAGTATGAAATACACTAAACAAAGACATCAAATTTTAAGTGTGTTCTATGTAATTATATCCCTTTACATTATGTAATAGAATGAAACATTTAAACAATATATATTACCTTTAAATATCTTTCTGGTATCAATTTCAACCATGGTCATACTATATCTGCTTTTCAAACCCTAAAGATCATGTCATTTCTCGAATACTATATTTGTACATTGTTTATCCTTTTTTGGATGCATTTACTTTGAGTATCACAGACTCACATGGCTGTATATATTACCTATATTTATCAATGCCTCAGCTACTCCTTATCATACTTGCTTGGAAAAACCACAGCCTTGAATTAGTTCTTCATTCAGCCTATGATATCTTCAGTCCAGAAAGCACACTGTAACCATCTGCCTATCAGTCCCAAATTGGATTAGTCCAAATTCATTGGTTTTTAGTTTATCTGGGTCAGCAGTAGTGCTTAATAGTCTTTGATTTTGTGCTTGTTTGTTTTCTGAGTTCATGACCTGGATGAGTTTTCATGGGTTCTTTCATCTCTTTCTATTCCTTGTGTAAAAAGTTCCAGCAAGCTTCCATCATGATCCTGTGTCATTTTTGTTCTCATGGCCTTTCCCTGGAGAGTACAGTCAACCTTCATGGACTTGACTTCTCCCTCAGTTCCAATAACTGTGGTCTGTCCATCTACCCTGTGTCTACCCACTCAGAGTGTCTATTCCTTTACATGCAAATCAAGATGATGCTTTTAAAACGGACACATGATGATGACAGCACTGTCCATGTCTTCCAGAAACTGTCCATCTGTCTCGAAATTAATTCTAGAATTATTGCCTGGGCTCACAAGGGCCTTCATGTGCTGTATGATATGTCTTTGTCTCAATTAGCTCTCTGAACTGATCTCCCACTGTTCTTCTAGCTCAAGCTTCACTGTCCTCATTATTCCTCAGGTCCACCAGGTAAAGCTCTGTCTGGGAGTTTTATTTATTTATTTATTTATTTATTTATTTATTTATTTATTTTTAAAGAAACAGTTTTATTTCTTAGAAGATTTTGAAAGGCTTTTTTGATGGACAAAAATCAGAATTTGTGAACAGTTTGGACAACAGTAGTGAGAAATAATTCTTCCAGCAGTGTAAATGTTTGTAAATGTAATATAGTATAGAAATAAGAACTTACTCTCTACCCAAATACCGTGTTAATATTGAATATATGTGGAAAATCTGATAATACTTTTAATTTGGAGGGTTAGAAATAATATTCTGATTCAAGTGTTGCCCAGATACTTCAGTGTGCTAGAGAGCTTGACAATTTGTATGTTGAGATGTGCTGTGCTTCTAACCCAAAGTCTGATTTCTCCACAGTGAAGGAAGTAGGATAGCTTTTCATTCTTTGCTGTTATGCTGAATGCAAAACATTCTTTTTTTTTTTTCCTTTGGTTTTTCTGTGGCAGGGTTTCCCTGTGGCTTTTGAGGCTGTCCTGGAACTAGCTCTTCTAGACCAGGCTGGTCTTGAACAACAGAGATCCACCTGCCTCTGCCTCCCAAGTGCTGGGATTAAAGGCGTGCGCCACCACCGCCCGGCTCTATCTGGGAGTTTTTATTCTCTGCTCTGAGTACTTGTCTCAAGATATTGCAGTGGTTTACCCTCAAGTTTCCTGCTGTGTTATACCGGTACTACTGAAAAAAAAATAAGTTCCAATCATTCTATTTCTAAATGCATCTTTTCTCCAGTCTACAAATGTGCTCCTGCCAGATTGCCTTCTTCGGTGTACTGCACTGCATGTATAACCATCCCTTTTTAAAAAAAAATTATTTATTAGTTCTAGTTAGGGAACAAGCTTGTTTCACATGTAAGCCCCTTCTCTCTCTCCTCCCCTCACCTCTATCCCTCCTCCCCCACCCTCAACCTACCCCACACCCATCCACCCACCACTCCCCAGGCAGGGTAGGGCCCTCAAAGGGGCTCTGCAAAGTCCACCAAATCTTCCTGTGCTGGGCCTGGGCCCTTCCCCATGTGTCCATGGCCAGAGTGTAACCCTTCACGTGAGAACCATCCTTTTTTTTTACTGTTACTTAATTTTATTTACTATCTTCTCTCTCATTGTGAAAACAGGCATTTCTGATTATTTTGTTCCATACTCTGTCTCCAGAGCCCATCACAGTACCTGTAATATAGTACAATTCTCTTTAAATTGTTGAATGAATAGAAGGATCATGAGCCTAGATCGAAGATAATTCACTAATGATATTCAGGATATTAGGACCATAGAAAGGTGCCATTGGATTTCTTAAATTTCAGAGATACTATGAGAGGGAATCTGGGACCAAACAAAGATAATATTGACCTTTCTTTGTTCTTTGGTAATTGATGGGATGTGTGTGTGTGTGTGTGTGTGTGTGTGTGTGTGTGTGTGTGTGTGTGTGTGAGTGTGTGTGTGTGACACCACATGGAAATATTTTGCATTGTGCAAGGTTAGAAATGATGAAGAATAGATAAGGGCATTGCTAATTTTATTAGAAAAATGTGTTTTTGTTTTGTTTTGTCTGTTTCTAATGAAGTCCTGTTCTATTTCTGTCTTTCCTCTAGCTCTCAACTACTCTTGTTTTTCTTTCTCACCTGTATTTACCTTTTTATTCATTAATAATTTTATTGAAATATATTTATGTTCCTACAAAAATTGGATCACTTTGTATATTCATTCATTGACTTTTGATGTTATCAGTTTAAAGATACACCAAAGATGTTGGCCATATCTGTAACCTCAGGGTTCTCTGAAATAGGCTTAGCATTGAGATAAAAGAACTAAGTTAATAGGGACTTCAAATATAAAGGTATTTTTATTTTGTTGCATTTCTTAACTGTCAAGGAACTAAAGTTGGTGGGACTTTGCTTTGAAGGAGAACCAAAGCCTGTGAATTAATACTCTGTGCAGCCTCATTGCCACAAATGTTTTGTTCCTAAGCTATAAGTGTATATTTTTATTGAAAGTTTCTGAGGTATTTGACTCACTAAAGCCCTGTAGAAATGAATGCTATAGATTTATTAGCTACTCCATAGAAATGCATTTTCTTTGTGTTTTAAATTAGTTGCATTTTAATATCATTGAACATGCCCTTGTTCTTGTTTCCATTTGTGGTCTTGTTCCAGTGGGATTTATAGAGCTCAGATTTATTTAAATTATGCTGATATATTTGATCTTTCAACATATGCATGGAAAAATGGGTGGCTGTCCATACCCATAAATGAAATATGAGGAAAAGGGCACACTGATAAATTCTTCACTAAATCAGGTTTAATTAGATATCAAAAAGGATAAAGCCTGGCCAAGTTTTCACTCTAAGTATTACAAATTGGAGAGGTGAAAAAGGACATGGATATTCCAATGTATATTATAAAGCAATTTCTGAATATATGGGCGACAGGGGGCGAAAATACTTTTAATTCAGTCAAGGCACTTGTTGCATAAAAACATCTCCATTGAAACCACTCTACCTAACAGATCCATAATTAGGTGTATAGAACTACCGCCATCCTTGCCTAAGCTAGACCTTCAGGATAGCAGATGTGTCATCTGGCCTGTGTTTACATAGCACTTTTCTTCATTTGGGAAATTCCATAGAATCTAGCAGATTTTAATGCACATAGATACAATATATATTTTTTAGTATTCTAAGGTTATTTATCAGTTGAAAGACATCAGTGAATGGTAGCTTTCAAACCTTTATTTTATACATACTGAAGATCACTTTAGTTTATTGAGTTCGCTTAAAGAGATATGACTTTACTAGTTTCTGGGATCAGTACACACATGGATAAAGCCCTTATTCAAGCACTTTTAGTTAGGCAAAGTGTCTTTCCATTCTTTGTGTGTCTTCTTCCCTTTTGACCAGCTGCAGTCTTGAGAAACATGTCAGAATACGAGGGGAGTGAAGGTCATCTGCACTTCCTCTTCCGTTTGCATTCCAGATCACTCTTCATGACTCAGCTTTTTTCTATATTGTCTTTACTAAGGGGTTTAGTACACTGCAGGCCTGAGCACTGCTACAAATATACCAAACATTTTTACTCTTAAAACACCTCCTACAATCCAGCTCACGCAAATTAACCTTTAACTAAGGTTGCCAAAGTGCTGCTTGTGGATTCCTCTCCCTGCCTGTTGTCTCACTAGAAAATGAAAACAGAATATGAAATTTAACCATCAACAAAAATGTTGAGTGCTTTTATTTTATAAACACAGTAGCAAATACAATAGGTTTGGATTAATAAATTTAAACTGAAGTTAAACAATTAGTATTGAAAATACTACCAAAATTCTAATTGAAGTGATAGTACTTAAAAAGTAATGAATGTGTACAACTCATAAGTTTATATAAATGGTCCATTTCATCAGTTCTATTGTGTCCTATACTGGCTATCTCATGAAAACTTCAGTTTCTTATAACTGATTGATTTAGCGCACTCTTCCTTAAGCTTCCACATCCTGGTTTAACTTTCATCTGTATCCTGGTTAAACTTTCATCAACAGTTCCAAGCCCCTGAACCTTTTCCTGCCCTTTTAATGCCCTCATTTGTCATTCAATGTGGTAACCATAGTCATTACCTAAGCCAAATGGTACCACCTGCTTCCTTGCATACCTATGAAGGAAATCCCATGTAAGCTAAAGCTGTGTCAAAGTCTAGTTGCAATTTTGTGATAGTTTTCACTGCTTTTGAACATTGGATATACTTCTAACATTCTTCCCTTGGCAACTACTCCTTCTGTCCCCTCTACTATTTTCTGGCATCTGTACCCAACAAGTCTCTTTTGTCTACTGATTTCTTTGTTTTGCACTGCTACAAATATACCAAACAATTTTACTCTTAAAACACCTCCTTCAATCCAGCTCACACAAATTAAACTATGTTCTCATACCCCTATTTGTATACTTATTTAAGCCATTAGGATTTTTGATGCACCTACTTATCAATCTGAAGTTTCAACAGCTAATGGGTTGGATTCCTGCCTTTTCGATTTTATTCAGCCTTTCTTATCTATTCCCAATTTGAAACCATCAATTATTTTCTCCAAAAATGCTCCTCTGTTGATTTTAATGTGATTATTGGAACTATTTGAAAATGTGTATTGAGTGCTTTATTTTATACATGCTGGTTATTGACTAGTTTAAAGAAATTTTATGTGTTTGCACTCACTCACACAATGATCAAAAGAACCCTGTGAGAGGACTTTATAACAACATACACTTCACAGAGAAATTCTGAACTCAATGGGTAGTATCTGAGCTCAGTCAGGCTACTTCTAGACATGACTGTAGTACTGTCTTGTGTTGATATTAACTTAAGGGTTGTCAAGCTCAACATCGTTCTATGTAATAACAGCATAGAAACAATATACTAGACATGGTGGACTCTTTTTGCATAACAGTTTTGTTATATACAGATGAACTTTTTCTATGAATAAATCTTAGGCTAACTAGATAGCTCAGTGGGCACAGGCACTCATGTCACAAAATTAGAGACATGATTTTAGTTTCTAGAATCCACATAAAGATTAAAGGAGAAAAATAGCCTACCTAGCATTTGGCTTTTGGCCTTCACATACACAGATACTAACAATAAATATATTTTTATATTCTTTAAAGATTCATTTAGTGTGTGTGTGTGTGTGTGTGTGTGTGTGTGCACCTGAATGCATTCATGTACACTGTGTGTGTTGAGACCCTTTGAGTCAATAGATTTCAGGTCTCCTGGAACTGGGATTACAAGTGATTGCTAGCCTCTGGATGTGAATGCTATAACCCAAACTCCAGTTCTTTACAAAAGTAGCATGTGTTCGTAAGTGCTGATCCATCTCTTCAGATCAAATTCATATATTTTCAAATGGGTATATCTGCTTGTTTTTGCTTTGTTTTTTTTGTTTGTTTTTATCATGTAATATATTCTGATGATGCTTTCCCCTCCTCTAACTATTTTAAGATACTCCCACTTCCACAGCCACCCAATTCCAGGCCTTTTCTCTCTCTCTCTCTTTAGAAAATAAACAGGTAAACAAACAAGCAACAACAAACCAAATCAAACAAAGAACTGGCCCCAGTGGCAGGGTTTCAGGAGAGCTGTTGGGCTGACCAACTCAGCTACCACCCAGGCCCAGATCTAGGGCTTTGAGTTGGTCCACTCCAACATCTACACCATCTATATGACCTGCTGGAGTTGGTGAAGGGACTGGAACTGAAGAACCATAGCTGCAGGATCTCCATGACTCAGGATAATGGCAGGATATCTGACAGGAGTCTGGGTGAAGATCCAGTGTTGATGGTGTTGCAGAAACCAGAGGCCCTGAACTAGACCAATGACTTAGTGTAATGAACATTTGCAAGTAACTCTATTTGGACAAAAGTGTATACTGTGTGACACACCTCAGCTTCCAATGCTACTAGGATGAATGAATATATGATAGAGAGGCAGGAAAGATGTTGGAGCAGAATGGAATTTGCACAGTGGAACTGGAAATAAGATGGCTATGATGTGTGTAAGGGAAGGCTGTGATTGATAGAGCAGCAGGTCTTTCCTGGAGGGATCAGCAAGATGTTTTTGTTTGTTTGAATTTTTATCTGTTATTTCCTTTTGGCAGGGAGGTTACAAGGGAGAAGAACAGACAGAAATACTGGGAAAAGAGGGAGATTGGGATGCATGATTCAAAAATCCCAAAGAATCAATAAACTACTGTGGTAGAGAGAGAAAAAGAGAGAAAACACACATATACACAATAAACACAGACACACAGACACATAGACACAGACACAGACACAGACACAGACACAGACACACACACACACACACACACACACACACACACACACACACACACACACACCAAAGTCTCCAAACTGGAAACCATAATATACAAGCAGAAGAACAATTAAGACCAAATTTTCTCAAAGCAATAATGAGATAAAATATCTGTAAGATGCCATTGAGCTTGCTTTGTTTTGGACATCTACTGCTGGGCATGGTGCCCACCCTTAGGTGTGATTAATACACCTAGTGATATTCCATTGGAGATAATTAATTTTTCCTTTGTAAGGATTTGTCTGTTGGTTAGGCATGGGGACCTGTCTTAGTTACTGTCCTATTTCAGTGAAGAGACATGATAACCAAAGTAACTTATAAAAGAAAGCACTGACTCACAGTCCAGAGGGTGAGAGACTATTACCACAATGGCAGGGAACATGGCAGCAGGCAGGCATGGCATGGCTCTGGAGCTGGAGCTGAGAATGCTCATCTGATCCACTTGTAAGAGGCAGAGAAAGAATTTGAAGCCTATCACCAGCGGCATATGTCAGCCAATGCAGTCATACCTCTTAATCCTTCCAAAGCAGTTCACCAACTGAGAACAAAATATGCAAATATATGAGAATCTGGGGGCCATTCTCACTTACCTCTTGAGCCCTTGATCACTTTCCCCTGCCTGGCTTGAACGTGTGCTGTACCTGTGTGTGCAGTTTCTATGAGTTACTGTGTGCATTATCCCCTTTGTATCTGGAAGATGCTGCTTCCTTGGAGTCATCTGTCACCTGTGGCTCTAACAATCTTTCTGCCTCCTCTTCTGCAAAGCTCCCTGATCCCCAAGGGGGGAATGAAGACATACTTTTAGGATTGAGTGTTCCAAAAACCCTCACTCTCTGTACGATAGTTGGATATGGGTCTCTTTGTCAGTACCCATTTACTTGCAAGAGGCAATTTCTCTGATGATGGCTAAGGAAGGCACTAATTATGGGTAAGTCAGAATATCATTAGGAGTCATTTTATTATGTTCATTTAGCAGAAAAATAGTATTGGTTTTCCCCTATGCTCATGATCTATCAAGTCTTGGGTTCTTGGCTACCTGGGAAGAACCTGGGCAGCGTTGGGCATGGTTCTATATTATGGAGCCAGAGTTAAGTCCAAGCACAGAGTGGCTGATTACACCTTGACATATTGTAGGATTTGTGGCTTGGCTGTTTACCTTTTTCCTCTGGTAGCAAATAGGTACCTTTTCATAACCATGAACAGAAGTCAGTAAGGGTGAAGCCTCTAGTTTGACTTCTCCATGTTCAATGAGATTTTGTCTTCAACAACATAACAATACCATCACTTTATGGAGAACAATTAATAGCCTTCATGACAATCTGAGATATTTGGAGGTTTCCATATGGACCCTTTGGCCAATAACTAAACTAGATGTGACCCATTTCTGGAGGCTTCACTTGATGTTGATTGGTGTCTCAATGAAGCATTCTCTCCCCTATTAGGTGACTCATTTATATTTCTTTCATATATATGAAAGAAATGTAATATATATATATATATATATATATATATATATATATATGTTTTCATGTTGTCCCTCCATGTATTGCCACCCTTATTCCTCTCTTCCACCCTCTCCCCCACTTTATCCTCCTAGACCAGTCTCCCTCTTGTCTATTGGCTATGGGGACCCTGGGTCTGTACCAAAAGTTGGAGTGCCAGGTCAATAGATTTGAGGTGGGCAGAAGGAAACTTGCAACCAGGGTGCTAGAGTGACAAGGGGGAGCTGGAGAGACTGTAATGAAGGACAGGAAGGATAATATGAGCTGTCTACCCAAGCCTCAGTCCAGGGATTCCTGGTAGGAAGTGTTTCCTGGTAGAAAGTGTGTAGCTCACACAAAAAAGGAGATGGGCTAAAAGGGAAAGCTGAGAGGTCTGTAGGAAAGAACTAAGTTGGGTCCAAACCAAGAAGTGGCTTAGTGCCCAGGGAATGGAAGTAGGGTGGGAAGAGAGTAATAAATGACATATATAACAGGATAATCTTTTGCATAATTCTTTGTGAACATGTAAAAGAAATTTTCACTACAAAGAAAAATGTAGAGATTTAGGGCCACATCAACAAGTATGGCCACTTGCAATGTTTGTAAATACTGCTAATATTTCTTCCAACGGGACTACTGAAATTCCATTTCCAACAGTGAATCAGACATGGTGTTTCACCGTTTTTCTATTGTTCTTCGTTTATTCATGGGATGGCACTGGAACTGGGGCAGGGGGATAGAGAGGGCTTCCTTTTATTATGTTAACTGTAATACATTTTCTTCTCTGTTGGGAAATATTTGTATTCTTGCTTTAATCTGAAGTTTCAATTTAAATTAATATACACATTTTTCATGTTTTCACATTACTAAATGTGGTGGTTTGAATAGGAGTGGCTACCATAGGCTCATATATTTGAATGTTTGGTTATTAGGGACTATTGCTACTTCACAGCCATTAGGAAGTTGTGGCTTGTTGGAGTAAGTGTGGCCTTGTTTGAGGAAGTGTGCCGCTAGGGTGGGCTTTGGGGTTTCAAATGCTCAAGCCAAGCTCAGTTTCTCACTCTTCTTGCTGACTGTCAATCCAGATGTAGAACTCTCAGTTCCTTCTCCCACACCATGTCTGCCTGACTGCTGACGTGCTTCCCACCATGGTGATAACAGACTAAACCTCTGAAACTATAAGCAAGCCCCAATTAAATGCCTTTCTTCTATAACCTTGATACCCAAGCCACACAAAGACACAACTAAGAAAGAGAACTACAGACCAATATCCCTCATGAACATTGATGCAAATATTCTCAATAAAATATTGTCAAATTGAATCCAAGAACACATCAGAGAAATCATCCACCATGAATCAAGTAGGCTTCATCCCAGGGATGCAGGGATGGTTCAACATATGAAAATCCATCAATGTAATTCACCATATAAACAGACTGAGGAAAAAAAAACACATGATCATCTTACTAGATGCCAAAAAATCTTTTTGACAAAATCCAACACCCCTTCATGATAAAGGTCTCAGAGAAATCAGGGATAATAGGAACATACCTCAATAAAAGCAATATATAGCAAGACAACAGGCAACATCAAATTAAATGGATAGACCCAATGCAATTCCTCTAAAATTAGGGACAAGACAAGGCTGTACACTTTCTCCATACCTCTTCAATATTGTCCTTGAAATTCTAGCTAGAGCAATAAGACAACAAAAGGAGATCAAGGGAATACAAATTGGAAAGGAAGAAGTCAAACTCTCATTATTTGCAGATGATATGATAGTCTACATGAGTGACCCGGAAAAACTACCAGGGAACTCCTACAGCTGATAACAACTTCAGCAAAGTGGCAGGATACAAGATTAACTCAAAAAAATCTGTAGCCCTACTATATACAGATGACATATTGGTGGAGAAAGAAATCAGAGAAGGGCAATTGTAACCCTTTACAATTGCCACAAACAACATAAAATACCTTGGAGTAACACTAACCAAAAAAGTGAAAGACCTCTACAGTAAGAATTTTGAGTCCCTAAAGAAATAAATTAAAGAAGATACCCGAAAATGGAAAGATCTCCCATGCTCTTGGATAGGTAGGATCAACATAGTAAAAATGGCAATCTTGCCAAAAGCAATCTACAGTTTCAATGCAATCCCCATAAATATCCCAACATAAATATCTTCACTGACCTTGTAAGAACAATTCTCAACTTTATATGGAAAAATAAAAGACCCAGGTTAGCCAAAACAACCCTGTACAATAGAGGAACTTCTGGAGGTATCACCATCCCTGACTTTAAGCTCTATTACAGGGCTATAGTCCTGAAAACAGCTTGGTATTGGCCCAAAAATAAACAGGTAGACCAATGGAATAGAGTTGAAACCCTAATATTAACCCACACACCTATGAACACCTGATTTTGGACAAATAATCCAAATCTATACGATGGAAGAAAGAGAACATCTTCAACAAAAGGTGCTGGCATAACTGGATGCAGACATGTAGCAGACTGCAGATAGACCCAAGCCTATTGCCATGCACAAAACTTAAGTCAAAATGGATCAAAGACCTCAACATAAATCCAGACACACTGAACTTATTAGAAGATAAATTGGGAAATACCCTTGAATTAATTGGTACAGGAGACCTATTCCTGAAATTACACCATTAGCACAGACACTGAGATCAACAATTGATAAATGGGACCTCCTGAAACTGAGAAGCTTCTGTAAGGCAAAGGACAGAGTCAGCAAGACAAAAACGGCAGCCCACAACCTGGGAAAAGTTATTCAGCAACCCCATATCTGATAGAGGGCTGATCTCCAAAATATACAAAGAACTCAAGAAGCTAGTCTTCAAAGTACCAAACAATCCAACTAAAAAGTGGGGTACAGAACTAAATAGACAATTCTCGATAGAGGAATCTAAAATGGTTGAAAGACACAAAAGAAAGTGTTCAACATCCTTAGGCATCAGGGAAATGCAAATCAAAACAACTCTGAGATACCACCTTACTCCTGGCAGAATGGCCAAAATCAGAAACACCAATGACAATTTATGCTGGAGAGGATGTGGAGAAAGGCAAACACTTCTCCACTGCTGGTGGGGGTGCCAACTTGTACAGCCACTTTGGAAATCAGTATGGCGATTCCTCAAGAAAATGGGAATCAGTCTACCACAAGATCCAGCAATTCCACTCCTAGGCATATACCCAAAAGAAGCACATTCATACAACAAAGACATCTGCTCAACAATGTTCATAGCAGCACTATTTGTAATAGCCAGAAACTGGAAGCAGCCTAGATGCCCTTCAACCGAAGAATGGATAGAGAAAATGTGGTACATTTACACTATGGAGTACTACTCAGCAGAAAAAAAAAACAATGGAATCTTGAAATTTGCAGGAAAATGGATGGTACTCGAAGATACCATTCTGAGCGAGGTAACCCAACCACAAAAAGACAAATATGATATGTACTCACTCATATGTGGATTTTAAACAGAGTAAGGGATTACCAGCCTACAATCCACACTGCCAGAGAAGCTAGTAAACAAGGAGGACCCTAAAAGAGACAAATTTTGTTCCCTGGAGAAAGGGAAAGGGTCAAGATCCTCTGAGCAAATTGACAGCATGGGAAGAGGGGGTGGGAGCTATGAGAATGAGAAGGGAAGAAGAGGAAGGATGCAGAGGTCATGAGGGAGCAGAAAGGTTGAGTCAGGTGTAGATTAGAAGAAAGGATATGTGATAGGTAGAGTTTTAGTTGGGGGGATGATAGTGATGTAGGGGAGGGAGATGAGAACTGGGATTATCATGTAATTCAGTTGTGTTTGTAACTCAAATAAAAAAAAACAGAAAAAAAAGACTTTTTAAGAAAAAGAGAGCAGTGGTTGTGGATGTTGGTGTCGCACACCTTTAATTCCAGCACTAGGGAGGCAGAGGCAGGCAGATCTCTGTGAGTTCGAGGCCAGCCTGGTCTCCAGAGCGAGTTCCAGGATAGGCTCCAAAGCTACACAGAGAAACCCTGTCTCAAAAAACCAAGAGAGAGAGAGAGAGAGAGAGAGAGAGAGAGAGAGAGAGAGAGAGAGAGAAGTAGTTAATAATTTGTAACAATTTTAGCAATAGACTATCATAGCGTGAGTGAGCAGATGAAGCATGGGCCTCAGAACCACCTGCAATTTCTGGCACCCACAGGATTTTCAGAAGATACCCCAGAAAATACCAGGGGTGCCTATGTTAGAGCCAGAGGCCGCTTTATGAATAGGTATCTGTCTTTACCTCTCACATTGGGAAACTGACCCATGGAGACCAAGTGTCTTGTCATAATCAGCGCCATGTCTGGACCTAGGATAAACAGCTTCGGAAAGACACTGTACTATGGAAAAAACTACTGAACTGAATCAACCAGTGTACTTCAAAGATGTACTGACCTCGGTATGGAAACCTGGACATGTGTTATGTTGGGGTAGGGGTTTTGCATTTGTTTCCACAGGAGAAGAAAAACTTTGTATACCTTCAAAATTGATCAAGATTTGAGTTGAAAAAGACAACCCTCTCAACAATGATGACTGACAGGTATTTACTGAGGTATATCTCATGAACTAAATGAAAGCCTCCCGAAGGAATGGGAAGTGCTTTGTTTTTATCTTCACAGAAAAACTCACCTCCAGAAGTCAAAGCATGGATACTTAAAGGAAAGAAGGTAGCTATAACCATCAAACAAAAGGAACGTGCCATATGGTAAACTTTATAGCTGTCTCTCAAGTAACTTTATTTCTCTTCATTTCCTAGTCCTTATTAATTAAATCAATGCTGCATTTAGAGTTGGATTTGGCTCTCCTCCCCCAGAATCCAAGCATGTTATTTAACTAAATTTTAGAGTTTCTGTATTATATCAAGAATCCAATTGATGTAATACAGAATAAATGAAGAATTTGAGGACTCTTTTGTCTTTTCTTGGCTCTTTCTTTCAAGGTCTACACCCTCTCATAATTGTCATTTTCCCATGGTTGCCTTTACCATCATACACACATATGCAAGCAAACATTGCTCTGCTAACACTTATGTTTGAATCTCATACAGCCAATGAAGACTTGCCTGACCACAATCCCTGGATGCTCTGGAAAAGTAATTGGGCCATACCTCTTCAACTGCACTGGATCCAACTTACTCCGTTTCAACTGACACTCCAACTTTGGAAAGCTGTATGGCGACTCCTCAAAAAAATGGGAATCAGTCTACCACAAGATCCAGCAATTCCACTCTTAGGCCTATACCCAAAAGAAGCACATTCATATAAAAGGACATCTGTTCAATGATGTTCATAATGGCACTATTTGTAATAGCCAGAACCAGGAAGCAACCTAGATGCCCCCTAACTGAAGAATGGATAGAGAAAATGTAGTACACTTACACAATGGATAACTACTCAGCAGAAAAAAAAACAATGGAATCTTGAAATTCGCTGGAAAATGGATGGAACTAGAAGAAACCATTCTGAGCGAGGTAACCCAATCACAAAAAGATAAACATGGTACATACACACTCATATTCAGATTTTAGACATAGAGTAAAGGATTACTGGCCTACAATCCACACTTCCAGAGAAGCTAGTAAACAAGGAGGACCCTAAGAGTGACATATATGGACCCCTGGAGAAGGGGGAAGTGTCAAATTGCCTGAGCAAATTATGAGCATTGCAAGAGTGGGGAGGGAGCTAGGAGAATGAGAAGGAGAGGAGAGGAGGGATGCAGAGGACATGAGAGAGCAGAATGGTTGAGTCAGGGGAAGAATAAAAGATAACAAGAATGGAGATACCATAATAGAGGGAGACATTTTAGGTTTACAGAGAAATCAGGCACCGGGGAATTTTTTGGACATCTACAAAGATGACACCAGCTAACAATATAAGCAACAGAGGAAAGGATAACTTAAATGCTCTCCCCTGATAATGAGATTGATCACTGATTTATATGCCACCAGATAACCCTCATCCAGCAGCTGGTGGAAGTAGAAGCAGACACCCACAACTAATCACTAAACTGAACTGGAATCCAGATGCAGAGAAGGATGAGTGAAGAGCAAAGGGGTCCAGATCAGGCTGGTGAAACACACAGAAACAGCTGAACTGAACATAGGGAAACTCTTGGTACCCAGACTGATAGCTGGGATACCAGCATGGGACTGATCCAGAGTCCAGGAACGTGGGTGTCATTGAAAATCCATGGGGCCTCCTGTAGTAGATCAGTACTTATCCCTAGCATAGGTGTGGACTTTTGGAGCCCATTCCACATAAAGGGATACTCCCTGAGCCAAGACACACAGGGGTGGGCCTAGGCCCTATCCCAAAGGATATGATAGACTCTAATGACACCCTATGGAAGGCCTCACCATCCAGGGGGAGCACAAAGGATATGTGATAGGTAGGATTTTAGTTGGGGGGGGCATGGTAGGAGAGGACAGGAGGGAGAAGGGAACTGGGATTGTCATGTAAAATAATCTTGTTTCTAATTCAATAAAAAATCTGCAAAGAAAAATAATTATTTCTTCTGTTATATTCTTATTAACACATAGAACATAAATTTTACTAATACCTACAGTTTTTGTATTTATTGAAAATATATTATATTATTGACTACTAATATTTTCCTTTTTATATAGTTAATATTCATACGAGTTGATTGAATTAAAAGCTTAATTACTTTGTTATTAGTGTATTTTGTTTTCAAATAAAAATATTTAAGCCTCTCAGCTTTCCTTTTGTTCTATATCGTTTACACTCACAGTTTCAGTATATAGCTCTTTCTCACTCATGGCTATTCTTCTCTATCCACTTTTAATTTCTTCTTTAATTTAAATGCTAGAAGGATGTTTGATTTCTTTCTAAGGAGACATACAACATGTATATAAACCCAGACATGGCTCTATGCTTTAATATGTATCTGTACATATTTATTATTCATAAATCACACATTATTAACCTATAATTCACTTTAAAGAAGCATTGTAAAATTAGTTTTGTGTTAGCCAAGTTAAATGTTAATTCAGTTTCATTTCAATATGAATAAAGTGATGAATATAACCTCAGAATATCTAACACTGAAAGCTAGCACTACTCTATATATAAAGATTACAAGGTTCACCAAGGAAAGAGGGAGTAAGCTTAATCATTTGGCTCAACAGTAAAAATATTTCACTTTTCCTTCCTGTATTTAACAAATTATCATTAGTAACTACAATGGGTGTATTTCATTGATTTTGATATTTTTTCTTGTCCATAAATATTTTATTTATAGAACAAAATTATTTTTTATCTTGTCATTTCTACAATTTCATCTTGCATCTTTCCTTTTTTGAATTAGAAATGAGATTGTTTTTGCATGTCAATCCCAGTTCCCTCTCCATTCCCTCCTCCCCTGCCCCCACTGACCCCCTATCCCATCCCCTTTCTGCTTCCCAGGGAGGCTGCTGCCTCCCATGGGGGATCATTAAAGTTTGTCACATCATTTGGGGCAGGGTCTAGGCCCTCCCCCATGTGTCTAGGCTGAGAGAGTATCCCTCTATGTGGAATGGACTCCCAAAGTCCATTCGTACACTAAAGATAAATACTGTTCCACTGCCAAAGGCCCCAGAGACTACCCAGTCCTCCTAACTGACACCCATGTTCAGGGGGTCTAGTTTGGTCCTATGCTGGTTTCCCAGCTATCAGTCTGGAGTCCATGAGCTCCCCCTTGTTCAGGTCAGCTGTTTCTATGGGTTTTCCCAGTCTGGTCTTGACCCCTTTGCTCATCATTCCTCCCTCTCTACAACTGGATTCCAGGAGTTTGGCTCAGTGCAAGTAACACATCTATATACTCACACAGATTGAGATGATTTAAGCTCTGGGCCTTTGTCTTTCTAATAGTTACATTGCTATCCTTTACTTTGAGTCTTCTCTTTGAAGGAAGATATATGTTCTCTTAAAGGTTGAAGAAATAAGCAGTACAATGCAAGGGCATGACTCTCCACATAAATGCATGCAGCTGAATTAGTACATGCATGAAAACTGCTGTAGAGTTAGGGATTCTCTAAATCAATGTCCAAGGAAAATGCAATGTTGAGTTAGAGAATAATTAAAAAGTTGTGTACCTTGAAGTCTTGTGTAAATGAAAACTCAGCCATGACAAAAACTATGGTGTTTGTCTGGTAAAATTAACATGAAGTATTTAACCTAGCAATAAGAGATGTTGGTGGGGGTATTTACTGCAGTTCAGACAATCCTCTTCATATTCATTTATAGTAGCAATCCCATTTCCTGAAGTCCTCAATAGATAAACCACCCACCTAATAATGCAATCTCTTCTTTGCACACACATGGGGGCAGTATTTGGAATGCAGATGGCTGAGAGCATTTGATTTCTGAGTAAATGTGACTTTGTTTTGGCTTTTTTCTCTAATTTCACATTGAAGGCCTAAGTGATTTTGAATGTTGCTGTTCCTATTCTCATTTGAGTCAATCCTCCAAAAGATCTCCCATTCTTTTTACAGTATAGTCCTCAGGTTGTCTTTTCTGAGCTCATCCCTGGCTGTGAGTGTGACCAAACTCTGCCAGTATGGAAACTACATAGTGGGAGAGGAGCCCCTGACTCAACTATGCTGAAATCATTTCTCCACTTAGCTATACTGTGACTTTTCCTAAGGCTGTATTTGTTGGCTATGACTTTTCTGTGACACCTTTTTGGAAGGAGCCATTTTTTTTCTAGATTTTTAAATTTAAATAAGAAACAATCTTGTTTTATATATCAATACCAGTTCCCTCTCCCTCCCAGCCTCCCATCCCCTCACCAATGCCCCATCCCATCCCCCCTTCTGTTCAGTAGGGAAGGTGAGGACTTCCATAGGGGATCATCAAAGGTTGTCACATCATTTGGGCCAGGGCCTAGGCCCTACCCCATGTGTCTAGGCAGAAAGAGTATCCCTCTATGTGGGATACCAAAGTCCATTCATATACTACGGATAAATGCTGAGCCACTGCCAGAGGCCCCATAGATTGCCCAGACCTCCTAATTGACACATTCGGGGAACAGTCCTATACTGGTTTTCCAGCTATCAGTCTGACGTCCATGAGCTCCCCCTTGTTCAGGTCAGATGTTTCTGTGTGTTTCTCTAGCCTGGTCTTGACCCCTTTGCTCATCACTCCTCCCTCTCTGCAACTGGATTCCAGGAGTTCAGCTCAGTGTTTAGCTGTGGGTGTCTGCTTTTGCTTCCATCAGCTACTGAATGAAGGCTCTAGGATGGCATATAAGGTAGTCATCAGTCTCATTATTGGGGAAGGGCATTTATGGTAGCCTTTCCACTATTGCTTATATTCTTAGTTATGGTCATCCTTGTAGATCTCCAGACATATCCCTAGTGCTAGATTTCTCTTTAAACCTACAATGGCTCCCTTTATTAAGGTATCTCTTTTCTTGCTCTCCTCTATCCTTCCCCCTGACTCAATCTTCCTGCTTCCTCTTGTCTTAACCCTTTGCAAATATCCTAAATTTAAAATTGATTCAATAGTTTCAAAAGATCATGAGATTTTTCATTTGCATATTGGCAGTATTAAAGTATATCCCAGAATAAAGTTATTGTGGAGCAATTACATTCTATATGACTAAAAAGAGTCTAAGTAATTTACATAGGTATAATCCTAACTTTGGTATTTCCTTTAGGATCTGTGCTAGTTACATAGCTTTCACGTGCCTCCAGTTTGCTTTTGTGGCTCTCTTAGTGTTATTCTGGAACTCAGCTAAAGTTTGAGAGATGTGCTCTAAATCATTTTCTGCCATTCCTTGTATTAAACAGTATTAAGTTATACAAATATCTTTGAATTTGTCACATTTATGCCCATGAAATACTGGCATTAAAACAACAGTGTCTCTCTGTGTATGTTGAAACAACGTTGAAGTACAGTAGAAACCATAAAATGAAAAAAATGAAAGATTATCATTTCACTTAAAGCATCTAAGAATTATTTCTCATCCAGAACACCCACAATCCAAAATATTTTAGCATATATTTCAAACAAGTATATTTTTTGATATGATCATAGTGCCATCTTTAAAAATTAAGACATTGATATCAATGCTTTGTGCATGATCTTCAGAAACAAGTTTCAACAGATGTTGTCCTTCAGTGTCAAAGGTACAATTCAGAGTCACATGTGGCATCTGGCTGTAGAGCATCATTCAGCTCTGTCACTTCTGAATCCTTTTTGTGGCTTTCATGACCTTAACACCTTTGAAGGTTACAGGGGAGTAGAGTTTGTGAGCAGTCACTCAATCTGGTTTTATTCGATGTTTCCTCAGAAGCAGATTCATTCTGGACTTCTTTGGTAAAAGCATCACATAGTTCTTGTCACTATACCTACCAAACTGATGAGCAAGTTTTGATTTGTCCTGATGCTGTTGATTTTCCTTTTGATCCTTTAATAAAGTGATGTTTCCCAGCAGTAATAAACAATGGCATCCTAAAATTTGCGTGCAAATCGGCAAAACTAAAAAAAAAATATCCTAAGGGAGGTAACCCAAAACCAGAAAGACAAATATATTATGTACTCACTCCTAAGTGGATACCAGAAATAAAGCAAAAGGTACCCAGCCTACAATCAATAGCCCCAGAGAAGCTTGAACCCTCTTTCAGAAACAGATGGAAATAGATGCTGAAACCCACAACTAACCAATAGACCAAGCTCCTGGAGTACAATCAAAGTGAGGGAGGAACAAAAGTATGAACAAAGGGTATCAAATATATACATATTTGAGACAGAACCTCATGCAGTTCAAGCTCACACGGAATTCACTATGTAGGCAAGGAGGCTCTCTCGTTTCCAATCCTCAGACCTTCACCTCTCAAATGTGGGGACTGCAGCTGTGTGCTGTTGTATCCAGTGTTATTTCTGGTGATTGAACCCAGGGCTTCAGCCTGTTTACAAGTCTTGTATCAATTGGGCTACATCTATTACTCTAGGAGTCACATTTCAGAATCAATCTTTTAACTGTGAAACTAGTAAGTACTTGGGTTATGACTTTATGAAACAGTATAAATGTTTTCCTAAAAGCTTTAATTTATTCATTCATCACCACAAACCATGGTTCCCTGTTTTACCACATTGGCACTAGTCCATTTGCTAAATTACTATTTCAGGAACTTCCCAGGATTTGAACATTGATGTTCCTTGAATTTGTTTCCTGACTTTGTATGTTATTTTTTGGCATGAACCCATTGATCTTGATGGATATCCTAGCTTTTGAGCCCAACAAATATTCAAGACACATCTTTAAAAAAAGTTAATTCTCTCCTTTTGCTGTGTGGGCACCAGGAATCCCACTCATGTTATTAGCCTTGGCAGCAGGTGCCTTACCCATTAAGTCATTTTGCTAGTTTGATAATGCTGTTTAAAATCAAGTACCTATGCCTGTGGTGTTCACTGCTTTGACGTATGAGGACATGTGTATATACGCACAGATATATACATACATAAATAACTTTAGACATTTTTATTTGTCTTAATATTTTTAAAGCTATCAGTTTACTGAAAACCCTGATTCAAGACCAATAATCCTGGGATTTGGTGTAATATTCCTTCATGTAACCATCTTCAGTACACATGCTACCTCAGTCTGTTTAGCTTTGTCATCCTTCTCTTCAGTGCCTTCTTTTCCTGAATCACTCTGCATCACTCTGTAGTAGGCCTTTCACTTTGTTTAAAGTCTGAAACATGCTCAGAGCCATTTTCCTACTCCTACAGAGATTTCCTCCAGGTCTCATTTGGAGTTTGGTTCTCTGCTTTGGTCCCTGCCCTCCATTTCTGCACCCAGGTACACCCAGTTCACTTTAATCAACCTAATGGATCAGATGCTGGGTATATACAAAGGTGAAGAATAAAAGAAACAAAACTCCTACTAAGGCTTTGGTTATAAGAATATATGTGAGAGTTGTCAGCAGATACAAAGTAATGGTTAATTCATGTCCTAAAGCTTGTGTCAACATTTTCTCCCTCATATGGTCATTAACTCTCCAGTCTTCATAACCCTGGGGCCTATAGCTAGTTAGATACATCCATTAACCTGCAAAGTTCCAACTCTCCTTTTATTTCTCTTTTATTTATGATGGCTGGTAGATGTCCCTGTCTCTTTCTCATATTTTGAATTTATTGATGCATTTAGAAGTAATTTGCTACATAGCATCCAGCCCATGTGTTTGTAATGAGAGAATATTTATTTAAATCAGTTTAGCCTGTCATGTTGGCAGACATCCATTTGATATACTTTTAAAACATTTTTTTCTGTCAGCTTTATGTGATCTTTTCTGAACTATATCAATCAAATGACAGAAATAGAAGATGACAGATGTTCTATTTAGTATTTATTTAGCAAAAATATTTCCAGCAGGTACTGTACTCAGTGTAGTTATAACAGTACTTTAGCTTGAAGCATTTCCTCTTAAAAACTTTCCTCTTAAAAACCATTCAATGTGTTATATTGATGGCATGTTTCTTGCTATAGTCTATAAACCAGATAGGATAATATTCTGCAGCACTGAACTAACAGGAGGTCCTTGCCTCTATGCTCAGATCCTTTCCTAAGCACACTTGCCATAGACAAGAGGCATAAAACAGTTGAAAAAGAGACATTGAATTTTTGATAAGTTTTATTTTTGAGACAGGGTTTCTCTGTATTGCTTTGGAGGTTGTCCTGGAACTCACTCTGTAGACCAGGCTGGCCTGGAACTCACAGAGATCTACCTGCCTCTGCCTTCCACCAACACCTGGCTAATTTTTGACAAGTTTTAAAATCTATAGTATGTAAGAATGAAATTGACAATTATATGCTGTGGTGACTGCTTACTACTGTTTATAAGAAGAGAGATCACTTAGGAATGGAATAATTGAATGGAATTGTTATTGATTCAATGGATATTCACTCCCTGAGTGGGAAGGATCTACCTTTCATCAATGTAAGCCATGTGATAGACAGATGACACCTATAGAGCCTCTGTGTGGCTGCCACACCTCGTTTATGCCTTCTGTAACTATCCTTCTGGATGCTATATCTCAAGGAAATTCCAAATTCGATGATCCAGGACCACTGGTGGACCAGAGAGAAAGGTTATAGTAAACAGAGGAGACCCATGTTTAAGGGTGAATGTGTATTTAGCAAACTCTTTTAGTTATAATTTTAATTCCTTTATACATAAATTATTGCTATATTTGTTATGATGATCTCATTGCAGATCTAGTAGAGTGTATTAGCCTGATAAACTCAACAGACTCAATATTTTTTCTGACAAGTTGAAGTAGTGCCTTATAACAAGGTTCATATATTTTGTTCTGGAGAAACACTCAGTAATTACAGATCTTTTTCATAATGATCCAAAAGAGATTTGGTGCTGTTCCTGCTGACATTCTGATTGGTAAACATATTAAAATAAATGTAAAAATGTATAAAACAATTTTGTATTAACAGGGCAGATAATTTGACATTGTGTATTTTGTGTTTTATTATTGCCATTTGTTTGCTTTTAACTTTTCACCTTAAATTCACATGTGTCTCTATTATAACAACTACGTATAATCCATCCATCTATCTATCTATCTATCTATCTATCTATCTATCTATCTATCTATCAATCTATATTTATCATTGATAACAAACAAAACAGTTATTAGATACACATTAATTAAAAAAACGGTGCTTAACTAATTATGTTATAGGAATTGTTTGTTGTTTGTTTTTTTGTTTTTGGTTGGTTGGGGTTTTTTTATTTGTTTGTTTTTTTTTTTTGAGACAAGGTTTCTCTGTATCTTTAGAGCCTGTTCTGGAACACTATAGACCAGGATGGCCTCAAAGTTCGGCCTGCCTCTGCCTCCTGAGAACTGGGATTAAATGCCTGTGCCAATACTGTCCAGCAGGAACTGTTTGTTGTTAACATGCATAATTTCATCAATATAAAAATGAATTTTGTTAGAATATAGCAGTTTCATATGTGTCTTAGTTACTTTTCTGTGGCTATGTTAAAACACACTGACAAACGCAACTTAAGGAAGACAGGCTTGTTTGGGCTCACAGTTTCAGAGTTCAGTTCACCATGTTGGGAAGTTCTTACAAAAGAAGCCTGTAGGATCTAGTGACATTGCAGAAGCAGAGAATGATGAAGGTTTGTGTCAGCTCACATTATCCATTTCATATGGTCTAGGATCTCAGCCCAGAAAAAGGTGCCATACACAATTGTTGGTCTTCTTATTATAACTATCCCAATCAAGGTTATCCCTGCAGGCATAACAGAAGCTTGTCTCACAAGATTGGCTATCACAATATATTTAAATTTTGAAAACTGAAAACTATAATTGAAACAAATAGTTAGTCTTAGGTCATGAAGCAAAAAAGTGCATTTCAATAAAGTCCTGTGTAATTTGTTGGGGAAAAATGATTCCTAACTAAAAATTTATGTTCAATCTTGTTTGTAATTCAAATAAAAAATGATTAAAAAAAGACAAAACTGAAATAGAAAGTGCACACACACACACAATATTAAAACAACCAAATGTGGGGAAAATATTATTAGTAATAAAAACAAGTATTGGAAATATAATAAAATAATAAAACTGGTGCTTAGGTAGTTATGGGAATTTTTATTATTATGGATGGCATTCATAGTTTGAGGGATTACATAAAATGGTACATACTACAACTATGCTGTTGTGGAATATTAGTTGAAGATGTGTTACATTTGTTTATGCTGTGGAATATTTATTTAATAATGCAAAGATGTGTTGCATTCTTTTACGTTGCATCGTTTAACTCTGTGAAACTCTATTACTTTGCCTTCCTAAAATACCTGATTGGTCTAATAAAGAGCTGAATGGCAAATAGCTAAGCAGGAGAAACGATAGGTGGGGCTGGAATTCAGAGAGAATAAATAGGAGGAAAAAAATCTAGGCTGGAGAAAACAGGGAGGAGCAAGAAAGGAGGAGAGGAGGAGGCCAGGGGACAGCCACTCAGCCACACAGCCAGCCACAGAGTAAGAAGGAAAGAAAGGTATATTCAATAAAGAAAGATAAAAAGCCCAGAAGCAAAATGTAATTAAGAGTAGACAGGATAATTAAGTTAAGAAAAGCTGGCTAAAACCAAGCCAAACTAAGGCTGTGCATTCATAAGTAAGAACAAGTCTCTGTGTATTTATTTGGGAGCTGGTGGTGGGCCCCCAAAGAACAGAGTTAAAAAAATCCACAAACAGCAGACTATAGTATGCAATTATTTACATTTGATGCTTAGCAATGAATGTTATAAAGGGATATGATAACTAAAGGACATTATATGAAAAAATTGGAAACCTTGTAGTTATTTTCTAAGTATTTTGATTCCTTTTGAAATGTTACACTGTATCCATAGTAAAAACATAAAAGTCTGATTGACTTTTCCAGTGTTCTCATGGTATCTTAAAACTATGAATTACTGAAAGTTTAGTCAATGTCTAATGAAAGGCCTCTTTCTCATAGCGTTGTCCATAAGAATAGAGACATACGAACAGGCCAGGACCAAAACTGCTGAAAACTGTTTTGGTTTCAGAAAAGTAAGAAAAGTAATTTTTGTATGCAAACTATGATCTTGGAAGTTGGCTAATTTTTAAATAAATTTTATTTAAATTAGAAACAGTATTATTTTACATATCTATCCCAGTTCCCTCTCCCTCCCATCCTCCCATGCCCCCCACCAACCCTCCATCCCATCTGCTCTCTGTTCCCCCGGGAGGGTGAGGCCTTCATAAGGGATCATCAAAGTTTGTCAAGTCTTTTGGTGCAGGACCTAGGCCCAACCCTATGTATCTAGGTTTAGAGAGTATCTCTCCATAGGGAATGTGCTCCTGAAGTCCAGTCTTGCACTAGGGATAAATGCTGGTTCTACTGTCAGAGGCCCTATAGACTTCTCAGGCCTCCTAACTGACACCCACATTCAGGGGGTCTGGTTTTGTCCTATATTGGTTCCCCGGATGTCAGACTGGGTACATGAGCTCCTACTTGTTCAGGTCATCTGCTTCTGTGAGTTTCTCCAGCCTGGTCTTGACCCCTTTACTCATCACTCTTCCCTCTCTACTACTGGATTCCAGGAGTTTGGCTCAGTCCTTAGCTGTGAATCTCTGTTTCTTCTTCCATCAGCTACTGGATGAAGGCTCTGGGATGGCATTTAAGGTAGTCATCATTCTCATTATAGGGGAAGGGCATTTAAGGTAACCTCCCTACTATTGCTTAGATTCTTAGTTGGGGTATTCCTTATGGATCTCTGGACATTTACCTAGTGTTAGATTTCTCTTTACACCTACAATGGCTCTCTCTATTAAGCCATCTCTTTTATTGTTAAAATGATTGAAAGACACTTACGAAATTGCACAACATCCTCAGCCATCAGGGAAATACAAATCAAAACAACTCGGAGATACCGTCTTACACACCTCAGAATGGCTAAAATAAAAAACACCAAAGACAGTTTATGTTGGAGAGGATGTGGAGAAAGGGGAACACTCCTCCACTGCTGGTGGGAGTGCAAACTCGTACAGCCACTTTGGAAATCAGTATGGCGATTCCTCAGGAAAATGGGAATCAGTCTACCTCAAGATCCAGCAGTTCCATTCTTAGTCATATACCCAAAGGATGCACATTCATACAACAAGGACATCTGTTCAACTATGTTCATAGCAGCATTATTTGTAATAGCCAGAACCGGGAAGCAACTTAGATGTCCTTCAACCGAAGAATGGATAAAAAAAATGTGGTACATTTACACAATAGAGTACCACTCAGCAGAAAAAAAAATGAAATCTTGAAATTTGCAGGCAAATGGATGAAATTAGAAGAAACCATACTGAGTGAGGTAACCCAGTCACAGGGAGACAAACATAGTATGTACTCACTCATATATGGATATTAGATGTAGAACAAAGGATTACCAGCCTACAATCCACACCTCCGGAGAAGCTAGGAAACAAAGAAGACCCTGAGAGAGACATACATGGTCCCCTGGAGAAGGAGAAAGGGACAAGATCTCCTGAACAAATTGGGATCATTGGGGGCGCGGGAGGGAGGGAGGACAAAGAGTAGGGGAGAAGAGGAGCAGGGAGGAGAACATGAGGGATCAGGAAGATTGAGTCAGGGGATAAATAGAGGAGAGCAAGTGAGAGTTGGCTCATACTGCCCACTCTTCTGTAAATTCAGTTATTGAAATGTGTATTTATGTGAGATATATTTGTTACTAGTATTGGGAAATCTATGTTTGAGACTTGGTTCTCCCTCAAGGAAGGAGTACTTTTCATTTGCACAGAACAAACACATTGGCAGTGACTCTTGAAAGCTAGTTGGTGCTAGTTAGTAAATGAAAGACTTGAACACATCCAACCTACCAGACCCTGTACATCCTTCTCCAGGTTCTAGGCTGATGACTCTGACAAAGGACATGATCTGTACCTAACCTAAAAGTCTCTGTGAGGACTAGCTTTCATCTTATTACAAGGCACCACGAAGGCTTCCAAAGGAGGGAGGCAAACAATGGTTCTACCCATCTACAATATCTATGAACCACATCAATGATCAGCATATCATGCTTATAGCAAAGCATGATAATCCCAAGGATGCAGTAGTGGCATGCATACCTTGTGAGTAGCTTAAAGCTCCTTAATTAAATGTGTAAGACCTGCCCAACAAGAGTAAAATCATGCCTGGTGCTGAAAACCTAGCCAGGGCTAGTAGTGTTATGGATCTTTGAATAGAAACTATAACTACTAGCTTAATTCCTAACTACATTGTATATATTAGTCATATACCAACAGATAAATGTAGTCCTCACTTCCTCAAGGTAACTTATCTTTGAATCAGAGACCACTAATAAGAAATATAATAAACAAAAATGTGGAGTTGTAGAGCCCGGAACAAATGTACAAAACAACTCCTTCATCAAAGCTCAGTGATCATTTTAGAAGAGGCATAGAAAGATTATAATAAGCTCAGCAATCTCAGCAGCCTCAGCGCTGCTTGGTCCTTTCCCTCCCTGGGGAGCAGACAGGGTATGGAATAGGTACAGTGTTAGTGGGGGGCAGGGGAGGAGGGGAGGGAGAGGGAACTGGGATTGACATGTAAAACAATCTTGTTTCTAATTTAAATAAAAATGGAGAAAAAGTAAATAGGAGGCATAGATATAGAGACAAAAAAAAAAAAACCCACGAAAGATTACAATATCCATGAGATCAGGGAGTTTCCTGTGATAATGTGTCTTCTAGGGATGTTAGTATAAGGACATAATATTTGGTTGTGAGCCTGGCCTATAACAGCTGAACCATCTCTCCAGCCCATGGGATGTTAGAAGTTATATCCATAAAGTATCACTAACAAGACTGCTTAAAGATGAACTGAACAAGGATGACAGCAATAGACATGCTAAAGTGAATGGTGGAAAGCCTATGACAACTCAACCATACACAAAGAACTACAGGGCCCTTAGGAATGCTGAGAGCAGAAGATAAAGCCCTTCTCATGGAGAAGCACATCATTTGTTCATCTAATATTAAGTAGTTAGAACTAAAAACATACATACAAGTAACATTATACAGCCTGAACAGGTTTTTAATACTATACATAAAAGTACATGTACATTTATGCATATAACAACAACTAATGAAAAAAGAGACCATGAACCTAGAAGAAAACAAGAAGTGACATAGGGGAGGTGTGGGGGGCAGCAAAGGGAAATGACATAATTATAATCTTAAAAAATAAAAGAAATGACTTCAAAAGAGAAATAAGGCATGAGTCATCAAGTCATGAGCCCTCACTGGATGAGACAGTATTCTCATACTCAATTCGAAAAAGCTTTTATATTTGTATATATTGATGGCTTTGGGGCTATTGATGTAAATGTTTCTAAGCTAGGCACTTTTCTGCTTTTTGATTGACACAAAAATCAGCTTTTCTTTTCTGAAATCAATGCTGCAAAATAATCTACTTGACTCAAGCTATCATAGACTTCCCCCACTCTTTATGTTGTTTTAATATGGTATATGCTTGTTGTGTGTGTGTGTGTGTGTGTGTGTGTGTGTGTGTGTGTGTGTGTGTGTGTGTGTGTGTGTGTTTGCTTTTTATTTTAGGAATTTATTTATTTTTTGACTATTGGTCGTTTATCCCCAAATGCTTCTGGAAACCATTCAGGGAATTTTAAGATCAATCTACACATTAAAAAGTTTTTATATAGCTTTTCGTAGACTCACTAATAAACAAAAGAGAAAAGGCTTTTCCCCTCAACTTTAATAAGTGGAATGCAGTTTTATCACACAGGGAAATCACCTCACTGAATGCAGAATTACATGTCCAGTGGTCAATCTCATTCACATGAGGCAAACTTCACCACTTGCTCTGAGCAAGAAAAGGTTACCTGACCCATCTGGAGAGTATTAGCTTTTTTTTTGTTCAGCTGTGAAAAAAAAACTGCTTTGCCACTTGGGTCAGCATCATGAAGTAAATCTTAATGAAAGTTTCTGAAATGGGAGTGTGAAATGAAGCTGTTTGGCCACCTGATGCTCTCTTAGACTGCCTTTTCTTGCTCTGTTTCCTCCAGTGTGGGTTAGAGAACACAGAACTTTTTGTAGAGCAATTGCCACTCAAGCCATTGTAGAACATGAGCAAAACAACACAAGAATTAAGGATAATGTTGCTATTTCATAGTTTCTGATCAGAGAAAAGAATTGGGAATAAGATGTGCAAAGTCTGTCTTTTTGTGTTGTCTCCTCATGTTATATGTTCAAGTAAACACGGAAGGTAGGAATGAACATCAGATCATGATTTTAAGAAGTCAAAACAAAATCATACTTCATAGTACTATCAGGGAGGCCCTGTTCTCTGAGTAAAGATTCAAGAATGAATGGTTCAGTTCTCCAAAAGCCACTGGGAAATGTCAGCACTGTCTAGTTAATGAATTCCTGATTTGTTTGGCATTTTGCACTTTCTTAAGAAATTGCTGATGTGTTTAGACTTTCACTTCCCCTGAGCAGCAGGGAAATTGTTGATTATGATGACCTTATATAACATCATCCAGGCAGAAAGCTAAAAGATTGCCCATTAAAAAGAAACAGGCCTGTTTATTACCTGACATTGTACATCGTCATATGCATATCTCTGTCCCTCAGTCTTTGCCTGGTTGCATTGTGGGAGAGGCTTTGTGAAAAATACTTCCAAGGCATACCTCCTCTCAAGAGAATGTCATTTTCTCTGCCTTGAGGTAATAGGAAGGCTTTTTCACCTATTGAAACCTCCTCAGTTTTGTTCAAATATTATTGTTTAACTCTTAGAAAAATAGTTAGTGGAGGAGCATTTAAAAACACAAATGCTGGATGGAGAATTAATGTTTGTGCTTAAAGACATTTTTCAAAGAAGCTTGCTGCTGTCCTGCCAACTAAAAACCTGAAGTCTTTACAGATTTAATTCAAACAGAACAAGCAATCTAGGCAGTCTACCCTTGTATTTGTTCTACCCTTAAGTACTTTTAACTGCATGCATGTTTTAGAAGACATTTCAACATAGGAAAACATCTGATCCATTTCCATTTAGTTTGTGCAAAAAACAGCATGGTAAGAAGCTGTTGGTTAAAACTCATTTCAACATCTCCAGTTTGACTCTAAAGCAGACAGAACATAGTTCTTATAGTCTTCCCTAAATATTGTTGCCTTGGTAAGGCCAACACTGCAAAATGTATCTTGTTTTAATGTTAAATCAACAATTATCATACATGACATTCTCAAACAATACAAAGGAACAACATTTCTCCATTGCACAGAGCCTTGCTGCTTTTGATGTGTTTCCTTTTACATGAATCTCTTCCTGTGGTTCACATTGCATTAGGAAGACATCTTCAAATGGCAAACTTCTCTTGTTTTTGTCTCCCACAATTGTTTCTCTTCAACATGACTTTCGCTCTAAACTTCTTCATGCCTCTTGGTAAGCTTTAATTACTCAACTGGTAGCTATTAATTTGAAGTTGTCACTCTTTTGTATTTAGAGGACCATTTCTGGCCTGTGAGTTTTCAACTAACTGAATGAACTCTGGCTGCCCATTCTGCTAATGCTTTGGAAATTCTATTATTCTTTTCCCAAAACATGTTCTTCTTTGGAGACCCTTCATATGTGACATGCATAGCACAAAAGCTTGTGCAAGGGCTTCTAAATTCCTCTACAACTATATATAGAGTTAATTTAGGAAAAAAACACTATAGGAAAATTTAATAGCTTTTTATATTTACTTATTTTTGACTTATCTTTTTTCTATTTTTATTTAAATTAGAAACAAGCTTCTTTTACATGTCAATCCCAGTTCTGTCTCCCTCCCCTCCTTCCCTGCCTCTCCCATTAGCCCCTATCCATCCCTTTCTGCTCCCCAGGGAGGGTGAGGCCTTCCATGGGGATCTTCAAAGTCTGTCAAGTCATTTGGAGCAGGGCCTAGGCCATCCCCCATGTGTCTAGGCTAAGAGAGTATCCCTCTATATGGAATGGGCTCCCAAAGGCCATTGTATGCTAGGAATAAATTCTGATCTACTACCAGAAGTGATGTCGATTGCTGTGGCCTCCTTAATGATACCTGGTTCAGTGTGGGTGTCTGGATTAATCCTATGCTGGTTTCCCAGCTATCAGTCTCAGGTCCATGAGCAACCCCTTGTTCATGTCAGCTGTTTCTGTAGAAGAAAAATTCATAGCTCTTTAAAGAAAATTTAAATATCCAATAATGAGGACAACCCCACCTCTAGTGTAGAGACTGGGTCCTATAAATATTTATTTATTTATTTTGGTTTTTCAAGACAGGGTTTCTCTGTGTAGCTTTCAAGCCTATCCTGGCACTTGCTCTGGAGACCAGGCTGGCCTTGAACTCACAGAGGTCCGCCTGTCTCTGCCTACTGAGTGCTGGGATTAAAGGTGTGCACCGACAACGCCCAGCTTTTGTTTTGTTTTGTTTTTGTCTTTGTTTTTTTGGGGGGGTCCTATAAATATTATAGGGGAAACTGACCATATAAAAGTAGTTGAACAAAAATGTAACAAATAAAACAAATATAAACTGCTTGTTAGAATAATATCTCTTAGGGTAGGTAGCTGATATGCTCTGCCAATAATATCCTTTACCAAAATTGGAGAAATGATGCATAACAAGAAAAATAGAATGCTCTGTATCGCGTTGATATTGGGACTGTATTCTTGATTATAAACACATAACCAACATATCATTTCTTTTCCTGAATAACAAAAATATGTCAGTGATATATATATATATATATATATATATATATATTTGCATACACTTGGGAAAATCAATAATTTATATCAACAATTACTCTCTAGAGGTTTACAGTAGCATTCTCTTATCTATTGCAATTACATAAGCATGATCCTAAAGGCTTCCAGCATAGAGGTATTTAGTTTGCTTGTTGTGTTTATAGAAAACTCCTAAAAACACAAATTTTAGGCAAGCACTCTACCACTCAAGTTCAAAACAACTCAATATGTATATTGAGTACTAGGGCTGGCAGGCCTTCAACAAAATTCTGTCTCAAAACCAAACTGAAGAGCCATGGAGATAGTTCACAGTTGTGGTGCAAGCCTGATAACATGAGTTTGGTTCCTGTTTGATGCTGGATGCTGTGGTGCCCATGTGTAATCCTAGCACACTCACCAGAGGATGGTAGTTTGAGACAGAATTGCCTGGAAGGTTTTAGGATATCTTGCCTTGAGGATGGAGCATGTGCTCTATGATATATATGTGTCCATTATTACAACAATAATAAGTAAAATAATTTTTAAAAACATCAAAATACAAAACAAAGCTATCAGCATTTAATGGATAAACTACAGCTGTATAAAATGTGATGAATTTTTGTTGAACACTTACTTAATTGTACATTTGGCAGAATTTATTCTCTCTGGTACTGTCTGCATGTTGACAGAAGTTCCTAAAGGTAAAACCCGGTTTTATTAGAGCTAAATGCATTACATAGGTCATGACATCACAAAATAATAGATTTCCCTTGTCCTCAAAGATGAAAAATATCATTTGTGACTTTTCCCTCGCCAGTTACTGTAGAGGATCTCTGGGTCCCACAGGATGAAGTAGGTACCAAATACATGATTTTGTTGAACTGGATGACCCAATGAAAGCTGTCGTGAATAAGCCCTTGACCTGAACAAACACATGAGACTACCTTATGTTACTTAAAAGTTGCCATAAACATTGCTTCTGTTGGTACATGACACAGTGGGATAGGCTTTGGAGATTTAACTCAGTAAAAAAAAAAATTGACTATATCATGATATACCTCCTATGTAGTTGTGAATATTTTCTCACAGGTGTCTGATATAAGCTCTCCATACACTCAAACAGTAAAAAAGGGATTTTTTTTACTTGGGTAATATCCATGTGTTTTTATTGATAGAGATGGATGTTTTAACCAATTAAATGGCAACAAAAGATTCTTTAGGCTTTGCTTGTCTCACAGCAGTATGGACACCCATTAAAACCAAAACTTGTAGAAGTACCCAAGAAATTTTAGTTCCTGTGGCCAGACTTCATGCTCTGCTTTCATAACTTGAACAGGAGCTCATACACAGTCTACACATGATCAGGTCACCACTTATACTATGAATCTTGCTCATTATTTATGATTTTAAAATGCTGGCATGCCAAATATCCAGCTTCATAAGAGGACACTGTCAAAAAATTTACAACAATGATGTAAATGAGCTTGTGCTAACCAGCACAGATTCCTGAATGATTAAATGAGTGTACAAAAAAAGCAAGACTTTTTCTCCCCAAAAGTAAACATAAGACCCCCTTACACTTTTATTAAGACTCGATTTATTAAAAATATTAGCAGCATAAAAATTTCTTGAAATGAAAGTTCTTGAAATTCTTTCAAAGATAGGTCTTCAGGCATTGCCAACTATCAACACTATAGCAAAGAGTCAGTGAATTGACTTCTGAGCTCAGGTTTCTTGGTTGAAAAGACATTTTAGTGTATTTTCCAAACCTCTGAGGCATTAAGAGATTGAAATGGAGGTCTGTGAAGTTTCTCCAGAGGCAGCTGGAGATTGTAAAGGATATCAAGCATCAGACTCTGAGCTGCAGAAGCCTTCCACTCAATGTCCTGGGTTCAAACATCCAAATGCTAACTGCATATCTTTGTTTTGTTTTTTTATTTCTTGTGTGGTGGCAGTGTGTGTGTGTGTGTGTGTGTGTGTGTGTGTGTGTGTGTGTGTGTGTGTGTGTGTGTGTGTGTGTGTTTCTATTAGCTTAAGGCTTTTGACTGTTAAATTGAAATTCTCAAGCTTGTTCCTTACCTTGTTATTCTGAGGAGTACAAACAATGTTATGCAACATTAAAGAAACCAAACTTGCTACCCTGCAGTCTTAAGGTGAGAAGAGGTATTTTTCTAAATGATTTCTGCTAAATGCCATCACCAAAGGTCCCCTAGTAATTGCCATGTTAATTGTCTCCACAGGATTTACATTGTTCTGTTTCACACAGTTACTTACCTAACAATTATTAGGGAGAAAACATTCATCACTAATGAGTCTGAAACAATACTTGACATGAAAGTAGCAACATGAATATCTTAAACTAAGACACTGTAAAAATAGAACTGTTTCCCTATTTACTAACAGTGAGTCTTTAGGAGGCTTCAGCAGTGTCTTTTCTATTGTGTCCTTCACATGTCACTGCCCTACATAACTACTCCTCTCCACTCCCTGTACAGGATCTTTATTATAAATTGTTTTACCTAGTAAAAATAAGTTGACCAGCAAATGGCTTCTGACCTCCAAGAACAATTACTCCTTGGAGGAAAAACAAATGCTTACTATTCCCCACATTTCAGTGGATTCCAGGGCTTCCTAACAACATATTATTCAACAGAGCTTTAGACTTTGATGCAAGTGATTTTGTGCTTTCCAATACATGTTCCTGAATGATTGAAAGGCAGTTAACCCAACTGCAAAACTGGATTTTAAATTTAATGCCAACTATTGCAGCTTTACATTTAACTAAGACACAAAGCTATGGTTGTGGTGTTCCAGGAGACCAGACTTCCTTGTCCTTAGTCAACCTTCCTCCTCCACCATCCTGTTGCTGTTTTCTGTCTGTTCCTTTCTTCTTAATATTCCTTTCATTTGTCCTGCTTTTCTCCTTTCAGATTCCTGTTTGCATTTCCCTCTTCTATCTTTTGTTTTCTTGGCTTGACTACTCTTGCTCTTGCTTTTGCTCATTTTAGCAAAAGCTCATTAGCGCAGTTGACTAGTAAGAGTTGTGTTAAAAGTAGAAGCAGTTGTATGCACAAAGGCTTTTTTCTTTGATGTAGGTCCTCTCTGCTCTAGACTCAGCTCCATCTAATTCCAAATCAGCTATGCTCATTCTTTACACATCTTGCTATTGTATTATTCCTTGGTTTGTTTGGCCTTTCACTATTTAATCTACCAAGTAGATATTTATGACATTGCTTACAAATTTATGTACTTTGAACCCCTCTGGAACAAAAATAGTATGTTAGTTTTTATCTAAGACAATATTTGACAGTGTGTAAGATGGATCATTGGGAAAAGGTATTTTCCATCAAGTCTGGTGACTTGAGTTTAATTCTAGGACTCATATGGTAGAAGGAGAGAACCTACCACTGTCAATTGTCCTCTGATTTCTATGTGACTTCTATGGCATGCATGCCCTATACATACATATATATATATATATATATATATATATATATATATATATATATGTCATACACATTCAATAAAATAAAAAATTTACAGCTCCAATATTTGAGCATTATGAGTTCTGACAACTTTGTTTGTTAGCTTCCTCTTTTCTAGATTTACCAAACAGAATAAATTGAATACTAATGAAGATGTCAGAAAATGCAGAATCAAATGAAAGTATCTAAAATATATTTTCTAGAACCTTACTAAAGCATTTCATTGAACAACTGTTTATAGATGGGTCCTACCCTACTTAATAAGAGTAATAACTAAGTTATGGAAGAGATATTACAACCACCTGATTTAATGGGCTAGAATTGGTAGAAATATAAGGAAAACCATACTTTATTTCTGTCTTCTATTCTTAAGTATGTAATATGAAATATTCTTTCACAGCTTCAGAAATTTCTAAGGCATATACCATAGATATTCTCCTGTATTAATATCTCAGCTCTCTGATCTAAAACAAACTTTATACTTATTGATAATTTATAAAAAGTCATGCTATTTCTCCTCTCCTAGCTGCGGTTGAAGTCTGAGCCATCTTTGGAGAACACATTGTTGCCTTATCTTTTCTCTCACCTCTTTTTATCCCCATTCTTGAAGTTGGAAAGAGTCATGCGTGGTATGAGCAAATTGATATCTGTTCTTTTGGTTAATGTTGTTTAACTGGATTTTGTTGTTGTTTGCTTTTGATTTTGTTTTTCTTCAAGATATGCTTCTTAGCAGATGCTTAAGTCCTTTCTCTCACTTAAGAGGCATTTGCAAATTTTTAGATGACCAATTTCTAACCAGGATACCTAGATCAAGCCTATGATCCCAGCTACCCTGGAGGCAGAGGCAGGAAGACTGCAAGTCTTTCTGAGCTGTAGAGTGAGTTTAAACCCAACCTGAGCAATTTAGTGAGACTGTCTCAGAAGTAAAAGGTACAAAGAGCTTAGTGTTACAGCACTTCCCAACATGTGCTTAATACCCAACTCTTTCCCAGAACACACTTCCTCAGCACACAGCACTTCCCCAGGACAAGGAGGTCCTAGGTTTGATCACCATTGCACACACACACACCACTCCGGGAGCAGCAGTAGAGACAATGATAAAATCCTTGTCCCATTCCTTACCTCTACAGCATCTGTCCTTACAGTTGCTACAGAAATAAAAAGCTGCTGACTTTTTATTTCTAACCCTGGCAAAAGAGTGCATCTTTGTGATATGGCCTTGCATCAGAGGTAGTTCCCTTAGCAGTAATCTTTGTAAGTCATTATCCTTCTGTGACATTTACTTGCCCTTAGGAAACAAAAACAATTCTACTAGAAATAGCATCATTTTTTGTCAAACCCAAGTGACCCAGGTGCAGTCACTGGAGTTTTTCCCTTTTCTCAAATATTTTCCAGCTAAAATTAAGTTAGACTTTCTTAGTTCTTAAGATCAGGGAATGTTGGCTTAGTTTCCAAGCATATTTTCACTCTGGTTTTCCAGCATTGAAAAGTCACCACAAGCATGCTTTGGTGTGACTTACTTTACTGAGCTTTGCAGTTGTAGTGTTTCCAACTTGTGGCAGTACCAGTCTGTTGTGGAGTATTCCTTTACACTGTATAAAGATGTGGCACTGTGAGCTGAATGGCGATTAACTAGGTAGGAAAAAATAAGGTGAGACTTCTGGGGACAGAGGGCTTTGAGAAGAAGAAGGAGGCGTTGCCAGTCAGATGCAGAGGAAGCAGCATGAGCAGTATGAAGAAATGAGGTAATGAGCCACCTGACAGAATGTAGATTAAAATAAATGGGTTAATTAAAGTTATAAGAGCTGGTGGGACAAGCCTAAGCTATAGACTGAGTTTTTATGATTAATAGTAAATCTCTGTTTTATTTTTTCTAAGCTGGTTGCCCAAAGAAAAATCTGTCTACACCAGCCAAAGCAAATCCGTGGGGGCCTTTGTCCAGGATGATGTTCTTGTCTGTGTTAGGGTTTTCATTTTAAGAAATAATTTCAAACTTTTCAATACATTTAATAATAACTGTTACATTTATTATTGTAATATGTGGTGAGTGACTCCATTTTACTGTTGCAAGTGTAATTACATTGCAATTGTATTTTAAATGTCCACATAAATACACTGTCTATTTTCTGTAAATAGAAGAACAAAGCCCAAATCATTGCATATTTGTTTACAACAGAACTGCTAAAACATTTAAACCCACTATTGAGAGCTACTAGTAAGAAATCCATATTCCTTTCAAAATGTTACCACCCATATGGCCCTTCGAGAATTATAATTTTTTTTTTACGCATTGTGTGATGTAATCCTAATTGTAGACTTGACTAGATTAGGAATCATCACCTAGGAAACAGACCCTGATGTATGGGAGGTGTTTAGAGAGGTTGGCTTAGGAGGGAAGGATTACCTAAACATAGGAGGCACCGCTTCATCACTTGTGTCTCGGACATAATAAAAAGGAGCATGTTTGCCTTAGCATCAGCATTCATCATTCTCCAATTTCCGACTGTGGATTCATTGTGAACAACTACTTTATACTCCTGTCACCATGTCTCCCTTACCATGACATAACATACCTTCCAACTGTGAGCTGAAAGAACCCTCCCCCATTTGCCTTAACTTGCTTAGATACATTGTTACCTCAGTGAGATACTTAATACAAGCTGAGACCATATTCATCACACAGCCCATAGATCCGGGAGCAATTTCAAACTGAAAAGGTGTTTAATAACTTTGTGGTTGTGAAGACACAGGGAACTATCCCTCTACTGAATCAGGGCAAAGTAAACTGAAAACTTCCTAGAAAGGATTTGCTTTCTAGTTGCTCCTAAAACCCTTTGAGATTCACAGGTAGTCAAACATCACTTTGTCAGGAGTTTAGATGTCAGTTGCAATCCTCATGGATTCAAAACACTGGTGAAGAAAACAACTGGGGAAAACAGTAAGGGAACTGGAATTAGCTCTTACAGTTACAACTGAGTCATAACCTGATGATAAAACCATCATGGATATGTAATATGTGTGATGGATTCATACTCATGGTGAAGTTCTATAAACATTGTTGAAATTACAACAAAAGACAGAGAATACCATATAAATCTAGGTGACAAGCAACAGCTCACTTTGAGAGGGACTCTCCTTAGTCTGAAGGGAATTCTGTGAGACAAAGCTACACAAAAGTATCAAATGCTATTGTGAACTTATCTATGAAAATTGTTTTATTTTAAGAAAACAAAATACAATGTATGAAATTTTGAAATAATGAAGAAGTACCTCTCTGAATTTCTGATGCTCAGAAAGCATAACAAATATACTTCCAATGACTCAAGTTTTATTGTTTCTTTCTTTAATATTAATTAATTAATACTAATTTCTTTATTGTTACTTTCTTTCTAAAGCTAATTTTGGCTAACATGTAAAGGAATGGAAATCACGGGGACATTTAATCCATAGATATTATATCTGTTCTGATTTGCATACACCCACCCTCCCTTATTCTCCCTTTCCCATCTTGCCGATTCCTACCTTCCTCCCAAATAGTCTCCCCTTTTGCTTTCATGATGCATATATTTTATTACCCCTTCTTATACTTCCTTTTCTTCCACCTTTAACCTCTCTCTCCTCTTACAGTCCACTTTCTTCTTCTGTGATATATATATATATATATATATATATAATATATATTATATATAATTGTTATTATATATAATTATATATAATATATATAATTTATAAGCAATATACAAATATATATTTTACATGCAAAAGATAACACCCAATACTTTTTTCCAAAGTTGACAGCACAGTTAAAGTTAAAATAAGTTTGGCTTATTTTGCATACCATAATTATTTCCAGTTCTATACATTTTCCTGAATGTGTCATAATTTCATCATTTATGGCTGAATAAAATTCTAGTGTGTGTATATATATATCACATTTTCTTCATGTATTCATTTCCTTGTAGACATTTGTCTTTTAGTCAATAGTTATTGTGTGTATTTTAATATTATATAGACATGTGAGTATTTGGGGGATATGTAGCTGCTGAGTCTCTTATAACCTAAACATTAGTTGTATTTTTTCACTTTTTTGAAGACCCTTCGTACTGATTTACACAGTTTACATTCCCACCAGAAATGAAGAATGGTTCTCTGTCCAAATAAATATTCACCAACATTTGTTGTTTGTTTTCCTGATGATAGCCATTCTAACTAGGATAAGATGGGATATCAAACAGCTTTAATTTGTGTTTCCCTTGTGGTTAAAGATGTTGGAATCTTTTAAAAATATTTATTAGCAATTTGCATTTCTTTTTCCATGGACTGCTCATTCAGTTCATCAACCATTTTATTGATTGGATGTTTGGCATTTTCTGTTTATTTTAGCATTACTATATGCTAGATAGTAATCCCTTCTCAGACATATAAGATTTTCTTTTGGACTGTTTTAACTCTCAGGGATTCCTTCTCTGTGGGTCCTTGACAACTTTACATACTCTCTTCTATCCCTTCTTAGGATTACTTCACATTCTATCAGAATACTTTCAGTAAGTTTTTACCTGTTGGGACCCAGCCCCCACGGGGTCTCTGTGAGTTGTTTTCTAGCATAACCACTGGTACCTCCTGCTTTTCTAAGCCTAGCCCACTAATATCCTGTTTGAACCCTTCTTGTTACTGAAACATTATGCCTTGCCCCCATCCCCTTCTTGCTTCATTGGCCATGCACAGGGGTTGTGGTTTCCTAGTTTATGATGGGGCGTGGGAGTGCCTTCTGCTAGCAGGTGATGTTTTTCCATCTCCTCTTGTATATAAATTGCTGGCTGCAATAAATGGATGGCATTCACTTCTACCGAATGACCCAAGTTGTGTCCTTCTTAATCTGTAGACTGTCATGTGGTCTGGTTCTTCGGTTGTTGGTGCTGGTGCAGGTGACAATTGGAGGTCCCACCGAGATCTGGGAAAGTAGATTGTGCTCCTGAAGATTGTGGCCACAAGACGAGGAGGAGCACATTGGGGTTAACAGTGCCAAATCAAAAGTAAGTAGTGCTACTGTAGGTAAGTAACTTTAAAAATGGGGATTTCAAGTTCCTCGTTACTTTTACAGGACCAACTCACTCAGTTATTGAAACAGCAAGTACAGACATTAAAACAAAGACAGTTCGAAGTTTTATCGGGTCTTAGAAAGGACTAGTCCCTGGTTTTTGACTAGTGGGGGATTAAACATTCCAGATTAGGAACAAGTAATGAGTGATTTACAAAATACTCTTCAGAAGGAAGGGCCAGATGGAGTGCCTATGTCAGTCTTTTCCTTATGGAGATTAGTCAAGGATGCCCTCTTGAGTAAGAATGTCGAGGTTAAGGAACAAATATTAGAGATAGAGAAAACCATTACAACTGAACAATGTGATGTTTCTCATCAATCTCTTGCTAAGGGATCTGAGACTAGTGATAAGGATGATGAGGATCATTCCAAAAAGTAATCAGAAGAGGAAATTAAAGATTTACAAAAGCAGTTAAGGGAGATGGTAATGAAGGAAAATCTTAAGAGCATAAAGAATAAACCAAGCCCCCTGCCTGCATCTGTGCCCTCTGCTTATGAGGATTATACTGCTTATGTTCCTGATCCTACTGCTTCATCTTCCAGAGGGGTAGTTTTGGGGAAGTCATTGGGTTTCCCTGTTATAGAAGTCCCTGATCCTAATAATCCAGTATGGGTGATGTGGCAGCATGTACCCTTTACCTTTAAGGAGCTTAAACAATTGAAAGAGGATGTCTGCAGTTAGGGCTCTTTGACTCCATTCACAATACCTATGATGGAGTCCTTCTCAACACATAATCTTACCCTGGTTATTGGCAACAGCTTACTTGAGCAATGCTTAACAAAGGAGATTATTTGTTATGGCAAGGGGAATTTCAGGCAGCATGTGTTATGGTAAATCTTTCCTCCAAAAGCTGCTGAGCCACTACCACGTGTGTGCTTTACGCCAGCCGCCTGCCCGAGTTAGTGTGGGGGACCAAAATATTTCCGCTATGGAATATTTTGAGATCTAGCTTTGGGTTTCACTAAACAGAAACACCAAAAAGCTCCGGCCCACTATTGTATTGTTAATGCCAGTAAGGCTACTATTGTTTACCATGGCCTCAGGGTAATATGCCTCTGAATAGGCCCTCACCTGGGCAGAGGTGCGAGGTGTGTAAATGACCAGGGAAGACGGGATTTAGGGGTCAGCGACCAGAGCAGAGAGGAGAACAAAGAGAGAAATGGTTCCCTCGTGGTATTGGCAGGATGGTTAAGAAACAGCAGAAAAGATGGCTAATAAAGAAATGACCCACAGGGTCTCTGTGAGTTGTTTTCCAGCATAACCACAGGTACCTCCTGCTTTTCTAAGCCTCGCCCACTAACATCCTGTTATGAACCTTTCTTGTTACTGAAACATTATGCCTTGCCCCCATCCCCTTCTTGCTTTGTTGGCCATGGGCGGGGGTTGTGGTTCCCTTGTTTATGATGGGGCATGGGAGTGCCTTCTGCAAGATGTTTTTCCATCTTCTCTTGTATATAAACTGCTGGTGACAATAAAAGGATGGCATTTGCTTCTACCGAATGACCCGAATTGTGTCCTTCTTAAACTGCAGACTCTTGTGTGGTCTGGTTCTTCAGTCACTGGCACCGGTGATATTTACCAATGCCTCTATCATGCAGTGTTTTTTCCCTGTGTTTTCCTCTAGTAGTTTCAGAATTTGGAGTCTCACATTAAGGTCTTTGAACCATTTTGAGTGGATTTTTATGTAGAGCAAGAGAAATGGATTCAGTTTCATTCTTCTGTGTATGGAAATACAGATTTCCCAATACCATTTGTTAAAGTAGCTGTCTTTTGTTTATGTATGCTTTTACACCATTCTCAAAAATAGGTGACTGTAACTATATGGGCTTACTTCTTGACCCTCTGACATGTTCTCTTGATGCATGCATCTGTTTTGTGTCAGTGCATGCTGTTTGTTACTGTAGCTCTGCAATATACTTTGAGATTACTATTGTGGTAACTCTAGCATTCTTCTTTATATTTATGATTTCTTTGGCCACCTGGAATCTTTTGTACTTCCAAATGAATTTTGTGATTTAAAAGTTTATTAATTATAATAATAATAATTATTATTATTATAATGAGAGAAAAAGAAGGTTCATCTCATAATTCATATGTAGAGTTAAAAGGATGACTTTCAGTAGTTGTTTTTCTTCTTCCTCTGTGGTTCTGCAGTCAAGAATCAAACTTTGGTGGTCAAGTTGCATGACAAAGATTTTTAGCAACAAAGATTTTTAAACAAAAGATTTTTAGTCATTTTGTTGGACCGTGGATTGAGTTTTATAGTTTTGTGAAGTATGTCATTCCAATTTGATGGTGGTGGGGGGGGTGGTTACATTGTAGTTTGTAGGTTACTTTAAGGAATATAGCTATTTTCACAACATTTTTAATATTAACGAGGGTAAAAGGCTTTCCAATCTTTTAGTGTCATAAATTTCTTTCGTTCAAAGTGTTTATTGTAGAACTCTTACATCTCTTGGGTTAGATTTATTTCTAGATGTCTTATTACTTGTTTTAAAATTATTATGAATGTAATTTTTCTGATTTCATTTTTAATAAATTTGTTATTTGTAGAAAAGCACCTGGGTTTGAATTTTGATTTTGTGACCTGTTACTTTACTGAAAATGTTTATCTGATCTTGGAGTTTTCTGGTGATGTCTTTAGCACATTTTAGATACAGGAGCACATCCGCATATAGATGCACTTTGACATCTCCCCTTTCTAGTCATGTATGTTTCTTGTGTATGCCTTCCTCCTGTTAACTCTCTAGCCATGACTTTAATCCTTACATTGAGTAAAAGCAGAAACAATTCATGGGAATTCATCCTCTTCGTCTACCATGTGGAACCCAGAGATGGACTTTGTGTCCTCAGGCCTGTCATTAGCATCTTTACCTGCAGAGCCATCTCACCAACCTAAGTCATAGGACATTCTAAGGGAATAAATAAAGTTCAGATTCCATAAGATGCAATTATTATATCTGGTATGGAGTCTAGACACTTGAGTTATTAGCATTCACTCCAGGTGCTCTGCTGGAAGTGGATTTCCTTTGCCTTCCCCAATATTAGAGACTCTGTACTATGGACCTTACTTATTCATGAGGGAATTCAGAATTAACTCTGGAATTGATATTGTTTTTACTTTTTCTAATATGACCAATACGTTTTTTACCTGAAATTTATCATCCATTTTCTCATGCAACACTTATGCAAATAATGAAGCTGGAGTAGGTATTTTGTCTTTAAAAGAGTAAGCAACATTGTTCCTCAGGGAGGGAAAAGAGGAATATTCTTTTTCATTTATTTATTATGCTTCAATTATGCGCTATGGTAGTAATATAGAACTTCTACATCTATATTTTTCTTTGAAAATTGCTACTTTTGAGCTGTCTAGACTTATAACTTCCTGAAAAGAAATCTTAAAAAGAATAAAAATATCAGGCTGTTGCACTAAAACGTCCATATAGGGCTAAAGTTGCATTGTTTAAACATTATTTCAGGAACCTATTAGATCATTATCTTACAGGTTTGAAATTCTTTCATGACTGTTTTCCTTTCCAAGTTTTCCTTTCCCAAATATTTCTACAGAGTATTATATTATACAGTGCATAGATCTTTGTTAATTCATTTCTAGATGTTTTCTGAGGAAGTGTATTCCTAGTGATCTCACAATTGCTTAAGATAGAAGCTATGAGTTATTTTCCTTTCCAAGAAGGACTAAATTGATGTGAGCAATGATCATTTACTAGTAGCGGAAACCACAGTAGAGGGCTACACTTGCCTTATTAAGATGAATTTTCTGGTTTTATTTACTGTGAAAAAATGCTTTGTCCCCAAATAAAAGATTAGTCCAGGAACTCAGCACATCAGCACTGCCACTTAAAGTAGAGAAGTGAATGGGATAAACATTACAGGTCACTCTTTTATAGTAACTTATTTGTAGGTAGGGAAAATGAAAAATTGAAGAAAGTATTAGTTCCCATTAAAAGGTAAAACACAAAGAGGCCACTGTCAATTCAGGCTATGCTTGTTGATTTCCAAATAACAATCCTGTCTCCAGAGTCATTAAAAGTATTGCTCTTCTGAGAGGAGACAGAGGTTCTTGCCTTCAGAGCTGAATAAACCTGGTACATCACTTTGTCATTTTTTTATGAGAACAATAGCCCTGAGGATCTTGGTTTTCTTGCTAAAAATAAAAAACCCAAAACTATCAAAGATTATCTTTGTCACCTCCTTTATAAAAGGATATAGGCACACACACATAAGAAAAATTTGTAAGTTATAAACCTGGTAAACATTTCCAGTTTTTAAAAGTTAACTTCACCCCAGAAAGCAACTTCAAAAAGTAGTATGTATGATTAGTTAACATGTACTTGCATGTTTTTTAAAAAGAAAAGATCATTATGTTCCTTGAAGATGCAGTATTTTACAAATTCAATTAAAATGCATTCTTAATGTAGAAAATGTGTGAACATTAACCTGCCTCAGGTAATAATACATTAAAAGTAATGTAGAAACTCAAAGTATTTTTTATATTTTTATTTTTTGAGATTATAATATAATTTCATCATACCCCTTTTTCTTTTCTCCCTCCAACTCTTCCCATATGTATTCCTCTTATTCTCTTTCAAAGCAATTTTTATTTTATTAGTTCAAATTAGGAACAAGCTTGCTTCAGATGTCAATCCTTTCTCCCTCTCCCTCCCCTCCCCCCTCAACATCTCATCTGCCCCTAGCCATCCCCCCTCTACTCCCCAAGCAGGGTAAGGCCCTCAAAAGGGGCTCCCCAAAGTCTACCACATCATCCTGGGCCGGGCCTAGGCCCTAACCCACATGTCCAGGTCAAGAGAGCATCCCTTCAGAAGGGATGGTCTCTAAAAATGCCTTCTTTTTTTTAAGACCTTACATACTTAATACAGTGTGTTACCTCTGTACAAATGGAAAAAAATTAAGTTCAACATTTCTAGACCAATATGGTTGTTAATTTTTATACAATGCCAACTCAACACAGTAAACTGGAATACTTTTTTCCAAAGTTGACAGCACAGTTAAAGTTTCCAAAAATTATTATATATATATATATATATATATATAATATATATATTACCTGAGGCAGGTTAATGTTCACACATTTTCTACATTAAGAATGCATTTTAATTGAATTTGTAAAATACTGCATCTTCAAGGAACATAATGATCTTTTCTTTTTAAAAAACATGCAAGTACATGTTAACTAATTATATATATATATATATATATATATATATATATATATAATTGGCAGTATGTTATGCATCAATAGCAGCAACAGCTTTTCCAGGTTCTGCAATCATTTGAACAAAATTGTAGAGACATCAAGCACTCTCCATTTAAAAAAAAAAAAAAGTAAAAAACAAAATCCCAGAAAACAGCACAGTTCTGTTACTCTTGTGGTACCTGGCACCATTTTTTTTAAATTAGCTTCTCAATCATCATCTGGAAGGAAACCATTCTGAGCAACATCATTAAAAACAGCTCTGATAAAGCATGGTCACTACTATGTTAATAAAGCAGGTCCACATATGAGTGAGTACATATCTGTTTGTCCTTTTGTGATTGGGTTACTTTGCTCAGAATGGTTTCTTTACGCTCCGTCCATTTTCCTGCAAATCTCAAGATTCCATTGCTTTTTTCTGCTGAGTAGTACTCCATTGTGTAAATGTACCACATTTTCTGTATCCATTCTTCACTTGAAGGGCATCTAGGCTGCTTCCAGTTTCTGGCTATTACAAATAATGCTGCTATGAACATGGTTGAACAGATGTCCTTGTTATATGAATGTGTTTCTTTTGGCTATATGCCTAGGAGTGGAATTGCTTGATCTTGTGGTAGACTCATTCCCATTTTCTTGAGGAGTCGCAATACTGATTTCCAAAGTGACTGTACAAGTTGGCACTCCCACCAGCAGTGGAGGAGTGTTCCTCTTTCTCCGCATCCTCTCCATCATAAACTGTCATTGGTATTTTTTATATTAGCCATTCTGGATAGGAATAAGATGGTATCTCAGAGTTGTTTTGATTTGCATTTCCCTGATGGCTAAGGATGTTGAACACTTTCTTCTGTGTCTTTCAGCCATTTTAGATTCCTCTATTGAGAATTGTCTATTTAGTTCTGTACCCATTTTTTAATTGGATTGTTGGGTCTTTTGGAGACTAGCTTCTTGAGTTCTTTGTATATTTTGGAGATCAGCCCTCTGTCAGATGTGGGGTTGGTGAATATCTTTTCCTAGTCTGTTTGCTGTTGTTTTGTCTTGTTGATTATGTCCTTTGCCTTATAGAAGCTTCTGAGTTTCAGGAGGTCCCATTTATTAATTGTTGATATCAGTGTCTGTGCTACTGGTGTTATGTTCAGGAAGCGCTCTCCTGTACTGATTAATTCAAGGGTATTTCCCATTTTATCTTCTGGTAGGTTCAGTGTGGCTGGGTTTATGTTGAGGTCTTGATCTATTTTGACTTAAGTTTTGTGCAGGGCAAAAGGCTTGGGTCTATCTGTAGTCTTCTATATGTTTTCATTCGGTTATGCCAGTACCATTTGTTGAAGATGCTCTCTTTGTTCCACCATATATATTTGGATTGTTTGTCAAAAATCAGGTGTTCATAGGTGTGTGGGTTAATTTCAGGGTTTCAACTCTATTCCATTGGTCTACCTGTTTATTTTTGGGCCAATACCAAGCTGTTTTCAGGACTATAGCCCTGTAATAGAGCTTAAAGTCAGGGATGGTGATACCTCCAGAAGTTCCTCTATTGTACAGGGTTGTTTTGGCTAACCTGGGTCTTTTATTTTTCCATATAAAGTTGAGAATTGTTCTTACAAGGTCAGTGAAGATATTTATGTTGGGATATTTATGGGGATTGCATTGAAACTGTAGATTGCTTTTGGCAAGGTTGCCATTTTTACTATGTTGATCCTACCTATCCAAGAGCATGGGAGATCTTTCCATTTTCGGGTATCTTCTTTAATTTATTTCTTTAGGGACTCAAAATTCTTACTGTAGAGGTCTTTCACTTTTTTGGTTAGTGTTACTCCAAGGTATTTTATGTTGTTTGTGGCAATTGTAAAGGGTTACAATTGCCCTTCTCTGATTTCTTTCTCCACCAATATGTCATCTGTATATAGTAGGGCTACAGATTTTTTTGAGTTAATTTTGTATCCTGCCACTTTGCTGAAGGTGTTATCAGCTGTAGGAGTTCCCTGGTTGAGTTTTTCAGGTCACTTATGTAGACTATCATATCATCTGCAAATAGTGAGAGTTTGACTTCTTCCTTTCCAATTTGTATTCCCTTGATCTCCTTTTGTTGTCTTATTGCTCTAGCTAGAACTTCAAGGACAATATTGAAGAGGTATGGAGAGAGTGGACAGCCTTGTCTTATCCCCAATTTTAGAGGAATTGCATTGGGTTTCTCTCCATTTAATTTGATGTTGGCTGTTGGCTTGCTATATATTGCTTTTATTATGTTGAGGTATGTTCCTGTTATCCCTGATTTCTCCAGGACCTTTATCATGAAGGGATGTTGGATTTTGTCAAAGGTTTTTTCAGCATCTAGTGAGATGATGATGTGATTTTTCTTCCTCAGTCTGTTTATGTGGTGGATTACATTGATGGATTTTCCTATGTTGAACCATCCTTGCATCCCTGGGATGAAGCCTACTTGATCAGGATGGATGATTTCTCTGATGTGTTCTTGGATTCAATTTGCCAATATTTTATTGAGAATATTTGCATCAATGTTCACGAGGGATATTGGTCTATAGTTCTCTTTCTTAGTTGTGTCTTTGTGTGGCTTGGGTATCAAGGTTATTGTGGCCTCATAAAAAGAGTTTGGTAATGACCCTTCTGCTTCTATTGTGTAGAATACTTTGAGGAGAATTGGTATAAGCTGTGCTTTGAATTTCTGGTAGAATTCTGCACTGAAGCCATCTGGCCCTGGGCTTATTTGGTTGGGAGACTTCTAATGACTGCTTCTATTTCATTAGGGTTTATAGGTCTATTTAAGTTGCTTGTCTGTTCTTGATTTAATTTTTGTAAGTGAAATCTGTCCAGAAAATTGTCCATTTCCTTTAGATTTTCAAATTTTGAGGAAGATAGGTTTTCAAAATATGACATGATGATTCTCCGAATTTCCTCTGTGTCTGTTGTTATGTCCCCCTTTTCATTCCTGATTTTATTAATTTGCATGTTTACTCTCTGCTGTTTGGTAAGTTTGGATAGAGGTTTGTCTATCTTGTTCATTTTCTCAATGAACCAACTTTTTGTTATATTGATTCTTTGTATCGTTCTCCTAGTTTCAATTTTATTGTTTTCAGCCCTCAATTTAATTATTTCCTGGGGTCTGCTCCTCCTGGGTGTATTGACTTCTTTGTGTTCTATAGCTTTCAGTTGTGCTATTAATTCTCTAGTGTGATTATTCTCCTGTTTCTTCATGTGGGCATTTAGCGCTATGAACTTTCCTCTTACCACTGCTTTCAGAGTATCTCATAGGTTTGGATATGTTGTGTCCACATTCTCATTGAATTCTAGGAAATCTTAATTTCCTTTTTTTATTTCTTCCTGGACCCATGAATTGTGCAATTGGGTGTTACTTAATTTCCATGAATTTGTAGGTTTTCTGTAGTTCTTGTTGCTGTTGAATTCTAATTTTAAAGCATGGTGGTCTGATAAGACACAGGGGGTTATTTCAATTTTTTTGTACTTGTTGAGGTTTGCTATGTTGCCAAGTATGTGGTCAATTTTAGAGAAGGTTCCATGTGGTGCTGAGAAGAAGATAAATTGTTTTGTATTTGGGTGGAATGTTCTATAGATATCTGTTAAGTCCAATTGAGCCATAATTTCTATTAGTTCTTTTGTTTCTTTGTTAATTTTCTGTCTGTTGTTCCTGTCCAGTGGTGAGGGTGGGGTGTTGAAATCTCCCACTATAAGTGTGTGCGGTTTTATGTGTGATTTGAGTTTTAGTAAAGTTTCTTTTACAAACGTGGATGCCTTTGTATTTGGGGCATAAATGTTCAGAATTGAGACTTCATCCTGATGGATTTCTCCTGTGATGAGTAGGAAATGACCTTCTTCATCTCTTTTGACTGATTTTAGTTTAAAGTCCAATTTATTGGATATTAGGATTCCTAACCTCGATTGTTTCTTGGTTCCATTTGATTGGAAGATCTTTCCCCGACCTTTAATTCTTAGGTACTGTCTGTCTTTGAGGTTGAGGTGAGTTTCTTGTATGAAGCAGAAGGAAGGATTCTGTCTTCTTATCCATTCTGCTAATCTGTGTCTTTTTATAGGGGAGTTAAGATCATTAATGTTGATGGATATTAATAACCATTGATTATTGTTCATTCTTGTTTGTTTTTGATTTGGTGATAGTGGCATGATTATGTGTGGGATTCTATCCCATTTTTCTTTTGACTGTTTGTAAGTTGGGATTATCTATTTCCAATGTTTTTCTGGTTGTAGTTAACTTCCCTGGGTTGCAGTTTACCTTCCAGTACTTTCTGTAGGGCTGGATTGGTGGATATGTATTGTTTGAATCTGGTTTTGTCATGGAATATCTTGTTTTCTCCATCTATAATGATTGAAAGCTTTGCTGGGTATAGTAGTCTGGGCTGGCATCCATGGTCTCTTAGTGTAGGTAGAATATTGATCCAGGACCTTCTGGCTTTTAGAGTTTCCAAGGAAAAGTCAGGTGTGATTCTGATAGGTTTGCCTTTACAGGTTACTTGACCTTTTTCCTTTCTTTTTCCTTTGCTGCTCTTAATATTTTCTGTTTGTTGAGTATGCTTGGTGTTTTGATTACTATGTGGCGAGGTGACCTTTTTTTTTTTTGGTTCTGTCTATTTGGTGTTCTCTAGGCTTCTTGTATTTTCATTGGCATGTCTTTCTTTAGGTTGGGAAAGTTTTCTCCTATGATTTTCTTGAATATGTTTTCTGTTCCTTTGAGTTGGATTTCTTCACCTTCTTCTATAGCTATTATTCTTAGGTTTGATCTTTTCACTGTATCCCATATTTCCTGGGTATTTCGTGTTAGGGATTTGTTGGACTAAAATTTTCTTTGGTTGATGAATCTATTTCTGCTAGTGTGTCTTCAACTCCTGAGATTCTCTCTTCCATCTCTTGTATTCTGTTGGTTATGCTTACATCTGTAGTTCCTGATTGTTTACCCAGCTTTTCTGTTTCCAGCATTCTCTCAGATTGTGCTTTCTTTATTGTGTCTATTTCAGATTTTAGGTCTTGAACTCTTTCTTGTATTTTTTGGTTTATTTTGTCTTCAATTTCTTTAAGGGAATTTCTCATGTCCTCTTTGAGTTCTTCTTTGAGGTCCTCTATCATTTTCCTGAAGATGTTTTTAAGGTCATTCTCTTCTGGTTCATCTGCAACATGATGTTGAGGTCTTACTGTTGTATGGTTCCTAGTCTCCAGTGATGTCATATTGGGTTTTCTGTTGTTAGATGTGCTTTTACCTTGTCCTCTTCTCATCCTTTCTTCTGGTGGGTGTAGCAAGTGTTTCTTGTTCTTCTGGTGGGTGTGGGACAATGGATCCCTTCTGGTAGATGCAAACAAATCCAATACTCTTTGTCGGTCCTCTTCTCGTGGATGGAGGTGTCACTGTTACCCGGGTGTCGGCAGTGTTTGGGCGTGCCAGGTCCCACGGGGCCTGCAGTTGAAGGCAGAGCTGTCACCGGGCCTCGGGGTGTCGTATCCAGCACCAAACTCCGAACTCCATATGCCACGCAGGTAGCTTGCATCAGATGACTCTGAGCAGCGACGATGAGCAGGAGCCGGAAACAGCCCCTGGCCTACCTGGGCAGTTGGATGGAGGCCGGGCTGCCTCTGGGTGTTTTGTGTTCGGAACCCGCCACCGCCGAACTGGGTCTGGCACATTGGTCCCTTGTGTCAGATAACTCTCAAAGCAATTTTTTAAAAAATGCAAGGACAAATAAACATCACACAATTAATATGTGCAAAAAATGAGTTAATCTGTAGGACTGTAGCTAGAATCTGTCCCATGTGTACCCTTCCTGCATATGTTTAAAACACCCCTTTTCTGTGAGTGTTTTATAGATGTATCCATTGGGACTTGGTCCAACAACTCTGCATTTTGACTCATGGTTTCCTGTAGTGGTTTCCAACCAGTGCAAAGAGGACTTTCCTTGATTATGGGTGAAGACTACACTTATCTGTCAGCATAAAGTCAAATGTTTATAGATTGTTGTTAGAGATTATGCTGTTTTTGTAAATTAGTGATTAGATTCACTTCAAATAACCCCAACTTCACTAGCATGGAGTAGTTAGCTAATTTTCCAGTGACAGGTATTATTTCTTCTTGAGTAGATTTTAATAGAGAGCTATTGGCTACTATCAAGGTATGCATGACAATGCTGCACTCTTAAGGCTATCATGCCAGGCATGTCTTTGATGTAGTTTGTAGGTATCACAGTTGGTAAGACTGTTACTTGCATCCATCCTTTCCATGGAGGGAGTAATTTGAGTCAGTTTCATCTCAGGGATCTGAGTCTGGGTCCTATTTCTGAAGTGCTGTTGGCTTTGGTTACCATACAGAGGTGGAAGGTAAGTCCCTCTTGTTGAGTATGGCTGTTGAAGGATGAAACTTGACAAGATTTCTGGAGGTGCCCATTGTGAAGTCCTCATTTTGGAATGCCTTTCTCAAGAGCCTCTAAATAGTTAAAGCCCCTGGCTTCTCTTTTACTCTTTAGGAGCTTGTTATGTGGTCATTCCAGTTACAAAGATCAAAGGTTTTGTGGAGATTGTTTTATATTGGTCAATAGTGATTGGTAGATAATGAGAAGACAGTTGGTATAATTCAAAAGTTTCTATTATTTTCAGTAATGTTAATTTTGAGACCCTTTGTCTGATTTCTTCTTAATTAGAGAAAAAACAGCAAACATCATTTAGTGCAATTGATGAATCTAAGAGCTAACTAGTGGGTTTTTAATAGGACACAAAGGACTGGAAAAACCCCAGCTAACTTGTGTGGTAAAAAGCAAGCTATAACTTAGTATGATTTAAAATATTGGCAAGGGCTTACTTGCCATCCTATATCTACTAAAAGTAAATAATTTTCTTGGCAATAAATAATTTTTGTTTAGATATACACATGATCTGTAAAGGAGAATAAACCTTTTACTAGTCTTAGCTTTAAGTCATTTTTACCCTCTAATGTGCATTGATATCTACATTTTAAAATTGGTTTTACTGTCTTTTGTTGAATCCCATTTATATGTTTAAAACACATTGAAATGGAAAATAAACACTGATACAAGAAAAATTAAATGTTGAGGATTTTTCAGTTCCTTTTTGCCTTTAGGATTTATAGTTTGTGGGTATAATGAGGTGGCTCAGCAGGTAAAGAAGCTTTGTTATCAAGTGTAGTGATCTGAGTTCAAGTCCTGGGACCAACATGGTAGAACTAGCTCCCCCATGTTTTCCTTTGCCCTACACAAACACCTTATGGCATGATTACACACATACACACACAATACATACATGCATACATATATAAATAAATATACATGCATGCATATATACATAAATAAAGTGAGAACATTTTAAATTGTATTTGTTATTGTATTTCATTGCATTTTCATAACATTTCTTTATTTTTTTAAATTCTTTTCTCATACTATACATCCTGACAGCAGTTTCTTCTCCCTCTACTCCTCCCAGTCTCACCTCAAGCCAGGATCCATGCCACCATTTCCCTTCAGAAAAAACAGGCCTCCCAGGCATATCAAACCCACATGCCATAGAAAATTACAATAACACTAGGCACAAACCCTCATATTATAGCTGAGAGAGGCAACCCACTAGGAGGAAAGATTCCCAAGAGTAGGCAAGAGTCAGAGACACCCCTACTCTCACTGTTAGGAGAACCATCAAAGTGCCAAGCTATCAACTATATCTTATTTGTCGAGGACCTCTCCCAGACCCATAAAGGCTCAATGACTGCTGTTGCAGTCTCTGTGAGACCCCATGACCCCTGCTTAGTTGATTCTGTGGGCTGTGTTTTCCTAGTATCCTTGACCCCTTGGGCTCCTACAAGTCTTCATTCCCCTCTTCTTCAGGGTTCCCTGAGCTCCCAGGGAAGGGACACATGGAGATCTCCAATTTAGGCTCTCTCTCTATCTAATGTCAGGCTGTGGGTGTCTGCATCTGCTCTCATCAGCTTCCAGAGAAAGTCTCTTTGATGACATTTGGGCTAGGCACTGATCTCTGAATATGACAGAATATAATTTTATTGGTTTTATTGATTTTTCTTCCTAACCCAGGTCTTTGGACTATCTAGCCTCCAGTTCTGGGTCATTTAGGCAGTGTAGAGTATGGACTCCCTCCTGTGACTTGGGCCTCAAGTTAGACCAGTCAATGGTTGGCCACTCTCACAATATCCACTGTTTCATGGACTGAGCAAATTTTGAAGTCTGGTCAAATTGGAGGTAGAAAGTTCTATGGCTGGGTTGGTGTCCCAGTCCCACCACTGGAATTTTCCTGGTTACAGAAGATGGCCAGTTTAGGCTCTGAATATTTCATTACAAGGACTCCATACTAGAGTCAACCTCACAGAATCCTGGGAGCTTTTGCTGGACTAGATTTCCACATCACCCCTTAAATGCCCTCCAATTCCAGTCCTCTCTCCCTGTACTCTTTCTCCATCCACCCTCACCTTATCACTCCTGTTCCCATCTCCACCCACCCTGAGTCTACCTGCAAAATCTATTTTATTTTCTCTTTCCAAATAATTCCACGATTCTGCCATATAGTTCTCCTATTTACCTAATTTCGGTGGCTCTGTGGATTGTAGCATGATTATTATTTACTTAACAGCTAATATCCACTTATAAGTGAGTACATGCCATGTTTGTCTTTCTGATTCTGTGTTACATCACTGAGGATAATTTTTCTAGTTCTATCCATTTGCCTGCAAATTTAATGCAGTCATTTTTTAAAGAGCAGAGTAATACTCCATTCTGCAAATGTACCACATTTTCTTTATTCATTCTTCTGTTGAGGACAGCTAGCTTTTTTTTCCAGTTTCTGGCTATTATGAATAAGCCAGTACTAACATAGCTGAGCAAAAATCTTTGTGGTAGAATGGAGCATCCTTTGGATTTATGCCCAAGGGTGATATAGCTGGGTTTTGAAGTAGATTGATGCTTAATTCTCTGAGGAATTGCCATATTGATTTCCTTAGTGGTGGTACAAGTTTGCACTACCACCAACAATGGAGGAGTATTCCCTGATTCTATCAAATAATGTGGGTTTATTTTGATTCACATTTATATAGATTATGTTTCTATATTTATTCATTTTATTTTGTTATATATAAGTCTAAGTTCAAATAATTGGAATTGAAACAATTATTGGACATTAACTTTTAAAATCATGTAATATACTTCTTGAGGTAATTGAAAGTGGGAGAAATTATTGCACTAGATGTTTATTGAAAAAAATTTAATATCTTAGTAATTTTTTTGAAATACTGAGTTATTATTTATAGCCACACTCAAAAACAGTTACCTTTAGGAGAAAAAATATATTGTCTTTCTTATGATGCTATTGTGTTTATAATCAAACAAGTTTCTAAAGTATGGTTGTGATAGTTTGAAGGAAAATGGCCTAATGGCTCATAGGGACTGGCTCTATAAGGTGTGTTCTTACTGGAGCAGGTATTGCTTTGTTGGAGGAATTTGTGTCACTGGGGGTAGTCTTTAAGGTCTCAGATGCTCAAGCCAGACCCAGTTGATTATTTTGTTAATAAAAGTTCTTGCTTCTTTATAAAACTTGATGTTTTATTTAATTTTAAATATAAAAGACAAGAAGAGATGGGCCAACATATAGACGTGTTAAATGTGCATTAACCTCAAATGCTCAAGTCAGGTGAACTGATAGACAATCTTCTATTTATTGTTAAACATATTTCTTTCAAACATAACAGTTTTTTGAAAATCAGAAAACTTTACATTGATAATGGCTTCCAAAACCTCATTACCATGTAAACTTTAAAAAATGGAAATTTTATTGCAATAGCTTTGACCTTGAGTTAGTTATAGGAATAGTGCAATAGCTACCCAAAATGACAGTGCATCTTTGAGTATGAATTATGAAGAGAAGCCATCGTCTATTTTTAGATGATAGTGTTACAGATCTACATATCAGCTCAACTAACACAATGCTCCTGTTCTATACTCATACTGAAAATGACATATATGAAGGCATGATGATTTGTTATTAAATCTGCTTGATTATGTAGTTTAGAAAAAACTAAATTCATTTCTTTTTCCTATTAATTGGACTATTTAGCTCATTTTATATAACTTAATGTATTCAGTTTATTGTTGTATAGGTTTTGATGAGAATAGTCAATTAATTGACATCATCATCTGTAATGAAGAGCCTAGCAAAAAGTGGGCGATTCGACATGACAATGGTGAGCTTTGGAAAATGAAAAGAGACATTTAACAGCATATAGTTAGTTATTCAGCAATGTGCTGAAAGACTAGCCTACTGAAAATGAATAGTTGCTTTGCTGAACTGTTTTCCAAATCACATGTAAGTTTTCAGCAGGGTGGTAGGTATAGAAGGAAATTAGCTGTTAAAAAGCAAAATAAACAAACAAAACATTAAGAGCCTGATACACTTCCAAATCACATGTAGATTAGTATAGTACAGTACAATAAGTACAGTATAGTATATTTCATCCACAATTTTCCTGCCTTAAACTCATCTTAGTTGGAATGCAAATTATTTTTGTAGCTGTTAAGCAAAGCACACTGTGAGTCTTTGTGGAGGAACAATGCTTATACCGCAGCCAGATTAATTTTTGAATGGAAATTCTTAGGTTTTTATTTTTTATCTTTTAACACCCCTCCTCAAGTTTCTCTTCTCTATGCTGCATGCAATAATAGACACAGTGATATGGTATAAGTGGACAAATGTGGACCACATCAAGCTTTTATGTCTTAACATCATCCTAGTCTAGCTTTCCTTGTTGGGAAGGAACGGGGTTGGGAAGGATAGACCACTGGAACATGGGGTTAGGAAGGATAGACCACTGGAACATGGGCTTGGGAAGGATAGACCACTTAAGTACTGGGGTTGGAAAGAATAGACCACTGGAACACTGGGGTTAGGAAGGATAGACCACTGGAGCACTGGGTCTGGGAAGGATAGATGACAAGAGCACTGGGGACAGTGTTGTCTTATCTACTCTCAGCCAGATGAGCCTCTGTGAGATCTGGATTTGTTCCTTCAGCTCAGTTAGTTTTTCTAGCTATGTTAATCCATTTCCACATCCTCATATATCTGCTTTGAAACCTTGGCATATTTGTGGTCTTCAACCTTATCAAAAAATAAAGGGAGTGAATTCTAATTGAACCAAGCCACTCTGAGCACACAAATCTTCATATATAGAAAGAGTGGGTTGCAACCTGATATGAGCAAGCCTGTGTAGACAGAAAGGCCAGCTGGCTATAAGGACAGACTCTGAAGAGGTATTTGTAGACCTGGGGAACTTAATTACTGATGGCAGCAACAGCACATACTTCTCAGAGGGTTATTTTTCACTTAGAAAACTGACTTTCTTCCTCTGTCCCCAATTTATCTTTTCCTCCTTGTCTTTGGTAGAAACAAACCACATTGTTTCCATAGTCAATTTGTAACATGTATGTGAAAAGGAGTCTATTCATTGCAGACTGATTTTTTTTTAGGGCAGATAATTCCTATACCATAAAAACTTTATTTTTTCAACTTTAGTTACACAACAGCCTACAAATAAGAAGGACTTCTGACTTTGCCTTGAAGAAATTTCAGTTCTGAAGAAAATGTTTCAAAGTGACCTGTGCCACCAACCTGGCTGTGGTTATATCTAGACAAACCCACGTGAAGCTGACTTCTGGAAGTTAAAACAAGTTGTGTCATGGTAAATGGAATATTACTTTTCACATTTGTGTTTTCTGTTTGTAGTAGTTTAATGTAATTGGTCCTCATAAGCTCATAGGAACTGGCACTATTAGAAGGTGTGGTTTTGTTAGAGTAGCTATGGTCTGTTGAAGGAAGTAGGTAACTGTGGAGGCAGGCTTTGAGGTCTCATATATGCTCAAGCCATGCCTAGTGTCTTAGACCACTTTATGTGGCCTGCAAGTCAAGATACAGTGCACTCAGCTATTCTCCAGGTCCATACCTACCTGTATACTACCATGTTGTGCAATGATAACAATGGGCTAAACTTCTGAACTGTAAGCTACCTCAATTAAGTGTTTTTCATTTATTAGAGTTGTTGTGGTCTTGGTGTCTCTTCACAGCAGTAGAAACCATAACCAAGGAACTGTTCTTCACAGGCCCTCTGCAGTATCATTATTTTGTTTGTTTGTTTTTTGCTTGTTTTCTCTTTTTTTCTTTTTCCTTTATTTATTTAAATTAGAACAAAGCTTCATTTACATGTCAGTCTCAGTTCCCTCATCCTGCCCTCCTTCCCCCAACCAACTCCCATCCAATCCCATTTCTGCTCCCTAGGGAGGGTGAGACCTTCCATGGGGATCCTCAAAGTCTGTCATATCATTTGTAGCAGGGCCTAGGCCCTCCCCCATGTGTCTAGGCTGAGAGAGTATCCCTCTATGTAAAATGGGTTCCCAAAGTCCATTCATGTACTAGGGATGAATATTGATCCACTACCAGGCCCCATAGACTTACCAGACCTCCAAACTGACCTCCTCATTCAGGGGGTCTGGAACAGTCCTATGCTGGTTTCCAAGCTATCAGTCTGAGGTCTATGAGCTCCCCTTGTTCAGGTTAGCTGTTTCTGTGGGTCTCTCAAGCCTGGTCTTGACCCCTTTGATCATCACTCCTCCCTCACTGGAACTGGGTTCTAGGGTTCATCTCAGTGTTTAGCTGTGCGTGTTTGCTTCTGCTTCCATCAGCTACTAGATGAAGGCTCTAGGATGGCATATAAGGTAGTCATCAATCTCATTATCAGAGAAGGGCTTTTAATATAACCTCTCGACTATTGCTTAGATTGTTGGTTGGGGTCAACCTTGTAGATCTCTGGATATTTTCCTAGTGCCAGATGTCTCTTTAAAACTATAAGGCTCCCTCTATTATGGTTTCTATTTTCTTGCTCTCTTCTATTCTTCCCCTGACTTGATCTTTCTGATCTCTCTTGTCCTCCTCTCCCATGCTTTTTCTCCCAACTCCTTCTCAACTCCCCCATGCTCCCAATTAGCTTAAGAGATCTTGTCCCTTTCCCCTTCTCTGGGGGACCATATATATCTCTCTTAGGGTCCTCCTTGCTTCCTAGCTTCTCTGGTGGTATGGATCGTAGGCTGCTACTTCTTTGCTCTAAGTCTGAAATCCATATATGAGTGAGTACATACCGTGTTTGTATTTCTGTGACTGGGTTACCTCACTCAGGATAGTTTCTTCTAGTTCCATCCATCTGCCTACAAATTTCAAGATTACATTGTTTTCTTTGTTTTTTTCTGCTGAGTAGTACTCCATTGTAAAAATGTACCACATTTTCTTCATCTATTCTTCACTTAAGGGACATCTAGATTGCTTCCAGGTTCTGGCTATTACAAATAATGTTGCTATGAACATGGTTGGACAGATGTCCTTGTTGTATGAATGTGCATATTCAGGGTATATGCCTAAGAGTGGAATTGCTGAATTTTGTGATAGACTGATTCCCATTTTCCTGAGGAACCACCATACTGATTTCCAAAGTGGCTGTATGAGTTTGCACTTCCACCAGCACTGGAGCAGTGTTCCCCTTTCTCTACATCCTTTCCAGCATAGACTGTCATTGGTGTTTTTGATTTTAGCCATTCTGACTGATGTAAGATATTAATTATCTCAGGGTTGTTTTGATTTATATTTCCCTAATGGCTAGGGATGTTGAGTACTTTCTTATGTGTCTTTCAGCCATTTTAGATTCCTCAATTGAGAATTCTCTATTTAGTTCTGTATCCCACTTTTTAATTGGATTATTTGGTGTTTGTGTGCCTAGCACTTGACTTCTTTGCAAATTTTAGATCAGCCCTCTGTCATATGTGGGGTTGGTGAACATTTTTTCCCATTCTATGAGCTGCTGTTTGTCTTGTTGACTGTGTTGTTTGCCTTACAAAAGCTTCTCAGTTTCAGGAGGTCCCATTTATTAATTGTCAATTTCAGTGTATGTGCTACTGGTGTTATGTTCAGGAAGCAGTCTCCTGTACCAATTCATTCCAGGGTACCACCTACTTTCTATTCTAAGAGGTTCAAGGTGGTTAGATTTATGTTGAGGTCTTTGATCCATTTGAACTTATGTTTTGTGCATGGCAATTTATATGGATCTATCTGCAGTCTTCTACACCCCAACATACAGTTGTACCAGCACCATTTGCTGAAGATGCTTTCTTTTTTCCATTGTAAAAGTTTAGTTTCTTTGTCAAAAATCAGGTGTTCATAGGTGTGTGGGTTAATATCAGGGTTTTCAATTCTATTCCATTGGTCTACCTGTCTATTTTTGTGCCAATACCAAGCTGTTTTCAGGACTATAGCTCTATAATAGACCTTGAAATCAGGGATAGTGATGCCTCTGGAAGTTCCTTTATTGTACAAGTTTGTTTTGGCTATCCTGGGTCTTTTGTTTTTCCATATAAAGTTGAGAATTGTTCTTACAAGGTCAGTGAAGATATGTGTTGGGATATTGATGGGGATTGCATTGAATCTGTAGATTGCTTTTGGCAAGATTGCCATTTTTACTATGTTGATCCTACCTATCCAAGAGCATGAGAGATCATTCCATTTTCTGGTATCTTCTTTAATTTCTTTCTTTAAAGACTCAATGTTCTTGCTATACAGGCCTTTCACTTTTTTGGTTAACGTTACCCCATGGTATTTTATGTTGTTTGTGGCAATTGTAAAGGGTGATGTTTCTCTGATTCCTTTCTCAGCATGTTTATCATCTGTTTATCATCAGCAGGGCTACTGATATTTTTGATTTAATCTTGTATCCTGCCACTTTGCTGAAGGTGTTTACCAGTTGTAGGGGTTTCGTGTTAGAGTTTTTTGTGTCACTTATGTAAACTATCATATCATCTGCAAATAGTGAATGTTTGATTTCTTCTTTTCCAACTTGTGTCCCCTTGTTCTCCTTTTGTTGTCTTATTGCTCTAGTTAGGACTTCAAGGACAATATTGAAGAGGTATGGAGAGAGTGGACAGCCTTGTCTTGTCCCCAGTTTTAGAGGAATTGGATTGAGTTTCTCTCCATTTAGTTTGATGTTGGCTGTTGGCTTGCTGTATACTGCTTTTATTATGTTGAGGTATATTCCTGTTATCCCTGATCTCTCTAAGACCTTTATCATGAAGGGGTGTTGGATTTTGTCAAAGGCTTTTTCAGCATCTAGTGAGATGATCATGTGATTTTTCTTTCTTACTTTGTTTATATGGTCGATTACATTGATGGATTTTCGAGTGTTGAACCATCCTTGTATCCTTGATATGAAGTCTACTCGATAATGGTGGATGATTTCTCTGATGTGTTTTTGGATTTGATTTGCCAGTATTTTATTGAATATTCTTGTATCAATATTCATGAGGGATAGTGGTCTATAGTTCTCTTTCTTCGTTCTGTCTTTGTGTGGCTTGGTAAAAACAGTTTGTCAATAATGACTCTTCTTTTTTTTTTTTAGTTTTTTTTTTTTTTTTTTTTTGTGTGTGTGTGTAGCTTTGGAGCCTATCCTGGCACTTGCTCTGGAGTCTAGGCTGGCCTTGAACTCACAGACATCCATCTGCCTCTGCCTCCTGAGTGCTGGGATTAAAGGCATGCACCACCAATGCCCAGTGACCCTTCTGCTTTTATTGTGTGGGATACTTTGAGGAAAATTGGTATTATCTTTTCTTTAAATATCTGGTAGAATTCTTCACTGAAGTTATCTGGCCGTGGACTTTTTTTGGTTGGGAGACTTTTGATAACTGCTTCTATTTCTTTAGGGGTTATAGGCCTATTTAAATTGCTTATCTGTTCTTGATTTAATTTTGGTAAGTGATATCTATCTAGAAAATTGTCCATTTCTTTAGATTTTCCAAATTTTGTGGAGTACAGGTTTTCAACGTATGACCTGAAGATTCTCTGGGTTTCCTCAGTGTCCATTGTTATGTCACCCTTTTCATTTCTTATTTTGTTAAGTTTGCATGTTTTCTGCCTTTTGGTTAATTTGGATAATGGTTTGTCTATCTTGTTGATTTTCTCGAAGAACCAACCTTCGTTATATTGATTCTTTGTATTTTTTTCCTAGTTTCCACTTTCTTGATTTCAGCCCTCAATTTGATTATTTCTTGGCGTCTACTCCTCTGCGGTGTGTTGGCTTCTTTGTGTTCTAGAGCTTTCAGTTGTGTTGTTAATTCTCTAGTGTGACTATTCTCCATTTTCTTTACGTGGGCACTTAGTGCCATTAACTTTACTCTTAGCTCTGCTCTCAAAGTGTCACATAAATTTGGCTATGTTGTGTCTTCATTCTCATTTAATTCTAGGAAGTCTTTAATTTCTTTTTTTAAAATTTTTCCTTGACCCACGAATGGTGCAATTGGGCATTATTCATTTTCCATGAGTTTGTAGGTTTTTTGCAATTTGTGTTGTTGTTGAATTCTAACTTTAAAGCATGGTGGTCTGATAAGATACCGGGATTATTTTTTTGTACCTGTTGAGGTTTGCTATGTTGCCAAGTATGTGGTCGATTTTAGAGAGGGTTCTATGTGGTGCTGAAAAGAAGGCATATTCTTTTGTGTTTGGATGGATTGCTTATAGATGTCTGTTAAACCCAATTAAGTCATAACTTCTATTAGTTGTTATATTTCTGTCTGGTGTTCCTGTCTAGTGGTGGGAGTAGGGTGTTGAAGTCTCCCACTATAGGTTTATGAGCTTTTATGTGTGATTTCAGTTTTAGTAATGTTTCTTTTACAAATGTGGATGCCTTTGTATTTGGGGCATAGATGTTCAGAATTGAGACTTCATCATGATGGATTTCTCCTGTGATGAGTAAGAAATGACCTCCTTCATCTCTTTCGATTGATTTTAGTATAAAGTCTAATTTGTTAGATATTAGTATTGCTACCCCTGCTTGTTTCCTGGGTGCATTTGATTGGAAAATCTTTTCCCAATCCTTAACTCTAAGGTACCATCTGTCTGAATTTGAGGTGTGCCTTTCGTATGAAGCAGGAGGATGGATTCTAATTTCCTATCCATTCTGATAGCCTGTGTCTTTTTATAGATGAGTTAAGACCATTAATATTGATGGTAATTAAGGACCACTGAGTGTTAATTTTTGTTTGTTTTGGGTTTGTTGTTGTTGGAATTGTGTGTGGATTTCCACACCATTTTCCTTTGGCTGTTGGTAAAGTGGAATTAAATTATCTATTGCCTATGTTTTTCTGGTTGTAGATTACTTCCTAGGCTTGGAGGTTTCCTTCCACTACTTTCTATAGGGACGGACTAGTGGATATGTATTGTTTAAATCAGGTTTTGTTATGGAATATATTTTTTATCCATCTATATTGATTGAAAATTTTGCTGGGTATAATAGCCTGGGCTGGCATCCATGGTCTCCTAGTGTCAATAGAATATCTATCCAGGACCTTCTGGCTTTCAGAGTTTCATGGAAAAGTCAGGTGTAATTCTGATATGTTTGCCTTTGTATGTTACTTGCCCATTTTCCTTAGCTGCACTTAATATTCTTTCTTTATTCCGTATGTTTGGGGGTTTGGTTATTAAGTGGGAGGAGACCTTTTTTTTTTTTTTTTTTGGTCCAGTCTATTTGGTGTTCTGTAGGCTTCTTGTACTTTCATTGGCATGTCTTTCTTTAGGTTGGGAATGTTTTCTTCTATGATTTTGTTGAATATGTTTTCTGCGTCTTTGAGTTGGATTTCTTCACCTTCTTCTATACCTATTCTTCTTAGGTTTGGTCTTTTCATAGCGTCCCATATTTCCTGGATATTTTGTGTTAGGGATATTTCTGGGATGTTTTGTGTTAGGGATTTTTTGGACTTGAGATTTTCTTTGGTCAATGAGTCTATTTCTCCTAGTGTATCTTCAATGCCTGAGATTCTCTCTTCAGTCTCTTGTATTCTGTTGGTTATGCTTGCATCTGTAGTTCCTGATAGTTTACTCAGCTTTGCTATATCCAGCGTTCCCTCAGATTGTGTTTTCTTTTTTTTCTCTTCAGATTTTTTTTTATTTGAATTAAAAACAGGATTGTTTTACATGACAATCCTGGTTCCCTTCTCCCTCCTGTCCTTTCCTACCACCACTCCAACCAAAACCCTACCTATCACATATCCTTTCTGCTCCCCCCTGAATGGTGAGGCCTTCCATAGGGTGTCATCAGAGTCTATCGTATACTTTGGGATAGGGCCTAGGTCCACCCCAGTATGTGTTGACTCTGGGAGTATTCCTCTATGTGGAATGGTCTCCCAAATTCCACACCTATGCTAGGGATAAGTTCTGAACTGCTATTGGAGGTCCTGTAGATTTCCGAGGTTTCCTCACTGAAACCCAAGTTCCGGGGGTCAGGATCAGTCCCATGCTTGTATTCCAGCTATTGGTCTGGGGAGCAAGAGTTCCCCAATGTTCAGGTCAGCTGTTTCTGAGGGTTTTACCAGCCTGGTCTGGACCCCTTTGCTCTTCACTCATGCTTCATTTCATCTGGGTTCCAGTTCAGTTCAGTGATTAGTTGTGGATGTCTGCTTCTACTTCTATCAGCTGCTGTATGAGGCTATCAGGTGCCATATAAGTCAGATTGTGTTTTCTTTATTGTCTCTATTTCAGTTTTTAGGTCTTGAACTGTTTCCTTAAGAGAGATTTGTTGATTTCTTGTATTTTTTGGTTTGTTTTTACTTCCTTTTCTTTAATGGATTTTTCTCATATCCTCTTTGAGGGCCTCATTTTCATGAAGTTGATTTTAAGGTCATTCTTTTCTGCCTCGTCTATGTTATGATGTTCAGGTCTTGCTGGTGCAAAGTCCCTAGACTCTGGTGGTGTCATATTGTTTTTTCTGTTGTTGAATGTGTTTTTATATTGTCTTTTTCCCATCCCTTCTTCCAGTGGGTGTAGAAGGAGTCTCTTCCTCTTCTGGTGGGTATGGGACCAAGGTTCCCTTCCAGTGCATGCAAACAGATACTCTCATGGCTCTCCTCTTCCAGTGGATGGAGGCAGGACTGGTATGGGGGCCTTGACAGTCTCTGGGTGGGCTGAATCCTGCCAGGATGGGATCCACAAGCCACAGTCCTCAGGCTGCAGGTGTCTCTGAGCAGGACAGAAGAAAGCGGGCTGCAGTACCATTATTAACACCTAGATAACACTATACAATTTTAATAGTCTTAATTTCAGGATGCATTTTTTTGTTTGTTTTTGACATGTGAGACCTATTTAAATGGGAATGAAAACCACAGAAAAAGTCAACTGCAGAACTGCTTAGGGGAAATATTAGAGAATACAGAAGAAAGGAGATTGAGATGACAGACTTACATTTACATCTTCAATTTACATATTCAGATTTCCATATCTTTGAAAAATAACAATGAAATAAACCCAATAATCAAGTACATGAATGTAGTTTCTGTGCAGTTCATTTGCATGTGGATTAGAAAGTATTTGAAGTAATGCATGAACACCTTTGCAGATTAATATCCAAGCCAGCATGATAATAGTACCAAAGAGGAAAGGAATGTCCCTCAGGAATTATTTCTTTCATAGAGCTAACATTCTTGTCCAATGTTGGCCAACATATACCTTGGGATGAATAAATTATGCTTGTGAATGACTATAGACAATGCACCTGCAGCACACAGTCATCCACTCATGATAACAAGAGAACAATGCCATCATTGTATACATGAAAAGGGGGAGAATGACACTAACTCTTTGTAAGTTTTAACACAGATATATAAATTTTAGAAATGCATAACTATGATTCTCTCCATTCAAGTGATAATGAAATATTTGACTTATTGATAAAAACGAGGTCTCTAATTATGTTCCTTTGTTCTGTTCTCTTTGTTTCTTATTTATTTTCTCTAGCCATCAGTTTTTACATTTTGACTAAGAGTACCTTTGATTTTGCATTCTAGTCTAGTCGATTTTATCTTTATTGTTAACTGAAAAGCTTTACAATTGCTAATTTATAAAGAACTTAAAGACAGTTCAAATGTAAAGACTATACCACAAAATTTACCAAATATGTCAAATATATAATGCCCAAACAAAAGATATTGAGGTGATTCCCAATAATAATAAAAATCACAATCAATAATATTTTCTAAATATTTTATCCAGATTTAATAATTTATTAAACTTTCTCCTCCTGTATTTTCACTATCTTATTTGTAATTAAAATGGTCTCATTAACACTTGTAAAAATACTTTTCAAATAAATATCTTGTTACACAGTTTCTGCACACATTCTTAGTTTATAGTTATCAAAGTTGCTCATGGTCTATCTCAATTTAATTTAATTAATAACTCTAGAATGTTATGGTATTGCTTTTTGGGGAACAAAAATCCCAATTTTCTTTTGCTGTTAGACAAAAATCTTCAGAAAGGTAAACTCTACAAAGACAAAGGTCTGGCCCTCAAGGTCAATTCGAGGGATGGACTTTATGATTAAGTCAGAGAGAATGGTGTTCCATTTTGTAATGGTTAGCACTCTGAACTCTCATTAAGTTAGAGATCATCACATTTCAACTGAGATTTAGTAGGCCAACTATACAGAGGAGTGCTTCCCATTTGCAAGGATACATAATGATCAAATACAAATGTGTGTATGTGGATGGTTACAAGTAGCAACTTCTACCTTGATGATTATTGACTACATGCCTATACTTTTCAGATGGGTAGGGGGCAGGGAAGCTCTGGGAGGAGGTGCAGAAGGGGATACAGTAACAATATTTTTTAAAGTTAATAAAACCAAATAGCTATATGTGAATAGCATTTCAAGGAAAAGTACAAGGAAAACATCTTAAAACATTTTTAGTAGCTCACTATTCCTTTCATTCGAAACCCCTGTGTTCCATTTGCTTCCATAATAACACTTCACCATTGACTCATCATTTCTAAAGATAATATTCATCTTCCCAAAACCTTCTTTTGAATTTTCAGTTAAGCAGCATTTGTAATTTGACTGTAAACCTTCCAACACCATCTACATTTGTTCATCTCAGTATCTCAGCACCCTAGGAACCTTCCTGAGTGGATAAATAGATAGCAATGTGTTAAGTGTCATTGTATGCACAGACCTGTGTTAGGCTCAGCACACCAAAACCAAAATTTATTGACTCTTCTGAAGCATGTGTGTATATTATTTCAGTGTCTGTACATATATGTACATGCCACAGCAAGTGTTTGAATCTCATAGTGTCTAGTATTTTTGCTTGCCTTTTTTGTATTTAGTTTATTATAAGTATCAGTTGTTATCATTCATCTTTTAGAATATGATTTATAGTTATACATTGTCATTTTGCTGTGCATTGAATTCAAATGACAACACTGTTAAAATAAAACAAGCTTTGAACTCTCCTGAGACTCACTAGAAGTTTGCTGTCTGTCAGGTCTTCTGGACTTCTGTTGTGATCTCCAGAGAGGTGGCTGTCTATGCATGCAACCACACCAGGTCAGACACACAGAGAGCTGATACAGCCCTGGGCTACACAGTTTTCATTCCTCCTTTGGATTGGCAGGGCAAATTATTTCACTGAATGCCATGTCCTCCCACTTACTCACTGTACTCTTGCCTTAAGTTGAAAATAATGGCTGTTTATCTTAATAAAAATCTAAATGATACTCGTAGGTGGTTGGTTGAGTATCATCAGGCAAAAAATGTCTTTTAAAAGGTTGATTTTTTAGTTTTTCGAACCGTTTATTTCTTCATTTTTAGATAATTTAATTTTTGGAGAACATTAAAGAAAGAAGAACACTAAATAGGTATGAGTCTAATAACTACTGTGACAAGTGAAAAGAAGCTGTGAAGGAGTCACTGGTCCCCAAAGCCAAACCTTCTGCTCACCCCAGATCTCACCCAGAGTAGCTACATATTAAGACGTATAGTTGTTACATCTTTTTTTCTTTTTCTCCTGCCATTATGTAATAGATTTTTCAGCTGTATTTAGAATTTTTCAAAAACTATATTTTAGATGGTAGGTGCTTTAGACTGCCAAGTATTGAAGTGTGGGTGGATGTTTGTCTCCTTTTTGCTCTCTGCCACCAAATGCCTGAGGCATCTGCAGCTTAACAGTGGGAAAGCTCTCAAGAATAGAGAAGCCTGTGTGCATCCACACCAGCTGGAAGTCAATCTCTTTAAATGTGTTCACAAGCCCTTGCCATGTGTACGCACACAAGGGTATTATATAGGGAAAATGCTTCTATGTATGTAAAATTACAAATTTTCAACCTGATTACTGATATTTTAACATTTATGATATTTGAGTAGGTCAAATTGCTAATATACACATCTAATGTAGTATACCTTCTTATTTTGTCAAAAGCTGTCATAATCATAACTAAACAAGCTGCAAGTAATGACATGTCAGAATAAGGATTTTAGATATGTATGGTTTTTTGTTTTGTTTTGTTTTGTTTTGTTTTCAAGACAGGGTTTCTTTGTGCAGCTTTTGGAGCCTATCCTGGCACTCACTCTGGAGACCAGGCTGGCCTTGAAGACAAAATTCAACTTACTTTCCCTTTATAAATATTTCAAGCTAATGAGGTTGAATTTTGTAAGTTTACCAATGGCCAACTAGATGAGAAAATTATTAGTACATTCTTCTACATCAATAAAACTACAAAGAAAAAATAAAGATCTAAGCTAAACCTCATGAATCCGACCTAAATCCTACAAGATAGTATATTAAATCACATGACCTTTTCAACATATAAGAAAGTTGTGCTCAAAGAAAGCAACTCAAAATAGAGCCCTCATGACAACTTATAGCTTGTGAATGACTTGGATAATTAATTGAAAAGTATGTCTCTATCCTATGGCAGAATATATGTGCAATTCTTTCTTACCATGTTGACTTTGCAGACAATTTAATTCATCTGATTTATGATGAAATCATGCATTTCAGCTCAAAGGGCAATTTCTGACAATGCAAAATGTTTGTTTTATCTTCTTATAGGCAATGCCAAGTCTTTTGAAATAGTCCCAGTATCTTCCCACTCCTTAACATTTTCCCAGAAATTTAGTTTGTCCCAGAAAAGTTCAAAGTGAACTGCACTTTTGTTAGTGCAGCATCTTCTTATTAATAGGAGGTACCAACAAACTAGTAGTTGCTGGAACCCACAAAGTGTAGTATAAGCCTTTTATACTATACAATATTTCTCTACTATGTGGCCAACTTCCATTTAAGCATAGCAAAAGTCACCAGAAATAGGAACAGCCAGGCCTCACATGAGCCAAGTCACAGGCAGTCTTACAAAGACAGGATACATACACTGCTGTGATTAACACCTACTCTGCCACAATGTGCCAGAGCCTTTCATGAACTACACCAAATATTTCTTGTTAGAAACAAACAGGCCTAGAGAACTCACTTAGGGCGCTTTATTTATATAATAATGGTTTCTGGTCATTTAGTGAACCTGGCCTCAGCTTCATTGTTAGTTGTAGTGACAGTTTCTTGGGACATTATTGATATACATACATCATGTACTGTACCACAGGGCAGAGCAATTGCTAAGTTTTCATGTTCATTTCCTATTCAACCTTGTATCTTGCAAGTTTATCTTTATGTATGTAATAGTGATTTGTGTATATGTTTCCTCTTCCCAAATATAGCATGGCTCTAATTTCCATGACAAAATAAATCATATAACATGCTTCTATCTAATCTAATAAGACATAATTTTTTCTACAAAGGTTCCTTGCTTCATTATTAAGTGAATTAATCAGGGCAGTTATTTTTAGTTCTTTGCCTCATGAAATGGAATCTAAATAGTCAAGAAAAGAATTTATTTCTTAATAAATTAATATAATGCTCAAGGACCTGCTAAAAATTTAGGAGGTTTTTTTCAGCATTTACCCAAATTATCTCTATAGTATATATTGTTTGCTACACTTAAATAATCTTTAACCTGAAAATTTATGTTAGTTGTAGTTTCCAGCTGAAAATAACCCATTATGTTATGACTTTCAGTGTTGTGTGTGTGTGTGTGTGTGTGTGTGTGTGTGTGTGTAAATGTTGTGTATTATATGAACATACTGTGTATGAACATGCGGCAAAGAATGAAAATTCACACAAATGCATAGCTGATGAAGATCATCTGAAGCCCAAGATGTTAGGCTGACACTGTCATACAGTTCGTGTGCTTCCCTTTAACTGTGGTTCTCTTTTGCAGGTCTACAGATCTCAGACTATTTGAACAAGAATCTTCAGTGCTTATCTATTTTAATCAAAGTAATGCAAGTATTATGCTATGTAATAACTTGTGGGTTTAGAAATTGTCTAGGGGGAACTCCAGGTTTCTAAGCTACAAAATAATGTGTGTTCTTTATAACTTTACAACATAGTTAATATTTAAAGTTAACTTAAACACCTAACAAAAATGATAGAAATGAAGCCAAATTCTTACCATCTTTAAATTTACACCTCAGTGGGCAAAAATTGGCATGAACATTTAAGGGTATTTGCTCTGTTATATAGAAAGTGGGGATCTATGAATTCTTGGTTTTTCTACAAAATCTGTATAGCTGGCTAGTCATATAATCCTGGAAATCCCGAAAAGTTGCCCTCTGAGTGTCACAAACACATGATAGCAACATGTGAATGCATGCATAAGGCACACCTGCAATAACCACTATAATAAGAAAATGGTATTAAAAAACAATAAACTTATTATTGACACACATGTGGTTAGTTGGCTGTGGTGTTGACCATTGATTGGTGGTCACATGGAACAACCAGAAGGACTCAGTTCTGTTTGTGTCTCAGTTTTCAACAAGGCAGCTTGACTGCAACCTCAGACAGAGGCAGAGGAACATTTGCTGGTGTCCAGTCAGTCTGTTAGCATCAGTCACATGACTAAAATGAGGATCAGGATGTGAAGAGATGAGGTTCTGCCTCACAGGCCAGGAAATGCAGAAGAAGTGAAGTGGAGAAATGGGCCAGTGAAGGGATCACTCTCTGCGATGCTACACTTTATTTTCTTTTCATGGAGACATAAATTGACAGGCACATTGATGGCTCTCAAAAACATTAAACAATTAAGAGAAAGAGAAATCCCTGCCATAATAGCATAACTGGAATCTATTATAGTTCTCTGTGAATTCTTTCAGGTGTCATAAGCTATCTTGCCAAAGATGGTTATACTCTCTCTCTCTCTCTCTCTCTCTCTCTATATATATATATATATATATATTATATATATATATATGCATGTACTTCAGGGAAGCTCCCAACCTCTCAGGGCTTTGACTCCTATCTTGAATCTCAGCTGAGACAGATAAAACATTTCACTTTTTCATAGGTCACCAGATTCCAATAACTAGTAAATGTCTTGGATTTGGGACTCTTGATCCTCTTCTTATGTAACTTTAAGCTAAGGGGATCAAATCCAGGTCCTTGTTCATTACAGGCAAGTATTTTACCACTGAGCTGTGCCTTCAATCACCCTTCACTTCTTTTGAAGCAAAAGGCTCGTCTCAACTGTGCCTTGTACTTGCTGGAGGGATCTTGTCTGTATTGTCCTTTTTTTTCAACTTTTTAAATTTGAATTAGAAACAGGATTGATTTACATGACAATCCCAGTTCCCTTCTCCTACCTGTCCTCCCCTACCACCACCACCCCAACTAAAATCCTATCTATCACATATCCTTTCTGCTCCCCCTGGATGATGAGGCCTTCCATAGGGTGTCATCAGTGTCTATTGTATCCTTTGGGATAGGACCTAGGCCCACCCCAGTGTGTGTTGGATCAGGAAGTATTTCTCTATATGGAATGGGCTCCCAATGTCCACACCTATGCTAGGGATAAGTACTGAACTTCTACAGGAGGTCCCATAGATTTCCAAGATTTCCTCACAGAAACCCATGTCCCTGGGGTCTGGATCAGTCCCATGCTGGTATTCCAGCTAACAGTCAGGGGAGCAAGAGTTCCCCGATGTTCAGTTCAGCTGTTTCTGTGGGTTTCACCAGCCTGGTCTGGACCCCTTTGCTCTTCACTTGTCCTTCTCTTCATCTTGGTTCCAGTTCAGCTTGGTGATTAGTTGTGGGTGTCTGCTTCTACTTCCACCAACTGCTGGATGAAGGCTATAGGATGGCATATAAGTCATCAATCTCATTATCAGAGTAGGGCACTTAAGGTAGCCTCTCCTCTATTGCTTATATTGTTAGCTGGTGTCATCTTTGTATATCTCCAGACATTTCCCTGGTACCTGATTTCTCTGTAAACCTAAAATGTCTCCCTCTATTATGGTATCTCTTATATTGTTATCATCTATTCATCCCCTGACTCAACCTTTCTGCTCCCTCATGTCATCTGCATCCCTCCTCTTCTCCCCTTCTCATTCTCCTAGCTCCTTCCCCCCTCTTCCCATGCTCTCACTTTGCTCAGCGTATCTTGACCCTTTCACCTTCTCCAGGGGACCATGTATGTCTCTGTTAGCATCCTCCTTGTTTATTAGCTTCTTTGGCAGTGTGGATTGTAGGCTGGTAATCCTTTACTCTATGTCTAAAAACTGCATATGAGTGAGTACATACCATGTTTGTCTTTTTTGAGATTGAGTTACCTCACTCAGAATGGTTTCTTCTAGTTCCATCCATTTTCCTGCAAATTTCAAGATTCCATTGTTTTTTTTTCTGCTGAGTAGTACTCCATTGTGTAAATATACCACATTTTCTCTATCCATTCTTTGGTTGAGGGGCATCTAGGCTGCTTCCAGTTTCTGGCTATTACAAATAGTACTGCTATGAACATCGTTGAACAGATGTCCTTGTTGTATGAATGTCCTTCTTTTGGGTATATGCCTAAGAGTGGAATTGCTGGATCTTGTGGTAGACTCATTCCCATTTTATTGAGGAGTCGCCATACTGATTTCCAAAGTGGCTGTACAAGTTGGCACTCCCACCAGCAATGGAGAAGTGTTCCCCTTTCTCCACATCCTCTCCAGCATGAACTGTCATTTGGTGCTTTTCATTTTGGCCATTCTGACATGAGTAAGATGGTATCTCAGAGTTGTTTTGATTTGCATTTCCCTTATGGCTAAGGATGTTGAACACTTTATTATGTGTCGTTCAGCCATTTTAGATTCCTCTTTTGAGAATTGTCTATTTAGTTCTGGCAATCTTGCCAAAAGCAATCTACAGATTTAATGCAATCCCTATCAAAATCCCAACACAATTCATGAAAGAATAATTCTCAACTTTATATGGAGAAACAAAATACCCAGGATAGCCAAAACAACCCTGTACAATAGAGGAACTTCTGGAGGTATGACCATCCCTGACTTCAAGCTCGATTACAGAGCTATAGTTCTGAAATCAGCTTGGTATTGGCACAAAAATAGACAGGTAGACCAATGGAATAGAGTTGAAACCCCTAATATTAACCCACACACCTATGAACACCTGATTTTTGGCAGACAATCCAAATTTATATGATGGAACAAAGGGAACATCTTCAACAAATGGTGCTGGCAT